>NW_024412397.1:37455874-37573970 GCF_014898765.1 Herpailurus yagouaroundi | reverse complement strand
CTCTCTCTCTCTCTCTCTCAAAAAGAAATAAACATTAAAAAAAAAAAGTGACCGCTACTAGGTGGCTCAGTAGGTTAAATGTCAGACTTTAGCTCAGGTCATGGTTTGTGAGTTCGAGCCCTGCATCGGGCTCTCTGCTGTCAGTGCAGAGCCCGCTTTAGATCCTTTGTCCCACGCCCCCCTGCCTTTCCCCCACTCGTGCTCTCTCTCTCTCTCTCAAATAAATAATAATTTTATGGGAATGCAAGATGGTGCAGCCACTCTGGAAAATAATATGGAGGTTCCTCAAAAAATTAAAAATAGAACTACCCTTTGACCCAGCAATTGCACTACTAAGTATTTATCCAAGGGATACAGGTGTGTTGTTTCGAAGGGACACATGCGCCCCAATGTTTCTAGCAGCACTATCAACAATAGCCAAAGTATGGAAAGAGCCCAAATGTCCATCTATGGATGAATGGATAAATAAGATGGGGTGTATATATATATATATATATATATACACATATATATATATATATACAATGGATTATTACTTGGAAATCAAAAAGAATGTGAAATCTTGCCATTTGCAACTACATGAATGGAACTGGAGGGGATTATGCTAAGTGAAATTAGCCAGTCAGAGAAAGATAAATATCATATGACTTCACTCATATGAGGACTTTAAGAGACAAAACAGAGGAACATAAGGGAAGGGAAACAAAAGTAATATAAAAACAGGGAGGGGGACAAAGTATAAGAGACTCATAAATATGGAGAACAAACAGAGGGTTACTGGAAGGGGTGTGGGAGAGGGGATGGGCTAAATGGGTAAGGGGCACTAAGGAATCTACTCCTGAAATCATTTTTGCATTATATGCTAACTAATTTGGATGTAAATTATTTATTTATTTTTTTTTTAATTAAAAAAAAAATTTTTTTTAACGTTTATTTATTTTTGAGACAGAGAGAGACAGAGCATGAATGGGGGAGGGTCAGAGAGAGAGGGAGACACAGAATCCGAAACAGGCTCCAGGCTCTGAGCTGTCAGCACAGAGCCCGACGTCGGGCTCGAACTCACAGACCACGAGATCATGACCTGAGCCAAAGTTGGATGCTTAACCGAGTGAGCCACCCAGGCACCCCGTAAATTTTTTAAAAAATTAAATAAAAAATTAAATTAAATCAAAATTAAAAAATAAAATAAATAATAATTAAAAAAAATTAATGACCAAGGGCTAGGGGGAAGAAGGAATGGGGAGTTATTGTATAATGGGTACAGAATTTATGTTTGGGATGATTAAAAATTTCAGGAAATGGTGGTGATAGTTGTACAACATTGTAAATATACATAATGCCACTGAATTATACCCTAAAAAATGATTAAAATGGAATTAAAAAAATTTTTTAATGTTTATTTCTGAGAGAGAGAGAGAGAGAATGAGCAGGAGAGGGGTATAGAGAGAGATGGGGAGGGGTATATAGAGAGATGAAGACACAGAATCAGAAGCAGACTCCAGGCACTGAGCTGTCAGCAGTTAGCCCAATGTGGGGCTTGAACCCACAAGCCATAAGATCATGACCCGTACTGAAGTTGGACACTTAGCCAACTGAGCCACCCAGGTGCCCTTAAAATGGAAATTTTTTAATTAAAAAAAAATAAAAAATTCGTTTTCATGTTTATTTATTTATTTTGAGAGAAAGAGAGAGAGAGAGAACATAAGCAGGGTAGAGGTAGAGAGAGAGAGAGAGAGAGAGAGGGAGAGAGAAAATCCCAAGCCGGCTCCATGCTGTCAGCACAGAGCCCGATGGCTCAGCCTCACCAACTGTGAGTTTGTGACCTTAGCTGAAATCAAGAGCCAGACACTTAACCAATTGAGCCACCCCAGTGCCCCTAAAAATGTTTTTTAAGTAGGCTTCATGCCCAATGTGGTATAGGGCTCAATGCCAGGCTTGAACTCAAGATGGTGAGATCAAGACCTAAGCTGAGATACAGAGTTGAATGCTTAACCAACTGAGCCACCCAGGCACCCCTTAAAATGATAAATTTTATGTAATGTATATTTTACCACAATAAGAAAAGAAAAAACTTGATTTGAATTTTTATTATACAAAATTTCAGGAATATACAAAAATTAAGAGAAAAATTTAATGAGCCTCCATGTACCCATCAACACTCAGAACAATTATCAATCCCTGGCCAAACTTCTACCCTTTCTCACACCCTCCCCTCACCATACATACACTGAATTATTTTGCAGCAAATTGTAGACATTATATCATTTCATCAACAAATATTTTAGATGCTCCCTCTAAAATAATGTCTTGGGGCACCTGGGTGGCTCAGTCAGTTAAGCATCTGACTTCAGCTCAGGTCATGATCTCTTGGTTCATGAGTTCAAGCCCCACATCAGGCTTTGTGCTGACAGCTTGGAGTCTGGAGCCTGCTTCAGATTCTGTGTTCCACCAACTGAGCCACGTAGGCACCCCATGGCTTCTACTTCTAGATACAAGTAGCATCTCCCTCCCCTTTGTGACAACCAAACATGTTTCCAGATAATTGTCAAATGTCCCATGGGGAGGCAAAACTGCCCCCAGTGACAACAACTTCTTCAGAACTACCCTTAAGAACAACACTGACTATCAAAAAATTAAAGGGGCACCTGGGTGGCTCAGTCGGTTAAGCATCCGACTTCAGCTCAGGTCACGATCTCACGGTTTGTGAGTTCGAGCCCTGCGACAGCTCTGTGCTGACAGCTCGGAGCCTGGAGCCTGCCTCAGATTCTGTGTCTTCCTCTCTCTCTGCCCCTCCCCTGCACACGCTCTGTGTCTCTCTGTCTCTCAATAATAAATAAACGTTAAAAAAAATTAAAAATAGAACCACCCTATGACCCAGGAAATTGCACTACTAGGTATTTATCCAAGGGATACAGGTATGCTGTTTTGAAGGGGCACATGTACCCCAATGATTATAGCAGCACTATCAACAATAGCCAAAGTATGGAAAGAGCCCAAATGTCCATTGATGGATGAATGGATAAAGAAGATGTGGTATATATATACAATGGAGTATTACTTGGCAATCAAAATGAATGAAATCTTGCCACTTGCAACTATGTGGATGGAACTAGAGGGTATTATCCTAAGTGAAATTAGTCGGAGAAAGACAGATATCATATGACTTCACTCATATGAGGACTTTAAGATACAAAACAGATGAAACATAAGGGAAGAGAAGCAGAAATAATACAAAAACAGGGAGGGGGACAAAGCATAAGAGACTCTTAAATATGGAGAACAAACAAATGGTTACTGGAGGGGGTTGTGAGAGGGGGGACGGACTAAATGGGCAAGAGGCACTAAGGGAGACACTTGTTGGGATGAACACTGGGTGTTATACATAGGGGATGAATCACTGGAATCTACTCCTGAAATCACTGTTGCACTATATGCTAACTAACTTGGATGTAAATAATAATTTAAAAAAAAGATTATGGCTGAAAATAGTGATACATTTTGCTAACTGCCGATTGTGGCACAAATATTTTCACTTTTAACATCTGAGTTTGCCACCAGGGAGCTGTGCCTCATGCAGAGCAGAAGGCCCACCTACTTAAAAACCACCCCTCCCTGTGCACCAGCATTGAAACCAGAATGTAACAGGAACTTTCATGTTGATGACAACAGCAGAATAAAACAAAAAGGAAAAGAAAAAGAAGGTGGATACAGTATATAAGAGAATGTCGGAAGAAATACTTTAAATAATGACAGAATTGGTGGGAAGACAAGCTGGTGCTGCCACTCTGGAAGAGTGTGGACGTTCCTCTAAAAATTAAAAATAAAACTACCCTATGAACCAGCAATTGCACTATTAGGAATTTATCCAAAGGCTATAGGAGTGATGAGTCATAGGGGCACATGGACCCCAATGTTTATAGCAGCGCTTTCAACAATAGCCACATAATGGAAAGAGTCCAAATGTTCATCAACTGATGAATGGATAAAGAAGATGTGGTTTATATATACAACGGAATACTACTTGGCATTGAGAAAGAATGAAATTATTCCATTAGCAACAATGTGGATGGAACTGGAGAAAGACAGATATCATACGTTTCACTCATGCGTGGAACTGGAGAAACTTAACAGAAGACCATGGGGGAAGGGAAGGGGAAAAACAGTTTCAAACAGAGAGGGAGGCAAACCATAAAAGACTCTTAAATACAAAGAACAAACTGAGGGTTGATTAGGGTGGGGCTGAAGAGGAGGGAAGTGGGTGAGGGGCACTGAGGAGGGCACTTGTAAAAAAAAAAAGAACTACACTGCCTAGGTTTGTTTCATGTCTGTCTTCACTTCTAGACTGTGAAATCCTTAATGACATAGACAGCTTCTTCTTCATTTTAGCGTCACCAGTGTCTGATTCTTACTGAGATCTTCATAGGAAGAAAGCTGGGAGGCCAAGTGAGTTTTGGTAGATCTTCACGGAACTTCACAAAAATCTGAAGCTATTAGGTCTAGCCTTAGTTACTTCTACAATATCCTAGTCCACTATTCCTGCAGCGTCTCTCAAGAAGTCAAGTCATTGGGATTCATCTTCCTGCAGAGGGGCTCATTTTGTTAAAATTCTTAGGGTGAGTGGAAGCTTGCTCACTCTGTTACTTTATCCATTGTCTCAACTCCACCCTCTGAATTCTTATAAAATGAACTTGATTTCAGTCAGGTTCATACGGCAGCCCTTCAGGTATGCGAAGACCACCCTTATATTTATTCATTAAATCATTCAAACATATACCTACTTGAACAAGAAAAAAGCCTCTCTTCCTTGAAACCTCCCCCAAATTACCTAACAAAAAGTCTGAATGCTTTAAGCCCTCTAAGTGAGCCGCTCCCTGGTTCCCTCTAGTGTACATTCTCCCTCATTACAACAGCTAAAAACCCAACTTGATCAACTACCCGTTGTATTCCTCATGGTCTTTGGCAGGAGGACATTGAGATATGAAACACCTAACATGAGCCGGGTGCTGCGGATACAGCAGTGAATAAAACAGACAAAAAACCTCTGCCCCTCATAGAGCTTACATGGAGGTAAATAATGAGCCATGTATGTAAGTGTAATACAAGGCATGGTGGAGTAAGGGCCATGAGCAAAAGTAAATAGGGGGGGAGGTACCTTATGTTAGAATTTTATTTATTTATTTATTTATCTATCTATCTATCTATCTTGGGTGCAAAAGAGATCCTCTTTCTCTGCATCCTCGACAACTTGTGTTAGAATTTTTAAATTGCTTAGCCAGGGAAAGCCTTACTAAGATGATATTTTGAGATCTGAAGGACAGGAAGCAAGGGTCAAGCAATATTTCAGAGTGTTCCCGGCAGAGGGAATGGCAACAGCAAAGGCCCTAGGACAGGAGTGTGCCTGTTGTGGCTCAAGAAATAGCAAGGAGAAGTCCTAGGGTTGGAGGGGTGTGATCAGAGAGTAAGAGGAGGCAGAGAGTAAGATGAAGTCCGGGGGCAGGGAAGAACGAGCATACAGCACCTGCAGACCACTGCAGGGACTTCAGCTTTTACTCTGAGATGGAAAATTGTGGGAAAGTGTTGAACAGAAATGTAACATGATCTTATTTACATTTTATTTTATTTTTTTTAAAAATGCTTTTAGGGGCACCTGGGTGGCTCAGTCGGTTGAGCATCAGACTTTGGCTCAGGTCATGATCTCGTGGTCCGTGAGTTCGAGCCCCGCATCGGGCTCTGTGCTGACAGCTCAGAGCCTGGAGCCTGTTTCAGATTCTGTGTCTCCCTCTCTCTCTGACCCTCCCCCATTCATGCTCTGTCTCTCTCTGTCTCAAAAATAAACATTAAAAAAAAATTTTTTTAATGTTTTTAAATGTTTATTTATTTTGAGAGAGACAGAGACAGAGACAGAGCACGAGCAGGGGAGGGGCAGAGAGAGAGGGAGACAGAATCTGGGGCAGGCTCCAGGCTCTGAGCTGTCAGCACACAGCCTGATGCGGGGCTCAAACCCACTAGCTTTGAGATCATGACCTGAACTGAAGTCGGACTCTCAACCAACTGAGACACCAGGCTCCCCATTTACATTGTAATGGAAAACAACAACAACACTCTAGCTGCTAGGTTGAGGAGTCACCAGGGGAGGGGTAGCAGCAAGCGAGGAGACCAGGTACTTGTAATAAGCCAGTGAGAGTTGATGGTGCTTTGGACCAGGCTAGAAACACAGGAGATGAAAAGCTGACAGATTCGAGATCTATTTGGAAGGTAGAACAGGCCAGATTTACTGGTAGGGGGTAGGAGTGAAAGAGAGAAGAGTTACAACTGGAAGGCAGGTAGTTACCATTGACTGAGGAAGGATAGTGGGACAGCAGGTTTTTTAGGAGGAAAGAATAGGAATTCACATAACATTTGCAATTACCAGTGGGGATGTTGGGCAGGCAACCGAATAGCCCAGAATCCAGAAGAGAGATCTGGGTTGGAGTTATAACCTCTGAGTTTGGTGATGGACAGTATTTAAACTCCTGAGACGGCATGAGGGCAGCCAGCTGGGAATGCAGGGTAACAGAGAAGGTCAGGGATTGAACTCAGGGCACTCCAGTATTTAGACGTTGGGGAAAGGCAAAGAAAGAAGCTAAACATATCCAAAGGAATTGCCATTGAGATAAGAAACTAGCAATGTGGAATCCTAGAAACGTGAAGAACGCATTTGAAAGGGAATGATCAAGTGTCAAATGTTGCTAATAGACCAAGATAAGGATGAGAGTTGACTATTAGATTTAGCACTATCTTCCTTGGGACTTTTCTTTTCAGGAGAATATTTTATTCCATTATCCCCCCCCCTTCTTTGTAAAATATCACTTTTTAAAAAAAAGTAAGCTCAGTGCCCCACATGGGGCTCACACTCATGACCCCAAGATCAAGTCACATGCTCCACCGACTAAGCCAGCCAGATGCCCCCAAATATCACTTTCTAATACGCTACATAAGTTGCTTATTTATCTTCTTGTCTGTCTATTCTTGCTAGAATAATAAAATAAATACTAGGGCAGGAATTTTTATCTATTTTGCTAAATAACAAAATTCTGCATAGAGCAGCATCTGGTCATAGTAGGAGCTCAATAAATATTTGTTGAATGAATGGTTTTCAGATCCATCATTATGTTGGTCTGACATTTATGAACACGCTTGTTTGGCAATGTTTCTCTGAAGCTATTAGAATATGTTCTAGATAAGTCTTAAAATACTAAGGTGGTTCTCCTTTGTTTATAGCCTTGCATTTTATGGCAAGCTCAGCCTGTCTGGCGGACAATCGCCTTGCGACTTCATGCCTCCCTACCTGGCACCGTGTACTTCTACTGACCTGAAGAAAAACAAATCCATAGCCAGCCAACCCCACAGAGCTCAGGGTATGCTCCTCATCTCTAATAATGGAATCACATGTTTCAGAGGAAATGGAGAAAAAAAGACATTGGACATCAGATGGGGAAATCTCTTTTAAGACAAGGGTGCCCAACCTGAACTCCCAAATTTTTCAGCTTTTGAGGCTAATGGGAGTTTAAGCCTCTTCTGTGGCATCATGTGGCATTGAGACTTTCGCCAAACCAATGAATCTAACCGAACTTCATTTTCTTCATCTGCGACTTGTAACTGATCAGGTCTACACAGCAGGGTTGTCATAAAGATTGAGAGGATTATGTATAAGCCTACAAGAGACTTTAATAAACGCTATCATTTTTACTTCATAACCCCTTCCCATTTGCCAAGTGTCTTCAGCCATGATAAAGTGGAAGCAGAGAGCTTTTTTTTTTTTTTTTTCAGTAACATCATACAATAAAAAAGCACAAATACAGTATGTGTCCTTTTGTGTCTGGTGTATTTCACTTCACATAATGTTCTCATCATGGTTCATCCATACTGTAGACAGTGAAATTTTTGAGTTGTATTTTTTCTCATGAGTGAGAAATTTTGCAATACGTCATTTTTTATACAATGAAGAGCGATTTGAATCTTTGCCCGTGACCCCACAATTCATGTCATTTGTGACTTCCTCCTAACCAAGAACAGGAAATACCTTTACGTTTATTCAAATATTTGTGTCCATTAGCAGCATTTTATCTTCCCATAGATCTTGCACAGATACATTAAATAAAACTGGTTCTTTAAATTTAACACAGGAGAAAAACCTAATAGTTGAACGCAGAGAGCATCATCTATAAATTCTAGTCATCCTCTCAATTTGTACAATTTAAGTTGCAGTAAAATTCCACAAGGCGGCAGACTGGTTCCATTAAATTGGCCTCAATGCACTGATTTTTAAATACATTCTAGATATTCCCAATATTGGCATCCCCAAGTATAAAACAAATTTTTAAGCCAACAAAGGGAATCTATGAAGATATTTTCTCCCAGAGACAACTTTACAAATCTAGTTGACAAGTTTTACCATTAAATTAGTTGTAATAGAATCATAGAACTTTACATTTAAACCACGAGAACATGACCTGAACCCAAACCAAGAGTTGGACACTTAACTGAACCTCAGGTGTCCCGAAAACTTGATATTTTAAATTGCGTAACTAGTTTAAGAGACAAAAATCTACCTCATCCTTGTTTTGGAAAAAAAAAGTTTGAGGCACCTGGCTGGTTCAGTCAGTGGAGCGTGTGAATCTAGATTTTGGGATTGTAGGCTTGAGCCCCACACTGGGTGCAGAGATTACTGAAAAATAAAATCTTTTTTAAAAAGTTCTGTTGTGTTTTGTTCTGTTTTTTTTTTAAGTTTATTTATTTATTTTGGGAAAGAGAAAGAGAGAGTGGGGGAGGGCAGAGAGAGAGAGAGGGAGAGACAGAGTCCCAAGCAGGCTCTGGTGTCAGCATAGAGCCTGACTCGGGCTTCATCTCACAGTGAGATCGTGACCTGAGTTGAAATCGAGAGTCAGACGCTTAAAGGACTGAGTCACCCAGGCACTGCCCACCCTCTCCACAGCCCCCCACTCCCCACCCAAAAAGTGTAACATACAGGACAATTTACTTTAAAATTTTTCAGTACGGTTCTATTCATTCTAATACAACATAGAGTTGTGTAACTGCCACAAGAATCAGAATGCAGAATGGTCTGTCACTTCAAAAAACTCTTTGTGTCACCGCTTCACGGTCATACCTTCCCTCTGAACGCTAACCTTGGGAAACTACCCACGTATTCTCCCTATCTTACTATTTTTTCCAGAATGTTATGTAAATGGCAACATCCAATAGGTAACCTTCTGTATCTGTCTTTTTCTGCTTAGCGTAATGCCTTTCACATTCATGGAAGTTGTTGCCTGTATCAATGGTTCGTTCTTTTCATTGCCGAGCAGTATTGCATTGAACAAATACGCCAGTGTTGGCTATTCATTCAACACTTGAGGGACATTTGGGTGGTTTCCAGTTTCTTGCAGTTATGAATAGAACTGCTATGCAGCTTTTTGTGAAAATGTGTTTCAATTACTCTAGGGTAAATACACAGGAGAGGGATTGCTGGGTCATGATGTGGGTGCATGTTTACTTTCATAAGAAATTGCCAAAAGGTTTTCCATAGTGGCGCATACCATTTTGCGTACCCACCAGCAATGTATGAAAGTTCCAGTTGTGCTATATCCTTGCCAGTAATTGCTATTTATTTATTTATTCATTTATTTATTGTGAACTTGACACCACACGTGGGGCTCGAACTCACGACCCTGTGATCAAGAGTCAACTCAGCCAGGCAGGTGTCCTGCCAATACTTTTTATTTTGGCCATTCTAGTAGGTGAGTAGCGATATCATGGTTCTTAAAAATCATTTTTTTGTTTTTAATTTTTTGATGTTTATTTATTTTTGAGAGAGAGAGAGAGAGAGAGAGAGAGAGAGACAAAAAGTGCAAGCGGGGGAGGGGCAGAGATAGAGGGAGACACGGAATCTGAAGCAAGGTCCAGGCTCCGAGCTGTCAGCACAGAGCCTGGTGTGTGGCTCGAATTCATGAATCATGATATCATGACCTGAGCTGAAATCGGATGCTCAACTGACCGAGCCACCCAGGCCCCCCTTAAAAATCATTTTTAAAAGTTGTGTGCTATGGATCTTTAAAGGGAATATTTTGATAAGAAATAATTTTTCTTGGCGTGCTTGGCGTGCTCATTTGGTTAAGCGTCTGATTCTTGGTTTCTGCTCAGGACATGATCTCGCGGTTTCATCTCATGGTGTCCTGAGTTCGAGCCTCACGTTGGGCTCTGTGCTGGAAGCGTGGGGCCTGCTTGGGATTCTCTGTCTCCCTCTCTCTCTGCCCTTCTTCCGCTTGTGCTCTGTCTCTCAAAAATAAACAAAGGTAAAAAAAGCTTTGTAAATAAAAAAGACACAATACAAATTCTACACAAACTGTTCCAGAAAACTGCAGAGGAGGAAATATTTCTAAAAGGCTAGCATTACTCTTTCAACTTAGTATACAGCATTTATGGTTGTATTTCTAGTTTTTTCTAGATATAAGCACTTGGCATTTCTTAAGCCTTGCCACTAGAAATATGCTACTAGTTTCAGAACTCAGTAAGAACTTCTTCCAAAACAGCCAATAACATTTCAAAAACATTGTTCTACCCCTGACATGATTTACTAATTTGTATAGGATACTTCCATAGTTGGGAGATATTCGAACAATTTTTTTTTGCTACAACTCATGATAGAGGATGTTCATGTATGGGACACTCTCTCAAGTAGTAACAGAGACATGAATAAGATAGACTATGGCTTTTAATCTTTCTCAGTACTGTATGTACATAAATTACTAAATGTAATTTCATAATGTTATAGGATTGACTATGAATCTACTCCCAATTTGTTTTTGAAAAGTAAGTTACTGGGGCACCTGGGTCGCTCCGTCGGGTGGGCATCCGACTTCAGCTCAGGTCATGATCTCATGATTCGTGAGTTCGAGCCCCACATCGGGGCTGACAGCTCAGAGCCTGGAGCCTGCTTCAGATTCTGTGTCTCCCTCTCTCTCTGCCCCTCCCCCGCTCACATTCTGTCTCTGTCTCTCTCAAAAATAAATAAAACGTTAAAAAATTTTTTTTGAAAAGTAAGTTACTTCCAGATTGTATTATTTTTAACCATCATTGGAAACATGTTACTTGCAGAAAGGCTCTACTAATAGTAACAATGTGACACATTACTGTTGGACTATTAGAGAACCACTACTCTATACTATTTGCTTATTTTATGTAAATTGTCTAATTTATCGCCATATTTTGCTTATAACATTCTCTTATCCTTTTGACTTCCATAGGATCTATCTTTAATTTATAACATTGGGAATTTCTGTCATATTTTTTTCCTTGATCAATTTGGCTAGGAAGCTTATCAATTTTACTGATCTTTACAAAGAAAGATCTTTTAGGGAGCTTGGGTGGCTCAGTTGGTTGAGCATCTGACTCTTGATTTCGGTCCAGGTCATGGTCCCAGGGTCATGGGATGGAGCCCTGAGTTGGGCTCTGTACTGAGTGTGGAGCCTGCTTGAGATTCTCTCTCTCTCTCTCTCTCTCTCTCTGTCTCCACCCCTCTGTTCCCCCCCACCCCCACTCACACTCACTTTCTCTAAAATAAAAAATTAAAAAATTAAAAAAACCCCAGCTTTTGGTTTTATTGATTTTATCTATTATTGGTCTATTTTCTCTGTCACTGGTTTTTACTTATGGTTTTAGTTTGTATTTTCCTAATGATTATTTATGTCCAACACCTTTTCATGCCCTTATTTGCCACCATACATCCTCTTTTGTGAAATATCTGTTCGAGTCTTCTATCCACTTTAAAAATTTTTGCTTTTTTCCCCCTTTGTGTTATGAGAGCTCCTTACACACTCTAAATTCAAGTAAACTTTTGAACATGTGATTTGCAAATATTTTTCTCCCAGTCTGTTTCTCTCTTGCATTCTCACAAAATATTTCAATATTTATGAAGTTCACATTATGTTTTTTAAAAATCTATCTATCTATCTATCTATCTATCTATCCATCTATTTATCTATCTAGTGCTTTGGTGTCATGTCTAAGAACACTGCCTAACCTCAGGTATTGAAGATTTTCTTCTATAAGTTTCATTGGCTTATGTCTATGACCCATTTCAGATAAATTTTTGTACAAGCTGTGAGGTTTAGGTAGATATTTATTTATTTTTGCTCCAAATGTTCAATTTGTTGGAAAGACTACTCTATTCTCCATTAAACTGTCTTCTCACTTTTGTAAATAGCAAGTGGCCATCTTTGTATGGGTCTATTTCTGGACCCTCTACTCTATTGCATTAATTTATGTGTTTATCCATTGGCCAATACCAGAGTACTGATTATATAGTAGGTTTATAGTAAGTCATAAAGTCAGATGGTATGATTCCATCAACTTTACTCTTCAAAATTGTTTTGGTTATTCTAGTTCCTTTGCCTTTCTATAGACATTTTATTTTTTAATGTTTATTTATTTTGAGAGAGAGAGAGAGCACGCACCCATAGGTGGGGGAGGGGTGTATAGAGACTCCTAAGCAGGCTCTGCTCTGTCAGTGCAGAGCCTGACACAGGGCATGACCTCATGAACCGGAAGATCATGACCTGAGCCCAAATCAAGAGTTGGATGCTTAAAGCGATTGAGCTATCCAGGTGGCCTGTATATAAATTTTAGAATCAGCTTGTCTACCTTAAAAGATCCTGCTGGAATTTTGACTGAAATGGACTTACTTCTACGTCCAGCTTTCCAATCTATGAACATGGTATGTTTCTTAGTTTTTTCTTTTTTCTTTTTTTAAAGCATTTTCTAGTTTTCAGCATATTTTGTTAAGATTTGTAACTAAGGGTTGCATTTTGAGGGGAGCCATTGTAAGTGGAATTTTATTTTTAAATTTGTTTCCAATTGTTCATTTCCAAAAATAGAGATATGATTAACTTTTGTTTGTTGACACTGTATACAGTAACCTTGCTGAAACTGCTTATTAGTTCTTGGAAACATTTTTGTAGATTTCTTGGAATTTTGTATGTAGATAATTATGTCATCTGTGGTTAGGAAAAATTTTTATCTCTTATTTTCCAATTCATATGCATTTTAATTTTTTTCTTGCCTTATTGTACTGTTTAGGAGTTCCAGCAAGATGTTGGAAACGAGTGCTGAGAGTGGACATCCTTGCCTAATATCCAATTTTATTTTTTATTTATTTATTTAAAAAAAATTTTTTTTTCAACGTTTATTTATTTTGGGGACACAGAGAGACAGAGCATGAACGGGGGAGGTGCAGAGAGAGAGGGAGACACAGAATCGGAAACAGGCTCCAGGCTCTGAGCCATCAGCCCAGAGCCCGACGCGGGGCTCGAACTCATGGACCGCGAGATCGTGACCTGGCTGAAGTCGGACGCTTAACCGACTGCGCCACCCAGGCGCCCCCTAATATCCAATTTTAGGGGAAAAGCATTCATTCTTTGACTAATAGGTATGATGTAAGCTATCATTTTATTGTTTTTTCTTAATCATAAATGGTTGTTAACCTTTGTCAAATATCTTTTCTGCATCAATTGATATGATCATTTCTTTCTTGTAGTTTTCTTGGTTTCAGTATCAGAGTAATGTTGGCTTCATAAAATGAGTTGGGAAGTGTTCCCTCCTATTTTCTAAGAGAGATCATTTACTGTTGGCATTATAGTTTTTTAAATATTTGGGAGAATTCACCACTGAAATGATTTCAGCATGCAATATTTGTTTTCAGAAGGTTTTTTTTGTTTACCTGTTTTTCGTTTCGTTTTGTTTTCAGAAGGTTTTAACTGCAAATTCAATTTCTTTAACAGTTATGGTACTATTTAGGTTGCTTATTCATCTTGGGTGAATTTTGGTTATTTGTAGTTTTTTAGGAATTGGTTTATTTGCTCTAAGTTGCCAAATTTTTGTGAATATAGTTTTCCTTGATCCTTTATTTTGAACTAAAAATGAAAATGCAACATATTAAAATGTGTAGGTTGTAGCTAAGGCAGTATTTAGAGAGAAATTTATGATATTAAATGAAGATAAGTAGAAGTGTTTCAAATCGATAATCTAAGCTTCCACTTAAATAAATTAGGAAACAACAAAATAAACCCAAAACTTATTTTAAAAAGTGCCAAAATTAATGCAATTGAAAACAGATAAACAAGAGACAATCAATGAAACCAAAAAGTGTATTCTTTGTGAAAATCACAAAAATTGGTTGATAAACCTGTAGTCAGACTGATCAAGAAAAAAGAAAAGAGACACGTTATCAATAATAGCAATGGTATCACTACTAACTTACTACTGTTATTAGGAGGATAAGTGAATACTTTGAAAACTCTGTGCCTATAAATTTGCAACTTAGATGAAAGGGATTAATCCCTTGAAAGACACACAGTACCAAAACTCACTCAAGATGAAATATCTGAATATTCTTGTATCTATTAAGTAAATTGAATACAGAGATTAAAAACTCCAGGGTCAGATTGTTTTAGGAGTGAATGCTAACAAATATTTTAAGGAAGAAATATCAATACCATTTCTACACAAACACTTCCAGAAAATAAAAGAGGAGAAAACACTTTCCTACTCATTTTATGCAGCCAGCATTATTCTAACACTGACACCAGACAAGGAAAGTGCAAGAAAACTACAGACCAATAAATATCCATCATGAACAAATACAGAATAAAAATACTCAATATTTGCACACTGAACTCAGCAATACACAAAAAAGATAACATATTATCTACAATGGGATTTATTTTAAGAATGCAAGGCTGGTTCATTTAAAAATTAATTAACCTACCATATTAAAATTACATTATCATATCAATTGATACCAAAAAAGCATTAAAATTTTTTTTAATGTTTGTTTATTTTTGAGAGAGACAGAGTGTGAGTGGGGGAAGATCAGAGATAGAGGGAGACACAGAATCCACGGCAGGTTCCAGGCTCTGAGCTGTCAGCACGGAACCGATATGGGGCTTGAACTCACGAATCGGGAGATCATGACCTGAGCTGAAGTTGGACGCCTAACCGGCTGAGCCACCTAGGTGCCCCACCCCCCTTTAAAAAAAATTTTTTTTTTTTATCAAAAAAGCATTTGACAAGATTCAACATTCATTCATAAAAATTCTTAGCAAACTAGAAGCAGAAAGAATTTCCTCAATTTAATAAAGGACATCTGCAAAAAATTATAGCTAACACTTTATCTAATGGAGAAATACTGAATGCCTCTCTAAGATCAGAACAAAGCAAAGATGTCCATTTGCACCATTCCTATTCAACATCATACAGGAAGTCCTAGTATAATGTAGTGTAATAAAGGAAAAGAAATAAAAAGCATACAATTGGAAAGAGAGGCATACAATATGCTCTTCTCATAGATGACATTACTACATAGACAATCAAAAACTATCTACAAAAATCTTAGAATAGGGGTCTGTGGGTGCCTTGGTCAGTGTAGCATGTGACTCTTGATCTCAGGGTTGTGAGTTTGAGCCCCATGTTGGGTGTAGCTGAGCGTGGAGATTACTGAAAAATAAAAAAATCTTTAAAAATCTCTCAGAATAAATGAGTATAGCAAGGTTGCAGGATATAAGGTGAATACACAGAAATCAATTTTATTTCTGTATACTAGAAAATAAATTGGAAATTGAAATAAAAACCAGAATGATTTATTAATGGCACCCAAAACATGAAATACTTAGGTATAAATCTAACAAAATGTGTGGAGGATTATGCATGCTAAACACTATACATCGATGAAAAAAAGATTTTAAAGACCTAAATAAATGGATAAACATGGTTGTTCATTGATTAGAAGACTCAATATTATTAAGCTGCCAATTCTTCCCAAACTTACCTATAGTTTTAATGTGATCCTAGTCAAAATCCAAGCACAATATTTTTGGACATTGAAAAAGTGATTCTAAAATCTTTATTGGAAAATGAAGACTAGAATATCCTAAACACTTTTTTTATCCTGAACATTTTTGAAAAAAGTAAACAAAATTTGATATGTCATGATTTCAAGACTTGATTTCAAACTTGTGAAAATTTAGGGGCACCTGGTTGGCTCAGTCAGAAGAGCACATGACTGGTGATCTCCAGGTCATGGGTTTGAGCCCCACATGGGGTGTAGAGATTACTTAAATATATAAACTTAAAAACAATTCAGGGGATGTCTGGGTTGCTCAGTTGGTTGAACGTCCAACTCTTGATTTCATCTCGGGTCATGATCCCAGGGTCATGGGATTAAGCCCCTGCATTGGGCTCCACACTAAGCGTGGAGCCTACTTGAGATTCCCTCTCTCTCCTCCTCTGCTCTTCTCCCCTGCTCTCGTGTGCTGTTTAAAACATTTTTAAAAATTAAAAAAATTCAGTAATCAAGACAGAATAGAAACTTCAGTAACAGATTCAAATAGCCAGAAAGTTATAATAGGCAAAACAGTGTGGTACTGCATAAAGACAGATAAACAGACCAGTGGAATGGAATTGATATTTTGTATATATGGTCAAATTATTTTTAACAAAGGTAAAGACTATTCAACAGAGACAGGACAGTCTTTTCAACAAATGGTGCTAGGGAAACTGGATATCCACACCCAAAAGAATGAAGTTGTGCCCTTACCTAATATGATATACAAAAATTAACTCAAATTGGATCAAAGAAGTAAGAGCTAAAACTATAAAACTCTTAGAAGAAAGCACAGAGGAAAAGCCTTGTGACATTGGATTTGGCACTGTTTCTTAGATATCATATCAAAGGTACAGACAACAACAACAAAAATAAACAAGTTGGACTTAATCAAAATTGAATACTTTTGTGCACTGTAGGACAATTTAACAGAGTAAAAATCCCATAGAGTGGGGGAAAATATTTGGAAATTTCATATCTGATAAGGAGTTAATATCCAGAATATGTGAGGAACTCCTACAAGTCAACATGAGCATGAAACAAACAGCCCAATTAAAACACAGGAGAACTTGAACAGACAATTCTCCAAAGAAGATATAGCAGTGGCCAACAAGCACATGAAAAGATGCTTACGGTTAGTCATTAGGGAAATGCAAATCAAATCCACAATGAGACCCTACTTCCCATCAGTAGGATGGCTATTACCAGAAACTAACCTACAAACAAACCAGAAAACAAATGTTGGTGAGGATGTGGAGAAATTGGAACCCTTGTGCACCGATAGTGGGAATGTGAAAATTGTGCAGTCGCTGTGGAAAATGGTATGGTAGTTCCTCAGAAAATGAAAGCTAGGATTCCTATACAATTGCACTTCTGGTTATATACTCCCAAAGAACTGAAAGTAGGGAAACAAGATATTTGTACCCCTGTTCCTAGCAACATATTTACAATAGCTAAAAGGTAGAAACAACTCAACTGTCCATCAATGGATAAATGGACTAACAAAATGTAGCATATACACATAATGAAGTAATATTCAGCCTTAAAAAGGAAGGAAATTCTGGTGCGTGCTACAACAGGGATGATACTTGAAGACACACTAAGTGAAATAAGCTAGACTCAAAAGGACAAATTGTAGGATTTCACTTGTATGGTATATCTAAATAGTCAGATACATAGAGACCAAAAAAAAAAAAAAAAAAAAAAAAAAAAAAAAGTTGGACAGTGGTTACCAGGGGCTGGAGAGGAGAATGGAGAATTACTGTTTAAAAGTTACAGAGATGCAGTACAGGGTGATGAAAAAGCTCTGGAGATGGATGGTGGTAATGGTTGCACAACACACGAAGATAGGTGATGCTACTGAACTGTACCTTTAAAAATGGTTAAAATAGTAAATATTATGTTTATCTTACCAGAATTTTTTAAAGGAAAAATTCTTTCCAGTTATCAATAACATAGTGTTTATGATGACAGCTATGAAATTGTGGTACTTTGCTACCTCCTTTCTCATGATACTTTGTATACTTTATATGGGAAGTTCAAGCTCTGATGTTTTTGGACTTGTAGTTTCTCTCTTTTTGGTCTACATTAGTTCCTCCTTCTCTGCACAGTTCCCCTCCCCTCTTTTTTTTTTTTTTGTTTTTACAAAAATATTTTGAGAGACAGCATGTGTGTGTGCACACGAGTCGGGGAGTAGGGGAAGAGAGAGAGGAAAGAATCCCAAGCAGGCTCTATGCTGACAGCCTGACGTGGGGCTTACGAACTGAACCTTAAAATCATGACCTAAGCCTAAATCAAGTCAGATGCTTAACCAACTGAGCCACCCAGGCACCCCTCTTCTGTTCTTTCTCAAGCCCTTGACTTCATAGGATGGGGACACCAAAAAGGAGCCAAGTTTTTAAAAAGGCGAAAGATTTATACAATTTGAAGAGAAACCAGAGTATATAAAGGAGACAAGTTTTTTAAAGACTTCCTGAATTCCAAAACATTTCTTGTACTCTTAATATGCTAAAATGTTTTCCTTTAATCCTGAAATATTAAACTTTAAAGAAAAACTGTTTTAATGTTTA
Source organism: Herpailurus yagouaroundi (assembly GCF_014898765.1). NCBI lineage: Eukaryota > Metazoa > Chordata > Mammalia > Carnivora > Felidae > Herpailurus > Herpailurus yagouaroundi. The sequence continues at coordinate 37,555,487 of NW_024412397.1, read as the reverse complement.
TTTTTGAGAGAGAACGCGAGTAGGGGAGGGGCAGAGAGAGGGAGAATACAGGAGAATACAGAATACAGAATCTGAAGTAGGTTCTAGGCTCTGGGCTGTCAACACAGAGCCTGATGTCGGGCTCGACTTCACGAACCGTGAGATCATGACCTGAGCTCAAGTTGGATGCTTAACTGACTGAGCCACCCAGGTGCCCCCTGAATTATTTAATTTCTGATCCAGTTACGATTGTGTTTTTCTCTCTTTAACATAGATTACAGCAACAGGGTTTCTGATGAACAATGCCTACATTCCTAGGATCACCTTACCTGATGATATTATAAACAGAGTTAGCTATTTAGGATTCTTGTACCTAATGACTCCAAACCCATATCTTCCTATAATAACACTGAATGTAAACGGACTAAATGCTCTAACCAAAAGACATAGGTTATCAGAATGGATAAAAAAACAAGACCCATCTATTTGCTGTCTACAAGAGACTCCTTTTAGACCTGAGGATACCTTCAGATTGAAAGTGAGGGGATGGAGAACTATCTATCATGCTACTGAAGTCAAAAGAACAAGCTGGAGTAGCCATACTTATATCAGACAAACTAGACTTTAAAGTAAAGGCTTTAACAAGAGATGAAGAAGGCATTATATAATAATTACAGAGTCTATTTATCAGGAAGAGCTAACAATTATAAATGTCTATGTGCCAAATACGGGAGCTCCCAAATATATCAAACAATCACAAACATAAGCAACCTTATCGATAAGAATGTGGTAATTGCAGGGGACTTTAATATTCCACTTACAACAATGGACAGATCATCTAGACACAGGATCAATAAAGAAACATGGGCCCTGAATGATACATTGGATCAGACGGACTTGACAGATATATTTAGAACTCTGCATCTCCAGTGCACATGGAACATTCTCCAAGGTAGATCACATACTGGGTCACAAAACAGCCCTTCATAAGTACAAAAGAATTGACATCATACCATGCACACTTTAAGACCACAATGCTATGAAACTTGAAATCAACCACAGGAAAAAGTCTGCAAAACCTTCAAAAGCATGGAGGTTAAAGAACACCCTACTAAAGAATGAATGGGTCAACCAGGCAATTAGAGAAGAAATTAAAAAATATATGGAAACAAATGAAGATGAAAATACAACAATCTAAACGCTTTGGGATGCAGCGAAGGCAGTCCTGAGAGGAAAATACATTACAATCCAGGCCTATCTCAAGACACAAGAAAAATCCCAAATACAAAATCTAACAGCACACCTAAAGGAAAGAGAAGCAGAACAGCAAAGACACCCCAAACCCAGCAGAAGACGAGAAATAATAAAGATCAGAGCAGAAATAAACAATATAGAATCTAAAAAAGCCGTAGAGCAGATCAATGAAACCAAGAGTTGGTTTTTTGAAAAAATAAACAGGGGCGCCTGGGTGGCGCAGTCGGTTAAGCGTCCGACTTCAGCCAGGTCACGATCTCGCGGTCCGGGAGTTCGAGCCCCGCATCGGGCTCTGGGCTGATGGCTCAGAGCCTGGAGCCTGTTTCCGATCCTGTGTCTCCCTCTCTGCCCCTCCCCCGTTCATGCTCTGTCTCTCTCTGTCCCAAAAATAAATAAACGTTGAAAAAAAAAAATAAACAAAATTGATAAACCTCTAGCCAGGCTTCTCAAAAAGAAAAGGGAGATGACCCAAATAGATAAAATCATGAATGAAAATGGAATTATTACAACCAATCCCTCAGAAATACAAGCAATTATCAGGGAGTACTATGAAAGATTATATGCCAACAAACTGGACAACCTGGAAGAAATGGACAAATTCCTAAACACCCACACACTTCCAAAACTCAAACAGGAAGAAATAGAAAACTTGAACAGACCCATAACCAGCAAAGAAATTGAATCACTTATCAAAAATCTCCCAACAAATAAGAGTCCAGGACCAGATGGCTTTCCTGGGGGAATTCTATGAGACATTTAAAGCAGAGTTAATACCTATCCTTCTCAAGCTGTTCCAAAAAATAGAAAGGGAAGGGAAACTTCCAGACTCATTCTATGAAGCCAGCATTACTTTGATTCCTAAACCAGACAGAGATCCAGCAAAAAACAGAACTACAGGCCAATATCCCTGATGAATATGGATGCAAAAATTCTCAGTAAGATACTAGCAAATCGAATTCAACAGCATATAAAAAGAATTATTCACCATGATCAAGTGGGATTCATTCCTGGGCTGCAGGGCTGGTCCAACATTCACAAATCAATCAATGTGATACATCACATTAATAAAAGAAAAGGTAAGAACCATATGATCCTGTCAATCGATGCAGAAAAAGCATTTGACAAAATTGAGCATCCTTACATAATAAAAACCCTTGAGGAAGTCGGGATAGAAGGAACGTACTTAAACATCATAAAAGCCATCTATGAAAAGCCCACAGCTAATATCATTCTCAATAGGGAAAAACTGAGAGCTTTCCCCCTGAGATCAGGAACATGACAGGGATGTCCACTCTCACCGCTGTTGTTTAACATAGTGTTGGAAGTGCTAGCATCAGCAATCAGACAACAAAAGGAAATGAAAGGCATCAAAATTGGCAAAGATGAAGTCAAGCTTTCACTTTTTGCAGATGACATGATATTAGACATGGAAAACCCGACAGACTCCACCAAAAATCTGCTAGAACTGGTACATGAATTCAGCAAAGTTGCAGGATACAAAATCAATGTACAGAAATCAGCTGCATTCTTATACACTAATAATGAGGCAACAGAAAGACAAATAAAGAAACTGATCCCATTCACAACTGCACCAAGAATCATAAAATACCTAGGAATAAACCTAACCAAAGATGTAAAAGATCTGTATGCTGAAAACTATAGAAAACTTATGAAGGAAATTGAAGAAGATATAAAGAAATGGAAAAACATTCCGTGCTCACGGATTGGAAGAATAAATATTGTTAAAATGTCAATACTACCCAAAACTATTTATACATTCAATGCAATCCTAATCAAAATTGCACCAGTATTCTTCTCAAAGCTAGAACAAGCAATCCTAAAATTTGTATGGAACCACAAAAAAACCTGAAGAGCCAAAGTAATTTTGAAGAAGACCAAAGCGGGAGGCATCACAATCCTAGACTTTAGCCTCTACTACAAAGCTGTCATCATCAAGACAGCATGGTATTGGCACAAAAACAGACACATAGACCAATGGAATAGAGACTCCAGAATTGGACCCACAAAAGTATGGCCAACGTAATCTTTGACAAAGCAGGAAAGAATATCCAATGGAAAAAAGACAGTCTCTTTAACAAATGGTGCTGGGAGAACTGGACAGCAACATGCAGAAGAATGAAACTAGACGACTTTCTTACACCATTCACAAAAATAAACTCAAAGTGGATAAAGGACCTGAATGTGAGACAGGAAACCATCAAAACCCTAGAGGAGAAAGCAGGAAAAAACCTCCCTGACCTCAGCTGCAGCAATTTCTTACTTGACACATCCCCAAAGGCAAGGGAATTAAAAGCAAAAATGAACTATTGGGACCTCATTAAGACAAAAATCTTCTGCACTGCAAAGGAAACAACCAACAAAACTAAAAGGCAACCAACGGAATGGGAAAAGATATTTGCAAATGACATATCGGACAAAGGGCTAGTATCCAAAATCTATAAAGAACTCTCCAAACTCCACACCCGAAAAACAAATAATCCAGTAAAGAAATGGACAGAAAACATGAGTAGACACTTCTCTAAAGAAGACATCCAGATGGCCAACAGGCACAGAAAAGATGCTCAATGTCTCTTCTTATCAGGGAAATACAAATCAAAACCACACTCAGATACCACCTCACACCAGTCAGAGTGGCTAAAATGAACAAATCAGGAGACTATAGATGCTTGAGAGGATGTGGAGAAACGGCAACCCTCTTGCACTGTTGGTGGGGATGCAAATTGGTGCAGCTGCTCTGGAAAACAGTGTGGAGGTTCCTCAAAAAATTGAAAATAGATCTACCCTATGACCCAGCAATAGCACTGCTAGAAATTTACCCAAGGGATACAGGAGTGCTGATGCATAGGGGCACGTGTACCCCAATATTTATAGCAGCACTTTCAACAACAGCCAAATTATGGAAAGAGCCTAAATGTCCATCAACTGACGAATGGATAAAGAAATTGTGGTTTATATACACAATGGAGTACTATGTGGCAATGAGAAAGAATGAAATATGGCCTTTTGTAGCAACGTGGATGGAACTGGAGAGTGTTATGCTAAGTGAAATAAGTCATAGAAAGATACCATATATTTTCACTCCTATGTGGGTCTGAGAAACTTAACAGAAGACCATGGGGGAGGGGAAGGAAAAAAAGAAAAGGTTAGAGAGGGAGGGAGCCAAAACATAAGAGACTCTTAAAAACTGAGAACAAACTGAGGGTTGATGGGGTGCGGGAGGGAGAGGAGAGTGGGCGATGGGTATTGAGGAGGGCACCTGTTGGGATGAGCGCTGGGTGCTGTATGGAAGCCAATTTGACAATAAATTTCATATTTAAAAAAAAGGATTCTTGTACCTATATCCATTTTTTTCTTTTTCTACACAATCCTATAGTTTTGTGAGGGCCTGAGATTTTATCCAATTTAGAAGCTGCAAGCAAGCCTGAGATATTTCAGGGATAATGGCTGAAGACATGAGACTTCCGGGACACAAAGGATTGGACTGCTCACAGTATAGCAAGCATTTGCATCGGTACTTCTTGACCCCAAATCCTACAGTAGCAAAGTGAAAGGTCTGCAGTGGATGTTGTACATGGTATAAATCTGTGCAGCAGCTGAACCTGGGGAATTCACCTCATATACAAGCCTGATCTTTGTCTCTGACCTCATCCTTCAATGTTGTTCACTGAGAAATGACCCAAGCAAAGAGTGGTCAGGGTCCTCCATTCTTGACTTAGCTAGCAAGAATGTAGGGAGTCTTAGGGTACCAGGTAGACTGCCTTTCCCAGCACGGTTTTATTTCAAGCTTACACTACCCTCAATTAACATGGTGAACATTCTTTTTTTCTAATCCCAGAAGCTATTTAAATAAATAACCTAGGGATTTATGTGCTGCTTGAAGTTTTGGTAAAATTCACAGCAAACAATGCCTTGTCAGGGAGGAGGAAGGCGGGAGTTTTGACAGGATTATTTTAACAGTAATTGACTTTCTATTTTTTTCTTGAGTGGCCATTTTCCAGAAAATTAATCCATAAAGTTTTCAAGTATACATAATCTACTCTATGCATTTTTCATTCAAGGTATTACTTGTGCCTTTTTCTATCAGTCTTTTAAGTTTTCCCTACCCTTCTCCCACTCCCTGCCTGATCAGCTTGTTTCATATTCTACAGCTCCTACATCTTTTTTTTTGTTTTTTTTTAACATTTATTCATTATTGAGAGACAGAGGGAGACAGAGCATGAGCATGGGAGAGGCAGAGAGAGGGGAGACAGAATCCAAAGCAGGCTCTATAAGCTGTCAGCACACAGCCCGGCGTGGGGCTCAAACTCACAAACCGTGAGATCATTGCCTGAGCTCAAGTTGGACACTCAACCAACTGAGCCACCCAGGCGCCCCCCTACATTTTCTTCTCATCTCCATTCTCCCCCATACGGAGCCATGGAAACTACTTAAATCTTCCACAGATCTACAAAGGAGTTTAACCTGGAGTAGGAATTATTTCCAGTTCATTGTTTTGTGGGCTGGTCCTGCACACCTTCCACCTTCAGAGTCTATGAAGTCTGTGTTCCCCAAACTCAAGGAACATTTCCAGCTCTTCCAGAACTTCCTCATCTTGCAGTGATTTAGTAGTAGCAGTAAGGTAGGTCTGTGGGCAGAAGTCTGAAGCACAGTAATCATTGAACTAGAGGAGACGCCTCATGTCATGCTTTGAGGCACCCTAAATCCAAGTCATTCTCTGGTTACCCATATCCATCCCTGTCACTTGGTTTGGGGAATAGAAATGATAGTCCAATTGACTCAGTAGGCCATCGGGTTTTGTCCAATTTTCTTCTGATTCTCTAGAACGTAGGGTATCAATGCTTCTCGGGCTTAAGGCCCTGGTTGTTATAAAAGAAAAACTAGGGGCAGCTTGGAACAGATTGTGGATCATTGTCTTGGTGGAAAAGATTTTCAAACGGAGTTAAGGCCACCTAGTAATATAAATGAGTTGATAAGTATACTATAATCTGGATTGTACTTAAAACTAGACATCTCAAATTCACAGAGATGAAAGTAAAATGGTGGTTACCAGGGGCTGCGGAAGGAGGAAATGAGGAGTTGTTATTTAATGGGTGTAGAGATCCAGTTCTGCAAGATGAAAAAGCTCTGGAGACCCAATGCACAGCAGGGTGAATATACTTTAATGAACTGTATACTTACAAATGGTTACGACGGTAAAAGACAGAAAAGAAAATCAGGTATCTGATACCAAGCTGACATGGGGGATTTATTTTGTAGAAAAGCAACATCTAGAGAATGCCACAGACAGCCCTAGTATGTCTAAAGTACTACATATAAACATGGTAATTGCTCAGAGTGACAACACTGAAGCACTGAAAGATACCAAAGTACTTTCTGAATCCAAGAAGTCAAATTACACTCAGAATGATTTTCAGGTCTTTACCTATCTCAAAGTTCTAATACGCTGACATCTGGCAAACCCGACAACCAGAGCACTCAACAGCCAAGTTTTCTGACCATACATAAACTTACTTGTACTCATCCGGTATATCTCCATACTAATATTTTAAGATTCTAATTTCTTGGTTAAGCTATATATGCTTGAGCTCATTAAATATACTTAGACTTCTCTATTATACAAAGTTAAATGTACAACTAAATTAGTAAAAAGTGCTCACTGTGGTTTATTTTACTCTGACAAAAATGTTTATGCATGTGTACTCTATACTAATACTGCTTTTTTTTAATTCAAAAATTTCCTTCTCTTTTATAACTAGTTTTGTGACTTTTTTGGGTAAGACATCTGTGTCTTCTTTATTCTTACAGATTCTTCTTTTTATTTCTTAGCTTAAATTCAGTACGAGCTTTATTGGTATCTTAGGCTTTGTGTGCGTCCTTGCTCCTCAACACCAGCAGTTCTTCAGAGGTCTGACATCCAGCACGGGGCTTGCTGTGTTAGATTAGTTCTACAAAAAGGATTCAAGACATTTTTCCTGAAATATACAGAATACGTCATGCCAAATCTCTTGTTTATACAATAAACTGGTAAAACTGGTAAATTGCACATACAGCTCATATTCCCAAAACAGAATAACTTAAATATTAAAACGTACCTTTATGTTACCACCAAAACTGACCTTATAAAGCACAACAAATGGAAATACTCAATTAAAAAAAAACACACAAAATCCACTAACCATAAAGTCTGCGTATCACAGAGTAAGAACTCTCATTTCCCTATGACCTATTCAAACTACAGACAGCTATATTTTTTAAGCTACTCTAGAATTTACACCCTAATTAGAAATTTATACGAAACACAATTTTATGTTCAAATATGGAAATAAGCAACATAATTCCAAAACCCAAAAGTATTCCAGCATTCTGTAAAAAGAAATATCCCCAGCGGCTACATCCATGGTCACTAGCATCATTGTGCAGCATCTCAGGTACCTTAAAGAAAAAAAAAAAGGGCAACATTTAAGTTTTCAGAACCACAAATTTGTTTTTATTACAGAGCAGTATACAGTATATAGTATACGGTAATATTAGTTGTATACGTAGCTGGATATACTGAGTCAACTCCTTAAAACAGGATCTTAAAACAGGACATGTTGACTCTAGCTAATACTGCCACACAGCATTTCCCAGCAGTTTTATCTTTTTTAATGCTTATTTGAGAGAGAGTGCGTGCATACGGAGCACGTGCACCGTCAGCGCAGAACCCAATGGCAGGGCTTGATCCCACGAACCACGAGATCATGATCTGAGCCGAAATCAAGAGTCAGACACTTGATAATCAACTGAGCCACCCACGCACCCCTCCCAGCAGTTTAATTAATAATGATTATTCACAGTATGCTCAACAAGCCACAGTCTTTATTGGTCCAGTTTGCTCCACTAGAAGATGAAGAGCTATACTGATTATGCTGCTTCAGTTACTGTGTATAGCTGAACTGAACATGACATATAGCTCACCTAAGTTCAGAGATCTGGAACTCTTACATTATATAGAAGTTCGGCAGATTAGCTGGGATTATTGTGTGGATTTTGGTGACAAAAAAAAAAAGTAACTCCTTTGTCCATTAGTAAGAAACTTATGAACATTCTCAAGTATACACAGCATGCCAACAAAATGTGACATGTGCTGGGTTTCCTACAAATCTATACACAATTCAATACCTGATTACTGAGATTCTACCTTCAAGAAGACACATCAGAAAGGGGTAGATATTTCTGTGTATCCTGATACACATTAGGATAAATGTGCTTGTGATCAATAATCCAAAAAGATAAACTCTAAAGAGCCTGTATTTTCTATGTTACCTTACTAAAGTATAGACTCCCTTATCACTACGGCATTTAATAAAAAGCCTTTTTATTCATTTATTTAAAAAGTTAGCTCTATCCCCAATGTGGGGCTTGAACTCACAACCCTGAGATCGAGTCACATGCTCTACTGAGCCAGCCAGATGCCCCTTAATCTAAAGCCTTTATAAAAATAAGGTTTCACTGAGCATTTTCTCTATTTTATCATTAATCAACACTATAATTAAACTTCTTAAAAACTTACCATATCAACCAGAGCAACATACATGAATAAGCCAGCAGTAAGTGCAAATATCCACATAGAAACATTTTCAGCATAATGACCAATGAAGATTCCCGTTGCCATTCCAAGATATGCCAGCATGGCTGACAGAGCATTATAAAGAACAGCCTGCTTAACAGTCATGCCAGCCTTTAGTAAAACAGCAAAGTCACCTTTCATAGAAAACAAAAAGGGACAAAGTAATGAAAAATCACTTTTAAGACACAAACCCAACAGATTTCCCAATTTACAAAATTCTCTAATTTTTTTGAGGGGAAAAGAAAAAGCAGCAAACTTAAGAATTACCCAGGGGTTAACAGTGTTAGTGTAAATCACCTAACAGCTCTATAAATTAAGATTTTGGTTTTTAAGTTTGTGATTGTTTGCTTGTTTATTTATTTACTTTGAGAGAGAGAGAGAGAGGGCAGAGAGGGAAAGAGAGAGAATCCCAAGCAGGCTCCACACTATCAGCACAGAGCCTGATGTGGGGCTCAAATTCCCAAACTGAGATCATGACCTGAGCTGAAATCAAGAGTCAGATGCTTAACCAACTAGGCCACCCAGGACCCCTAAATTATTTTTTTCCAGTTTTTGTTATGGCTTTCACTTTGTTGATGAATGATAAATACCACAAACCTACTATTTGTGGTCTTGCACTGTCTTCAACAAGCTTGTAACTGGCCATCAAGAAGAGGAGAGTGGAGAACAGATGAAATGATTAGCATATGATAAAGGCAATTTATAATTAAGAGCTAAAGAGTCTAATGTTCCAGTTATAAAAGGAGAAAAAGAGACAAATTAAGATAGGAATAGCTGAGAGAGGCTTAATGAAGCATGAAGGATCTAGAATGTGGAACATAAACCAGATGTTGAGGATCATAAACATTGAGTAGGCAGATGGGAGGCCTTGTGAATGGCAGAACACATGCCAAGGAGCAAAAGTGAAAATGGCATCACAGGTGTGTGCAAATATGTGTCTGTAGAAAGAAAAACAAGGACATGAACTGGGATCCAGAACAACTCTGGGAAGGTTTTAAGTCCTGGTGACAGAAGAGAAAAATATTCAAAACATAATTCATCAACTTCCCTTTTCTTCAGCTGTAACAAGTCTCTTTGCCAACTTATCTCTGTTAACAAAAGATGACTCTTATTCCTGTGGTCTTATTCATATTGTAGGTATGAAGATAATGATCACTGATGTCACCAGCATGCTGGTGTAAGAAGATATGTGGTAGGGAAAGAGGACAAGGGAGGAGACCCAGGTTTCTCTCTGGCAACCCCACATGGACAATTGTGTAATTATACTTATAGGGTCAGAGTTCTGGCTGGAAACAAACTTGTACTCAGTAAGAAAAGAAAGCTAGACAGGTTAGCAGACTTCTAAGAAGGCATGAAAGTTACAAAGAAGTTTGCTGGAACTCTCAATAGCAAAAGCCAGCAACACTAGGATACTTCACCCCCTGGAAAATGCCATTTATGTGGTTCTCTTACCTAATTCATGTGGCAACTCGTGACAAAACACAGCAACAGAAGTACTTAAACCACTTGATAAACCTTCAGTAAAAGCAGCCCCTGGGTAAAAATCAGAGAAAGTTTGGCTACATTATATTGTGGGTGTTTTTAAAAACAACTTACCAGCTTACAAAACAAGGTAAAAGATGTGAACCATATTCTGGTCGTAAATAAACAGAACTTTCCCAGCTGTACTCCGTATCTCCTTTATAAGTAATGTTAGATTACATTCCATTAGGTTTACATTTCCCAGTGGAGCATAAGCAGGTACGAGAGAGAAGGGAAAGTTCCCCTATGCCTCAGAGTGATTAGAGGATCTTCCCACAGACCTGGGAAGTAACTGCAACCACGTAAAACATTTATGTAAAACATAAACTGATTTAAAAGGTTTAAAAGAAAACACAGCAGTCAGGAGTACAAATATGTTTCGCTGGCCTCAGAAGAATTCACTATGTAATTAGACTTGTTTACATTCATTCTTTCATTGTCTACCAAGGACAGTCTAGGACAAATGGCTCCCCCCATTTTAAAAGCTAACACCATATATAACTGACTGCTTATACAGGGTGACTGAGCACCTGCACGTCCTCCTTTGCTGCTCATGCTGTGCACAGTACATACAGGAGGGAGAGCACCAGGCTTCCAGGGGGCCAAGCCTGGACGCATCTGCCCGGCTGCACAACAGCACTACCTCCTGGGGCAGGTGGTTCGCTTTGCCAGGCCTCAGCTGCCTAACCAGTAATCATTTCCATTGCTCCTTCCAGCATCAAGTTACTAAACTCATAAGTATTCTATTATCTCTCGATTGTGATACAACAATTTAATAGCAAAAACTAGTTTTTTGGATAGAGATTCGTAACTGAACTTATCAGACATGCCAAGATGATTTTGGTATAAAAGATGATGAAAATTCTCTTCCCTTAATACTATTTTATAGATAAGGGAACTTAAATGTAAACAAAAACAAAACCAAAACACATGCTCTGTACACATTAGATCTTGATCTTAAGACTGCAAATTAAAACAACTGTTGATAGTTACAAGTTAGGTAATGGGCTAGGCAGTTGTAGCACTTAACCTTACCTAATATTTATTGAGAACTTCGTTGTCGAAGTAGCTACAGAGTAACATTTTGATAATCTTAGAAGTTAACAGCCTTATCAAAATCAACCTATTCTTTGTTAAAATTGGACTGGTAGTTTAATGTGACATTTTCAGAGTCAAACAACAAGCAACTATGTAGATGTATACCAATTGCCAGGCCATCGCTGAAATTGTGCAGGCCGTCGCCCATTATCACCATCCAGGCCAATGTGGCGATGCCGGCGTCTTTCAGCTCCTCCCGAGAGTAGCGCTGACTGTGGCTGTGGGGGTGGTGGTTTTGGTGGTGGTGGTGGTGGAGGATATGATGATAGTCATGATGATGGTGAATGAGGTCGTCTGATTGGCCGAGGGTATCATGGAAATGCGAATGGCATTTATTCTTGCACCCTCGGGGTACATATTCATTATAGACTTCTTGCGGATGAGCATGAGCTATCATGACCTCTTCTTCTTCCAAGATTGCTGGCTGTTGAGAATCAAAGTGGGAAGGCTCCTGTGAGTCTGCTCGTAAATAGCCTTCAGGTCCTAGGTATAAACACAAAGGACATTGGGAAAGAGTCAGAAAACTTTGTTAATGTGCCTGGACACATTTCAAACAGTCCCACTGACAAAGTCCAAAAAGATCTTAGAGCATGGCAAGTACTAACATCATCAGGCTTCACAGCGACATGCAGAAGAATGAGCCTGGACCACTTTCTTACATACACAAAAATAAACTCAAAATGGATGAAGGACCTAAACGTAAGACAGGAAGCCATCAAAATCCTCGAGGAGGAAGCAGGCAGAAACCTCTTTGACCTTGGCTGCAGCAACTTCTTACTCAACACATCTCCAGAGGCAAGGGAAACAAAAGCAAAAAGGAACTATTGGGACCTTATCAAGATAAAAACTTCTGCACAGCCAGTGAAGGAAACAAACAACAAAACTAAAAGGCAACCTAAGGAATGGGAGAAAATATTTGCAAATAACATATCAGATGAAAGGTTAGTATCTAAAATCTATAAACAATGTATCAAACTCAACACCCAAAAAGCAAATAATCCAGTGAAGAAATTGGCAAAAGACATGAATAGACACTTTTCCAAAGAAGACATCCAGATGCCTAACTGACACATGAAAAGAGCCTCAACATCACTCATCATCAGGGAAATACAAATCAAAACCACACTGAGATACCACCTTACACCTGTCAGAATAGCTAACATTAACAACTCAGGCAACAACAGATGTTGGTGAGGATGCAGAGAAAGAGGATCTCTTTTGCACTGTAGGTGGGAATGCAAACTGGTGCAGCCACTCTGGAAAACAGTATGGAGGTTCCTCAAAAAATTAAAAATAGAACTACCCTACAACCCAGCAATTGCACTGCTAGGTATTTATCCTAACAATACAGGTGTGCTGTTTTCAAGGGGCACATGCACCCCAATGTTTATAGCAGCACTATCGACAATAGCCAAAGTATGGAAAGAGCCCAAACGTCCACTGACAGATGAATGCATAAAGAAAGTGTGGTGTGTGTATACACACACACACAATAGAATATCACTTGGCAAAAAAGAATGAAATCTTTCCATTTGCAACTAGAGGATATTATGCTAAGTGAAATGAGCCAGTCAGAAAAAGACAAATATCATAGGACTTCACTCATATGTGGAATTTAAGATACAAAACAGATGAACATAAGGGAAGGGAAGCAAAACTAACATAAAAACAGGGAGGGGACAAACAGAAGAGACTCTTAAATATAGAGAACAAACTGAGGTTTGCTGGAGGGGTTGTGGGAGGGGAGATGGGCTAATGGGTAAGGGGCATTAAGGGAGACACTTGTTGGAATGAGCACTGGGTGTTCTATGTAGGGGATAAACCATGGGATTCTACTCCTGAAATCATAATTGCAATATATGCTAACTAACTTGGATGTAAATTAAGAAAGAAAGAAAGAAAGAAAGAAAGAAAGAAAGAAAGAAAGAAAGAAGAAAATACAAACATCAACAGGTTTTATTGAATTTTAAGAAATGGTCTCACAGATTAAGAATGGATTTTAAACTTTAGCTTTCAATAACAACCGCTCAGATTCTTCCTTGATTTCTTCTGCCTTCTTACGTTTGTTTTTTCTTTTTCAAGTTTTTATTTAAATTCCAGTTAGTTAACATACAGTGTAATATGTGCCTCCTTACATTTTTGAAAGATGACTGTTTTCCTGATTATACAAGCACCACATACTTTAGAAAAACATTTAAGAAAAATACTGAAATTTGGAAATAAAAAACACACTTAATCCTATCATCCAACCTCTTCTGTTTTGAGGGCAAAGTTCAAGGAAAAACAAGTACTATATTTGAAATACAATTATCACCAAGGACCATTTATTGTGCAAAGAGAAGTAAATTAAACTGCAACAATAAAGTTTTGTTTTTTTCTCTTTGTCTTGTCCACTGATGACACTTTTCTTGGGAACATTCTGACCCTGTGGTCCAATCCTAGGGCAGCTATTTCTGCTCAATGTTACATATTTCACTGGACTCCATTAAAAAGGCTGAAGAGAGAAGAGACACAAGAAAAAGAGCAAGAACATTTCACTTACTCTTTAGAGAAAAAAACATGTGAAAAAACAAAGGGTGGACAGGAAACCTTACAAGTAGGCGGTAGCAAAAAAGTAGTTTTTTCTCCTTTGTCAGCTGGCAACTATGTAGTGAGCACCTACACTGGCCAGTATCCTGCTGGGCACTGGGGATGGAATGGAGCATGACAAGGTCTCTACCTTCAAGGAAGTTACGTTCTTGTGGGGTGACAGCCATATTTGATAAGGAAACACATGTATAAATAAGGCCATTTAAGGCACCAGAAAGCATGGAAAAAAACAGAAAAGGTTAATGTGAAGGACAGTGACCAGTGACCGGGAAACCTTTGTCTTTTGGTGATCAAGGAAGGCCTCTGACTCCCAAATGATGGGAGAAGGAATTTGTGTGAAGATCTGATTAAGAGGCTTTCAAGAAGAAACAACAGCGAATGCAAGGCTCCGAGATAAACCTGGTGTGCTCACAGAATGAAAAGAAGGCCAGTGAAACTGGACAAAATGAACAATGAAAGAGAGTTCATGGCAAGGAGTCTGGTTTAAAAATTTATTAACTCAATCTGTCTAACAAGAAATGCCAAGCTAATAGTCAAGTTACAGGAAAAATAGGAACTTTACAGTGGAGCATCATGTTAGGTGGCACATCATGTCACTGAAAAGGATACAATATCACGTTGTGGTATTCCTGCCCAAAATGATCAATTAATCATAAAAAAAAAAAAAAAAGAGAGAAACCCCAAGTGGGGGACAACTAGACGCAACATTTGATTCTGGATTATACTCTGGACCAATTTTTTCTTTGGGTGGAGGGAGAATATAAAGGAGTCATTAAGACAACTGGAAAAACATGAGTGATATCTACAGAGACTAGATAATGGCATAGTATCAGCATTAATTTCCTGATTTCAGTAACTGAACTGTGGTTATAGAACAGTGTCCTTTTTCTTAAAAAAAAAACAACAACATACTGAGCATTTGGGGATACACAGACATCTCATCTGTAACTTACTTTCAAATGGTTTAGCAAAAAATTGTGTATGTGTACTCACAGAGAAATAGAATGATAAACGTAGGTAAAATAACTGGGGAATATACGAAAGAGATACAGAAATTCTTTGTATTATTCTTGAAACTTCTCTGTATGTCTGAATTTACCTTTGGAAAAATAAATATAACAACTTACAATTAAGAAGAAAAGGTATAAGATATTTCAAAAGTAAAAATGAAAACATTTAAAAAGGGACATAGTCCCCTCTCTTCCAGATAGTCTAAGCTGCCTGTAAATCACGGAGCAATCAACTACCTCCAGCCCTCAGATGTGTTAAGACTTACGATCGTCTGCATCTACTTTCTCCTCATTTGTTGAAAGTTGAGATTCATACTTGGACAGCTGCTTCTTAATCTCCACATCATCATCATTTTCAGGTTTTTTCTGATTCTAAAATTGCAAGGGAAAGCCATACTTTAAAACAGTTGACTTGCTTAGGTGTACAACTGTAAACAAACAGTTAAGCAAAAGATTCAGAAAAAGACAACACAGTAAACGAACTTTACTGGAATAAAAGTCATCCAAAGGCAGGCAGGGCCTATAGTTAACTTATACAGCACCTAGTAGTGTGTTCTAGACATAATAACTGCTCAGAAAGGTGAAGTGTCAAAGCTCCAATAATAGGAAATGTTGCAAAATCACAGTCATCTTTCTCAATGTCCCCCATGTCATCTACTTTTAAGTGTGCTCTGGGAGCCTGTTAGAAATGAACAATCTTGGGCCACACTCCAGACCTAATGAATCAACATAGGGATTTTAACTAGATGCCCAGATGATTCATACACACATTAAAATTGAACTCTGCCCCAGGCTATCAATTTGGAATCAACTAGAGACATTTTCTCCAGCATTTAGTGAGCTGCTAACCAACTACTTGGTTCTCTCTCCATTCCTCTTTTGGACACTGAAACCACATATTTCCCATACTTTTTATAACCTGAAACTATACTGTAACACTGATTAAGTATTTCCTATTAAAACTAAAATACTTTTCCTGTAATAAAACACCATTAACAAGCTTTCTTTTTTTATTAAAAAAAATTTTTTTTTAAATCTTTACTTATTTTTGAGAGAGAGAGAGAGAGACAGCATGTGAGCAGGGGGGGAGCAGAGAGAGAGGGAGACACAGAACAAGTAGCAGGCTCCAGGCTCCGAGCTGTCAGCACAGAGCCCGACGCGGGGCTCGAACTAACAAACTGTGAGATCATGACCCGAGCCGTAGTTGGACACTCAACCAACTGAGCCACCCAGGCGCCCCCAGCTTTCTTTTTTTCAACAAATCTCTACTGGTTAGCCTTAAACTTATCATTAGGTTTTTTAACCACCTCAATACCATGCTTGAGATATTATCCTTACCTCTGAGCCCAAGCATAATGGTCACCATTTGAACATTGGTGCCTATGCAGGATTTACTCATGTAGAAGGTAATATTCAAAATGACATTCAACATCTGTCAATATTCAGTATTCAAAACTGTCACACAAATAATAGATTTCTTATTTGCAGTACTTTTGAATATGACTTAATTACTACTGGACCTGAGATTTCATTCTGGTGACAGCATATAAAATATCTGTACATTCTTATACATTTTTAAAGGCAAGCACACAGACACATCTTTTAAAAAAAATTTTTTTTAAATCTTTATTTTTGAGAGAGAGACAGAGTGTGAGCAGGGGAGGAGCAGAGAGAGAGGGAGACACAGAATCTGAAACAGGCTCCAGGCCCTGAGCTGTCAGCACAGAGCCCGACACAGGGCCCGAACCCACGAACCGTGAGATTATAAGTGGGCCAAAGTCGCACGCTCAACCAACTGAGCCACCCAGGTGCTCCCATTTTTTTTTTTTTAACGTCTTATTTAATTTTGAGATGGGGGTTGGCGACAGGGGGAGACACAGAATCCGAGACTCCAGGCTCCGAGCTGTCAGCATCATAAGCTGAAGTTGGACGCTTAACCGACTGAGCCACCCAGGCCCCCACATCTTTTTGTTTTAATGATTATTTATTTTGACACAGAGAGAGAGACAGAGACAGAGAGAGAGAGAGAGAGAGAGAGAGAGAGAAAATCCAAGCAGGTTCTGCCCTGTCAGCACAGCACAGAGCTGGACACGGGGCTTGATCTCAAGAATGCTGAGATCATGACCTGAGCTGAAATCAAGAGTCAGATGCTTAGACTGAGCTACCCAGGAGTCTCCACAGACATATCTTTATACCTACCCCTAGCTTAATGCCTTAAACAGAGAAAGTACTTCAATATTTGTGACAAGAGATGAATTCAGGATATTTTATATCACTTCAGTTAATGCTTTCTTATTGGGCAATGACTCACCCTAGAACCTACAGTTTAACCAATTCTTTCATTCTGTAAGTATTGGGGACCCATAATGTTCCCTATGCTAAGTGCTGGCAATATAGCATAAAACAAGATACGCCTGGTCTCTGTTTTCATGGAGCTTATCACCCACGGGAAGGGAGACTGCACAGATACAATGATTAAACAATTCTTCAATTGCTATTTTCAGTATGTTTTATAAAGGAAAAACACATAGTGCTATGAGAGTGTATAACAAGACGCAACTAAGTTCCAGGACAGGTTTCCTTGAGAAAGTGATACTTATACCAAGACCTAAAGAAAGCAGGAGTTTGTGGGGGGTGGGGTGGCTGTGGAGGTGCAGAGGTGGATGTATTCCAGGCAGGGAAAAAAGCAGGTGGGAGGGCCCTACAACAGGAAGGGGCCAGCCCCACCCCACCCCACAAATGAAAGCAACGTAAGGTGGTTGGGGCTTAGTAGGTCAGAGACGGGGCTAGAAAGGAGGCTGGGTGGCAGAAAGAGACCTAGACAATGCAAATACTTGTCCTGAAGTATTAACAAGTCACTGGAAAGTATTAACAAGTCACTGGAAGGATTTTCAGTGGTGGTTACAACTTCACCAGATTTTCCATTTAAACAAATCACTTTGCCTGCTCTGTTCTGGACTGGGAGAAGAAAACAATACAATAATGTAGACAGTCCAGTTAGGAAGTGACTGCTAACACCTAAGAAGGAGATAAGCATGGTTTAGACCAGCATCATAGCAAAGAAGAGGGAGAGAAACTGAAAGACTGTGGATGTAGTTAATAAAACTAGCTTGGATATGAGGATAAGGGAGATGTTATAGATGACTTTCAGGTTCCTAGAGTGAGCAATAACCTTCACTGGTAGAAAAAAGGTTTTGACGTTGAACTTATTATAAAGGCCCAACTATCTATAAAGTATGAGATGTAACCTAGTCTGCATATAGAGATTTCAGACTGACATACATAGTATGATATATGGAATCGTCCAGAGTACAGAATGGATGTCTTAAGGAAAATGCTAGGTAAAATGTCCTGTTATGAGGCTGAAGAAGCTCTCAACACTCACCATATAATGGAGAGTTTTTATTTAATGTTTCTTATACATTCAACAAATATTTGTTAAGTATCTATTATGTGCTAGATGGCATTCTAGGCATTGGAGATGTGGCAGAGGTCCTGGGTCTTAACAGTTTATATTCCAGTAGAAACTATTTTAGAAAAGATATCATCAAGCTTCTTTGACTACAAGCCAAAGTAATGTGTACATAGTAAAAGACATAATACATCGTAACATCACTGATGCATTTAAAAACATTGGTCATGGGGCGCCTGGGTGGCTCAGTCAGTTAAGTGTCCAACTCCTGATCTTGGCTCAGGTCATGATCTCATGGTTTATGGGTGTGAACCCCACATCAGGCTCTGCTCTGATGGTGCCAAGCCTGCTTGGGATTCTGTCTCTCCTTCTCTCTGATCCTCTCCCACTTGTGCTTTTTCTAAGATGAATAAACAGAAAAATAATTTAAAAACATTGGTGATGACAGAAGACTGATTTCACAACTCATTGAATTATAACCTGGAGTTTAAAAATAATTGTTCTCTATTAAATAAGAGAGAACCTACTTCTTAAGAGTCTCATATTAAAGAGTACCAGATTAAAGAAAAGCTATCTTTAGGTAAATTTGAAAGCTAAATTGAAATTAGAATGGTAAAGAAATGATGGCATTTGAACCAGGGAGACAACAATACAAACAGACCTCTAAACCCCACCTCTTCCAAAAGAAAACTAAAAAGGATCATTTGTTTTTCTAAGGAAAGAATTCCAGAGAATGTAAACAAGTAGGATATATCCTCAAATTAGTCCCAGGGAAGTGCGTGGGACGATGGGAACGTGGAAGAGGACTCCTGGATTAAGAATGAACAAGCTATTCTTACTTCCTTTCTTTCCACTAAATTTAGGTGCAGCAAGGAGAAGGCTCAAAATTTATAGCTTGAGATTTTAGTGGATGTCAAATCTATCGGGGCAAATAGTCACAGGATGAACGAGGCACTCTCCTGGTCACACACGCACTTGTTTCCCACAGGGAGCTCTGTGTTCAGCAAGAACAACTATGTTCGTTTTCAAACCTCTTCATGCCAGTTATACTTGTTATTGTAATTGCACAATTAAATTATGTACAGCTCAAATTGTGAAATGATGGTGAGAATAGGTACATCTGTGAAACCTTAAGTTGAATGCTTTTGAAAGATTCAAAGGCAAGGTGCTAAAAAAAAAAAAAAAAAAGACTATCAAGTTATGTAAAGCAACCACTGCATAAAACTTTAAAAATTTACAAAACCTAAACTCTACCTTCGAATACCTTTGCTAACATATAACCTCTTGCTCAACTTGAGAGAAACTGAAATTGGAGATTGTGGATGAAGTCGCATGGCTATAGGAAAACAATGGTCATACGGAACTCCAACTCAAAATCCTGGTCAACATCAAATGACCAGAATATGAATGTATGAATGTTTTATATTAATTAAGACATCTAAGATGTGTACGTGCCATTTTTACAGGATTCCATAAAGACAGTCTTTTGACTGACTTGCCTGGTCACATCAGACGAGAGGTGGCAGATAACCACAGGTGACACATTGGGTGTTTTTACCAGAGATAAGGAGCCTGCTGTTTGCCTTCATACTACTTTCTGGTGTCAATTTGCAAAGGACAAGACTGTGAAAGTCACAAACCCTCTTAAATGCAACAGAATATTCAGCTACTGGGTGAATAAAGTTAATCAAGCAGTTAACGCTAACTACCAATAAATACCAACAGTGTATCCATAATGCTTCTTTAAAAAAACACAAGCCGGGGTGCCTGGGTGGCGCAGTCGGTTGGGCGTCCGACTTCAGCCAGGTCACGATCTCGCGGTCCGTGAGTTCGAGCCCCGCGTCAGGCTCTGGGCTGATGGCTCAGAGCCTGGAGCCTGTTTCCGATTCTGTGTCTCCCTCTCTCTCTGCCCCTCCCCCGTTCATGCTCTGTCTCTCTCTGTCCCAAAAATAAATAAACGTTTAAAAAAAAAAAAAATTAAAAAAAAAAAAAAAACACAAGCAAACCTTTATTGACAGGTATGATTGACACTGAAAACTGTGCATATTTAAAGTATATAAATCAATGAACTTGGGTATATATCCCTGTGAAACCATTGCCACTATAAAGGCCATAATCGTGATGCTTCTGACCTTTAAGGCTTTAAGGCTCTGCGTGTGTCTTGTTTGGTCGTTTATACAGATGTTCATCCTTTGCAGATCTTACCCTCGCCTGAGTTTGAAAGGAACACTGAAAATAGAGAACTCCCGGGTTATCAATAATATGAATGCCTCTGGGAACAAAAACTATCTCAGGGTACTGAACTCCTCTCAAATGAAGATCACACCCCCTGGACAAGCTCAGCTAACAGTCTAGTTAGAGTACTACTCAAATAAATGTCTGATGTATAGTAAGTACACAGTACTTTTTCTTACCTTTTTCTTCTTATCTTTAAATTGCTTGATCAATGTGAGCACATGTTCGACGAGAAACATGAAATACAAGCCACCCAGAGCTGTCAGACCCTTCCACGTGGAATCAAAATAGGTACTTTCTTCTATGTTTTCAGAAGACAGATGACTGAAAAGTGGCCCTCTCTTCGCTTCCATTGCTGGTTCTTCATGGCTGTGACTGTGCTGGTGACTTGCGTGAGACTAAAGGGAAAGCAACGTGTGTTTTATAAATTCATTAGTTTCACACGTGTCAGAAAAACTGGCCAAGATAATAAGGTCAAATACGAAAACATCCAGAATTAGTCAAGTAATGGGATACTTCAGAGCTCAGAGAGAAGTTCAATACATGAAAAAAAAATGACCCGCAGTCAGCTAGCAATTTAGATCTTAATGTACCATGTGCTAAGGCACTTAACAGACTGCATTTGTTTAGTGTGAAGACAGATACCTTCCTTAATAACTCTCACATAGGTAACGGGTATTTTCAATGTTTGACAAGTGACCAGGGCCACAAATAGCAGGGAACTGCCAGATTTAACAGACATACAGTGTTTACTGTCTACACTCCAAACTGAAAAAGCCCACACTAGTCCTGTCACTGTGGTTACAAGAAGCCCCGTGTGTATCACGGGCCCTGGCAGGTACCTGAGATCCAGGTGTGTGGCCCCAGCAGTCTGCAGCTGGGTGCGGTAGGAACTGCCACCACTGCGCGTCAGGCAACTGAGTGTGGAGCACACCAGCCGAGACAAGATGGGGGGTGGGGCACGGGGCACCCTACGCATCAGCTGCTTGGTGCAGCAGGTATTCCTGAACAAGTGCCTTCTGGGGCCCGGGGAACTTATCACAGCAAAATATATGTAGGACTCTAAGAATGATTTTTTTCCCTGCTTACCTACGAACATCTGAGGAAAATTTAAAGGATGAGATCCGATTATTTTAAGTATTTAATGGAGCTATCAAATAAACTTTACATAATTTAAGAATTTACTTGTGTCAGTGAGTGTGAATCTTACAAATTCAACTCTCAAGGAAAATTCGTTTCTTGAGTACATAGAGAATCAGTTTATATTTCTGTGGCAAATACACTAATGTAAACAGATAATTCACGTTGCAATCTATCACAGTAATAGTATCTGAGCAGAATCTGTCTCCTTCTATTAACTGGGTCCAAAAAGTTAAATTCTTTATTTAATAAAGTCCCTTAAAGAAAAAAAGCAAAAAACAAACCATGAACATATATGCAGATCTAGAACAAAAATGCAGCTTTCAGTTACCAGTTTTTTTTTTAATTTTATTAAAAAATTTTTTTTAACATTTTTAAAAATGTTTATTCATTTTTGAAAGAGATAGAGCATGAGTTGTGGAGGGGCAGAGGAGACACAGACTCTGAAGCAGGCTTCAGACTCTGAGCTGTCAGCACAGAGCTGACGTGGGGCTCAAACTCACAAACCATGAGATCATGACCTGAGCCGAAGTCGGATGCTTAACTGACTGAATCACCCAGGCATCCCTAAAAAAATTTTTTTTTTAAGTTTTAAGTAATTTCTACAACCAAAATGGGTCTTGAACTCACAACCCTGATATCAAGAGTTGCATGTTCTTCGGACTGAGTCAGCCAGGCACTGCCACAAATATATTTTATTTATTTATTCAACGTTTTATTTTACTTTAAAAGACAGAGAGGGACAGAGCATGAGCAGGGGAGGGGCAGAGAGAGAGGGAGACACAGAATTCGAAAGCAGGCTCCAGGCTCTGAGCTGTCAGCACAGAGCCCGATGTGGGGATTGAACTCGTGAACTGCGAGATCATGACCTGAGCCCAAGTCAGATGCTCTACCGACTGAGCCAACCAGGCGCCCCTCCAGCAAATGTATTTTAAAATCAACTCTTCTAAACCAAATCTCTAACCTTTTATATATACCAACACAAAGAATTCTAGTACAAACCAAAAGTTCTTGAATTTTTTCAATGTTGAATAATACAATATACTAATAAGACAAGTGACTGTACTTACATGTGGGAGGAGGTGTAAAAAAGCATCACCACTCAATGTCCCGACAGCCAGTGCCACAAGGAAACTTAGGAGAAACTTGAAAAACACCCGATTCATGAGAGGCACTAAGATAACGCCCAGCAAGGACAGGAAACTGATGATGGAAATGGCTATAAAGCCACCAACCCAGGCTGTCAAATAAAACACAGCAAAAGGAAAATTATATAATTGTTAAACTTTGAAGAGTTTTTTAAAAGTTTTTTATTTTGAGAGAGAGAGAGAGCACACATGCACACAAGCAGGGGTGGGGGAGAGGGTGAGACGGGGGTGGGGGAGGGGGAGAGAGAGAGAGAGAGAGACAATGAATGAATTTCCAAGCAGGCTCCATGCTGTCAGTGAAGAGCCCAATGAGACGTGGGGCTTGATATCACAAACCTTGAGATCATGACATAAGCCGAAAATGATTTGATTTGGATGCTTAACCAACTAAGCCACCAGGCACCCCCAAGTTGCATTTCTTAATCTTCTTTTTTTTTTTTTTTGAAGTTTACCCATTTATTTTCGAAGAGAGAGAAAGAGGGAGGCAGGGGCAGAGAGAGAGGAGGACAGAGGATCTGAAGCAGGCTCTGTACTGACAGCAGAGAGCCCGATGTGGGGCTTGAACTCACGAACTGTGAGATCATGATCCAAGCTGAAGGCAGACACTCAACTGAGCCACCCGGGCACCACCTCACCGCCCCCCACTCCGCCCCAAGTTGCATTTCTTAAGCTAAAGAAATACAAACTCAGTGGAAGAGGGCTGTGGTAATAGAGCAATAACCAAGAAACCTGCTGCTGGCTCAAATCAACAATCTGACTGAACCCTCCTGGTAAAGAATGTAAGTCTAGTGGAAAGCTCTTTCAGATGGGGGTGAAAAGAGGGCAGAATACTGCTACCAACGATGATTTCTACATCATTTGGGAACTGAGCTTTTCGACTCCCATACAGCTAAATTATGAAAGGGAGAAGAGTTAAAAAAAAAAAAAAAAAAAGAAAGAATGAAAGAAAGAGAAGGAAACCAGGAATTCAATAATTTCTTCAGTGAACAAAGCAACTATTCACCATACTTTTTGAGCAACACAGGTCTACAGTAGACCAGAACTGATCCTAGTTTATTAATTTATTAATAAGAACATACCATTAGGCTCCTAAACAGCAGATATTAACTCTGACCTTCTGAAACAGTGGGACAACATAGAAAAAGCCCAAATTTTGGATGGCCCTGTGGGATGTCCTCACTTACAGTATATTTTTGTTTTTAAGGCAAGGCTAACCAACGTGCTTTGTTCACACTCAGGGCAGAGAACAATTAAGATTAGGCTGAAAATGAATGGATTCATGTCAATATAGGGAAAAGGACAACATAAATATACCTACTTGAAATTATCTTTACATAAGAAAGGCTACCCTACCTATTTGTAAAGAATAGGTCTTTGGAGGGATTTCAGCTTTCTTTTCACTCGTTGTATGAATTAGACACGATCTAGCGTCAATTTGATTGATGATGGCTGGGCAGAGATAGTTGAACTCTGTCGCATTCAGCAGAACCCAGATGCCCATGCCATGAGACGTGAGTAACTTGGACGCATTGAAACACTGTGGGAAACAAAGCAGTGAAAATCACCAGAAAGCATTCCCATTAGACAATCCAAAAAAATTGTCTGATGATACAACACCCTTTCCACACTGAAGCTACTTCCTTATTTTTTCAAGTCAACCCATTAGCATCAACTGTTGTTTTGAGTACTTTGGAACTTGCCTCAAGCTTCTTGGTGATACTGTGTGACAATGGTGGTGTCCCACTTCTTCTGCCTACTTCTTGGGAGAAGCAGTTTAAATCATCTAGAGAGAAAGCCCTGAGCGGAATAACCTTCAGGATAAATGGACATTCACAAGCCTGTTAACTCATTGTATAAACCTATTAAGGAAATGAGCTTTAATTTTGAGATGGGAACTCTAATTAGAGATTGAGAAATATGTTGATTTAGTACTAACGCTACCCTACCTGGCCTAAACAAGTCCAAACCATGTCACTCTTCCAGCAATGACTGTACTTGCAAAACTTAGCTCAGTTCTATCTCCCTGGCAAAAGCTCTACAAGAACGAGAGATTAAAATATGCCAATTACTCTTGTGGAGGGCAAGGCTGGTTAATAAAACAAACCTGTACCAGCAGGCAGCTGTTTCAACAACGTAATTAGACGACAAGCTCAGTTTGAAGAGAATCCCCTCTAGGTAATCTGAACGCCCCTTCTCACTCATACACAAAATTGGCAATGGCATCTGTTTCTCATCTTCTGTAAAGTTACTTTAACTTCCCACAGTTCTTGGCAAATACTACTCAGAACAAACTTTATTACCGGTGTTGCTATGGGAATGACCATTAAGATTATTCTGGAATTGGTACAGTCATATGATGATTTGAATGAAGTGTTCTTTAAGTTTTGATCATTAATGTGTACCAACTAATTCCTTGTTCTTGACCTCTCTCAGCCAAGGAAAACTGTGCACAGTCTGGAAGTCTAGTCTAAGAAAAATACATGAATTCAGAACCTCACTGCCCAAGACTTTTAATTTGTCCACCACATGGTTCTTGGTAGCTAGGACTCCACAAGCCACAGAGATACTTCTTCCAAAAAGGTAACACTATTCTTCTTGCCTTCTTTTGTGTCTTCAGCCACACCTTTCCCTAAAACCTGGATTCTAACTGCTGCTTTTGTGAACTCCCATTTTCTACTTTTCATGAACAAAATCCACCTTTTAAAGGTATTTACTCCAAAAATAACTGATAACTGCCTTCCACACTCATTTTCAATTCTATTAGAAAATAGTTTTAGCTGCCAGCACCATCGTTACCAAAAAACTATCCCCCAAGTTTTGTATCAGGAATGTTTATTTATTTTTTAATTTTTTTTAATATTTATTTTTGAGACAGAGAGAGACAGAGCATGAATGGGGGAGGGGCAGAGAGAGAGGGAAACACAGAATCAGAAGCAGGCTCTAGGCTCTGAGCCATCAGCCCAGAGCCCGACGCGGGGCTCGAACTCATGGACCGCGAGATCGTGACCTGAGCTGAAGTCGGACGCTTAACCGACTGAGCCACCCAAGTGCCCCGTATCAGGAATGTTTATAACACAGTAGAGATCAGGACTTTTGGACCAAATGCCTGGATGAGAAAGCAGACATTCCCTTTTCAGTAATTCATCATTTTATTTTTACTTTATACTCCTTACAGCTAAAGATAGAACGGCAATGATGGGACAAACAAGCAGGCATAATGAAAAGCAGTCATCTTACCTCCTGAGTATTTTCATTTGTGTTTCTGGAATACATAAAGCCTTTTCTGGGCTCACTAACAGATTCATTTGTTTTCCTACTGGCCAGCTGGCTCATCCGGCCCTTTTCTGTGATACTGGGTGGAGTAGAACTGCTCACATCTTTGGGGAAAAGTTTTCCAGGTTTTGGAGTGTCTATTGTCTCTAGAAAGTGAGTTCCTTCAGAGACAGTGTTATACATAGTGGAGGTCACTTCACTAGCCGTGACACCATCCTTGATTAAAACATTCCTTCTACTGTTAGCGTGTTCTGATCGGTGAGATCCTTTTCCCTGGCTGTTTCTGGGATCTTTACCCGAACTATCAGGCTCATGGTCTGGGCAAAGAGCTTTCCGATTATTTTTATTGGAAGGAGCATGATTACGGTGAGAATGGTGATCATGGTCAGAGTGATGGTCGTGGTCATGGTGTATATGGATTTTTTTAATCTTATCTATGCCTATATTCTGAAGCAATTTCCTGAATCCTTCAACTGACAAGGAATTATTTTCTCCATAGCGATGGAAAAGCTGCTGTAGATGATGTCGCCGTGTGGTGACTGCCAAGTCAATGTTAATGCCAGATTCCCAATTTGTAATAATTTTCTCAGTGGTCTGAGGGAAAGCAGTTGCTGGTTCTAGTTCGTGGAGGGGATTTGTGACTGACAGGGTGAGGGTCAGAATCAAGATTACAGATAAATTCCTCGCCATTGCACCTTCCTAGAGAAAACAGAAAAAAAATTCTTGCTTTCACTTTTAAAACAATTTGAATTAAGAAATTTCATGCTGAAAATTGATACTGAACAATCAAGGTTTACAGAGTATCGTTTAGTATGGTTAGTGTAATGCTACATACAGTGAAAATATAAAGAAATATACAAATATACAAATATAAAGAAATATACAAAAATACAAAGAATTCTAGGCCCTACCCTTGAATATACATGAAACAACTGGAGAACAATTGAGTGCTAAGGGACCATAATTAGCACTGAGAAAGCAACAAGTAATGCAGAAACTGGAGAGATTCATGTGGTTGCAGCCATACTGGTAATTTGTTATGGTAAGAACAATGATTCAAAATGAAACAAAACCCAATTATCTCCACCATCATTATTATTTCATAAAACAATCTTTTTTTTTCTTTTTCATAAAACAATCTTTTAACATCGGAAAAAAAAAAGTAGAAACGGTAATCTCAGAATTCACATTTATAACTTTTCTTAACTGTATACAAATCAATTTAAGTCTTCTCTCTCCCAATCCCACTCCTCAAAGGCAACCCATTTTGCCAGTTTCTTGTATATCTCTTAGGATATTTTCTATCCATAGTCAAGTAGATGTGTCCTTTAATGACACAAATCGGATCCTTTTTCCCACTCAACAAATGACACCTTTCAGTGTTGGTACATACAGATTGATCTCATTCTCTTGAATGACTGCAAAATGTCACCTCTAATTTTTTTTTAATATGAAATTTATTGTCAAATTGGTTTCCATACAACACCCAGTGCTCATCCCAACAGGTGTGTCACCTCTAATTAAACTTCATTAAAAAAATCGTTATGTTCCTATAAAACAGTAAAAATTTTATCATGGACTATCATCACTCATTCACACAATAGTATCTGGAAACAAAGGCCTAACCTCCAGGAAAAGAATCAAGTTGAGCCTTGGTGGCTCAGTGGCTCTTGATTTCAGGGTTGTAGGTTGAGCCCCACGTTGGGTGTAGAGATTTAAATCTTAAAAAAAAAAATCTTAAAAAGAAATCCCATTTTATTAAAAAAAAAAATCGAGCCTTGAAAAGCAGAACTCAGTTAAACAAGGGAAGGTATAGTCCAGATAAGCAGAAGGACTGATATCTCAGGACCCAGATGTGCAGCACCAATGATGGATGCTGACTGTGACCAAATTCACCTGCCTTCAGCCAAAGAGGTGGAGGTCGGTTCTAGAGCTAGAGAGCAAGGACGGGGTAACTTAGTTCTACCACTTTCAGCTGTCTCCTGCACCAGGAAAAGCTAGTGTTAGGAGGGCTAGCACCTTACAGGGCTAGACTCCTCAAAGAACAATTTTCCGGGCCTGAAGTTTTGGGAATTCAGTTAATATGCAAAGGATAAAGATTAAGAAATCATTCGCAGAAGAGAAAGTCAAGGACCAGAGTGGGTGGGGACAAACACAAATGGGTGGCTCAGAGGGCAGCTCCATGCCTTTCTCCCGGGAGGATGCTTACTTAGGGCGGTCAAGGACCGGCCGCCGGTTCTTCCCTACAAGTCAGCGTGTGTTGAAGAAAAAAGAAAACCTAAAGACAAGGGCCTGGAAAAAGGGGAGAGTGCAGAAAACGGGAAAAAAGGGCACAAAACTGCTTCCAAAGGCTTTCGTATTTTTAAACACGACAGTACCTTCCTCGAATATGAGATGAACAGGACAGACCGTTTCCTCCGAAAGTCCTCCGCTGGACTCCGCAACCCATCTATGCACCCGAAACTGGGAAGTCCGGCCTCCACGGACCGCGAGGTTCCCCCTCTCCGCTGTCCCCTCCCGGACCTGCGGGACTCACCTCTCCGCGGCCTCGCCGTCCCACGGCCCGGCCCCGCGCGCCGGTTCAGTTCCCCGCGGGCGGTCCGGAGGGCTCGGAACCGGTCCGTGCTTCTGTCTCAGAAGCCTCTACAGGGCACGGAGAAGCGGCGGTCTCATCTGCCCGGCTGTCCCTCGGGCTGGGCTGGGGTACCGCCGCGCAGCCACCGGGAAGCCGCGCCCCACGCGCCTCGCCTCCCAGGAGCAGGAGGACAATTACTAATTACCGCCGCGCGCAGCGCGCCGCCGCGAACCACCGCCTCCGCCAGCCATGACTGCAGGGCATGCGCAGTGCGGCCCGGAACCCCGTCCCCGTCAGGCGGATCCACGAGTCCGCCTGTTCGCCCGCGCCGCGGGGCTCGCAGGGGCGGGTGAGACGAAGGCGCGGTCAGAGCAGGCTGTGAGAGCCGGCACCAGTTAGGGGCCCTTTCGTCCAGCCTCTCCCCGGCCCTGCGCCGCTCTGAGGCCCGAGATTCGCTCTTGAGTTCCCCCGGCCAGCTTCCGTCCGCTGCTGGGAGCCTGGCCGTGAGGGGCAGCGGGACGTTCCTGACGCTCCCGCGGCACACGAGCCCCGGGTCTTTGTGGAGGACCCTGAGCTACTCCACGCGGGTCTTCGTTCCTGCGACGCAACCTGTGCTTGGGTGCTGGGCCACGGTCCAGCACAGAGTGCCGGTAGCTAGCTGCGCCCAGACACTAAAGACCACTCGCGCCAGGAGAGTGGGCGGACCCGGCGTGGGCGTGGCCGCCTCCGCCCCGCCCTCGGACGCCTCTGAAAAGCGGTGTGGATAACGCCAGCAAGAAAGGCCACCACGCGGGTAGTTCCGCTCCGAGGGCGGAAGTGCGCGTCCAGGCCTCCGCCGCGGCCCAGCCAGCAACATGGTAGCGCCCGTGCTGGAGGTAACTCACGTGTTTTGCTGCCCAAACCGGGTGCGGGGAGCCCTGAGCTGGAACTCCGGGCCCGGAGGACTTTTGGCCTTCGGCACATCCTGTTCCGTGGTGCTCTATGACCCTCAGGTAAGAGAAGTGGCTGGACGCCTGTTTCCATGTTCTTCGGGGTCGGAATCCTCTGGGTGCGCTGCGGCCAGACTGTAGACACTCCTGCAGAGCGGCAGGTAGGGTGTGTGGGCGAGGGGTCGCCTTGGGGCGTGCGGGACTCGTGTCGCACGCCGCGGCAGCCTCGGGTCACCGTGTACTGCCAGTAGCCTGTTAGTCTCACGTAGCCCCCCACCTGTCCCACGTAACTCCCCACATGAATGACAGCCGTTTCTGAAAACTTCCGTGGGAACGGCCGTACTGTTAATGAGTTCGGGTTTTAAAAGATTCGCCATTTAGGTATGGATGAAAGCCATTATCACAGGTGGTACCTCACTTCTGTATTTCCTTCAGATTTACTTAACAAGCTTGTATTGGGTTTCAAGGAAATATTACTTGTATTTTGACTTAGGGAGTAGATATTTTAAAGAAGGCGCCGGTGGGGTAAATGTCAAAGGGATTAGGAATCCTAAGCAGTGGTTATAGGGCAGGGAGTACATATTCTTGGAACTTTACCAAGTCTATTGATTGTTTTCTTGGTGCTTTAACCAGGCTTTTTTTTCTCCCCCTTTAAAATGTTTGTTTATTTTGAGAGAGAGAACGCATGCAGGGGGAGTGTCAGAGGGAGAAGGAGAGAGAGAATCCCTAGCAGGTTCGGTGCTGTCGGCCCGCGGAGCCCAACCACAAGCTCTGTCTCACAAACTGTGAGATCTTGAGCTGACCGGAAATCAAGAGTCCAGCGCTCAATCTCGGGAGTCCAGAGCTCAATTGACTAAGCCACGCAGGCGCCCATAACCAAACTTTCCAAGTGACTAGTTTTTGCAGTCTTACCAGAGTTATTATGACTCCATTCCCACTGTCTGATTTTGGAGGATACAATTAGTGTCGCTTCTCAAAAGGAGCCTCAGTGTAAAAAATAGAGTGCTAGAAATGAAAATGCAATGCAGGAGATAGCTCTATGTATTTCTTATTGTACTGCTTTATTTGATTAAAAATCTCATTCTCATAATCTTTTCACATTCAAATTTATATATGAAATAGCTGTGTTTTCTGTATCTTGAGCTGGCTTCCTGCCTCTTTGTTTCCTATTGTTGCCATGCATTCTTTTTTTTTTTTAATGTTTATTTTTGAGAGAGCATGCACGTGCGCATACGTGGTAGGGGAGGGGCAGAGAGCAAGAGAGAGAATCCTAAGCAGGCTCAGAGTTGTCAGTGCAGAGCCCCAACTTAGGGCTCAAACTCACCATGAGATCATGACCTCAGCTGAAACCAAGAGTTTAACCCGCTGAACCACCCAGGCGCTCCGCCATGCCCTGCCATGCGTTCGTAACTGGCAGGAGAAAGCATGGAAAACCAAGGAAAACTTTACTGAGACAGTCAACCAAGGACTGACTCAGCTGTAGAGGGCAATTTTTCTGCAGCCACTTAATGTATTTGTGCCCGTGTCTTCCATCACATTTTTACTTTTAATGATAGCCTCGTGGCCATGTTAGGGGATTTTAACTTAACCAAAAAAGAAGTATGTTGGGCCTAAAAAGTACTTTGTTACATATCTGTTGTTTGGGCTCTAAATTAAATATAGGAATAAGAGCATGTCAAATGCTAAAGTAAAGTTTTGGTGTGATACTCAGCAGATTTTTGAGGACCCTCTGTGCTAGTCCTGGACTGGGTGGTGATGACACAAAGATAATGGGTAATAATTCCTGCCCATCAAGGAACTCTTAATCTAGTGAGAGAGACAGTGAAATACTATAAATTGTTTCACAGCCTCAAATAACTTATGTGTGAAATATACCAGTTTTTGCACATTCACATCTGAATTTCAATTGGCATTTAAGCAGATAGGAAGCTTGTGCTGTTCATAGTAAATAGGGAAAGTGGCCCTAAAGAGGAAGGCACTGTAGTCACAGAGTTAATATCTTCAGTGTGTGAAGTAAAATAAAGCCCAAGTGTGGAGGGATGTTACTGAAAGCACAGTCTGAGCGGCTGCTGGGAACTTGACTGTACCCCTTGAAGGGATCCCATGTCTGAAGACCTTAGTTGTGGCCTGGTAACTTTGTTTCTTTAAGGCTGATGACCCAACATCTGATCAGCCATGGCATATAAAGAGAGCCATGAATTTGACTCCGGTAATCATGAATTTCTCTATTGAGGGGTTTTTTTTGGTCAGTAAAACCCCGAGATTGGTACGAGCATGGTAGCAGTAGGCCCTGAGACCTGTGGGAGCACAAGAAAGAGTTAGCCTGGGGTATGCAGACAGGCTCCCCAGTAGAGAAGGACCAAGGTGGTCAGGAGGAGCTAGCAGATAAAGACCTGAGAGCTCAGTGTGCTGAGAACAAGGAACATCCAGAATATGGAGTGGTGACAAAGGCAGGCACACATTAGAGTGAACGGATAGTTTAAGCTATGGTTTAGAGTTTATGAATTAAGGGAAGTGATTCTGTTTGAAATAATCCTGAACTTTTTATTAGCATCAAAACCATTGACATCTGATTTTATTAATTTATTAATTCCTCTGTAGGATAATTTGTAATTTACTAACTGGTGTTTTCTTTTGTAAAGGAAAGGGTTGTCATCACCAACCTGAATGGTCACACTGCTCGGGTCAATTGCGTACAGTGGATTTGTAAACAAGATGGTTGTAAGTATTCATCTGTTTGTTAAAGGTACTTTCAGTTGCTTTCTGCTAAGTATGGTTAGTCATTTTTCTAAAAAGAATTGCTTTTAGATGGTGCTTCCAGAATCCTTTGGAATTTGCTGAAATGTCTTATATATACCTACTGTGGTATTCTTATGGACTCTGAAATAATTTTATTTTCTATTCCATAAACACTTATTGAGAGCATTCTGAGCCATGCACAAACACAGAATTTGCTGAATAAGTATGACTTTGCTATGATTTTATCTGTGACATTAAAAAAAAAGTTTAGGGGCACTTGGGTGGCTCAGTTGAGGATCCAACTTTGGCTCAGCTCATGATCTTGCAGTCTGAGGGTTTGAGCCCTGTGTCTTTGCTGACAGCTCAGAGCCTGGAGCCTGCTTCTGATTCTGTATCTTCCTCTCTCTGTCCCTGCCCTGCTCATGCTCTGTCTGCCTCTCTCAAAAATAAACATAAAAAGATAAAAAGGTTAATAAGCCACTTATTTCAATTGGTAATGCAGTATTAGTCATGTTAGGTCAATAAAAACCATTAAATAGTAGAAAGAGTGGCTGTTGGTGCAGATATTAAAGCACAATTGTAATTATATTAATTGCTGCCAAGTGACATCAAAGACTACTTGAATTTCAGTATAGGGATTTATTATAAAATGTTAATTTGGGCTTGTATATTTTATCTTTAAAAGTGAGGTTATATAAAATGAATTGCTTGTGTTTCAATGTAATCTGTAACTATTATGTTTGATTTCCTAAGATTAGGGCTCTACCAGTAGATAATTAAGATATTTTTTCTAACCCAAGTATTAGTGATGTATAAAATGTTAATAATATCATTTCATAATTTTAGGAGAACCCATCTGGCTTGGTTTGTAGAGCATGTGACTGGATCTCAGGGTCATGAGTTTAAGACCCATGTTGGGTGTGAGCCTACTTAAACAACAACAAAAAAACCTTTCATATTTTTATTTTAATTTTTTTAATGTTTATTTTGTGAGAGAGAGAACACGGAGGGGCAGAGAGAGAGGGGGACAGAGGATCTGAAGAGGGCTCTGTGCTGACAGCAGAGAGCCCAATACAAGGCTCCAACTCACGAACCATGAGATCATGATCTGAGCTGGAGTTGGATGCTTAACTGACTACGCCACCCAGCTGCCCCATTTCATATTTTTAAAATGTCTGATTTTTAACACATTACTTTTAGGGACCTTATAGTAATTCTCAAAATCATGTAGTTAAATAATTGGCTTAGTGTCTGTGATCCATGAAGAAATCAAAGCCCCAAGATCACAGCTGGCTGGCAGTAAGTAGGGTTTGGACATGAACGTCAGACTTCTGACTCTAGATCTAATGTTCTTCAGACAATCCCCCTGTTGCTCCCCTAAATATCTAGCACACAGACCAGAAGAAACATAAGTGGAAAATTATATTTGATTATTTCTCCCTTTTTGGTTGTTACTCCTTATTCTTCTGTTATCCACAAGAAGTTGTGTTTAAAAGAGCTACTCTGAAATATTTGTCTTATTTCAAAAATATGTCATATACTTGATAGCAGTTGACTGTAAATGTCTCATATAGGTCATTCCTGCCGAAAGTATTTAGCGTGCATCTTACATGTTGAAACAACCAGGTATATCCAGATTGAGGGACATTTGCAAAACAACTGGCTGGGACTGTCATTGTCCCAAAAAAAGGGGACTGGGAAACTATTCTAGGTTAAAGGATATTAAAAAGATACGGCAACTAAATATGCAATTTGTGGTCCTTAGGTTCAGAATTTATAAAAGTTACAAAAGACGTTACTGGGACAATTCAGGATAATTTAAATATGGACTGTATGTTACATGGTGATACTGTATCAATCAACAATTAAAACTTTTGAATATGTTAATTGTCCTGTGGTATGTACAGAAATGTTCTAATTCTTAGGTTACATATAATAAAGTGTTAGAAATTCAGAGGTCATGATGTCTGCAACTTATTTTTAAATGGTTTGTTAAAATAAAGGGATCTATGTATGCATGTATAGAGAAAGTGAGATGTTAGGCAAATGTGGCAAAATGTTAATAGTTGGTGAGTCTAGATAAGGGTATATGAGTTTTCTTATATCTTTTCTATAGCCTTGAGAGTTTTCAAGACAGCTGGGGAAAAAATAAAAATATTTATGGAGATATAACTTTTTTCAGCTCCTTCTACTGAATTACTTTCTGGAGGATCTGATAATCAAGTGATTCACTGGGAAATAAAGAATAATCAGGTGGGTGGACATGTTTATAAGAAAAGACCTTTATCTGCTTTTATTTTCAGGTCTTTTTGTCCTTTCTACTGTATTCTTTTATGAAGTTGCTTTATTCTTATCAGTAATCCAGGTCCTGTATCTTCTATACTTCACATGCCCTGTACCCTTCCTTCTGATATTTGCTCTCATATTCACATGCTGTCATTCATTTCTGTGAATTTCCCATCATTTTGTAATAGTTTTCACACTGCACATACAGGGGCTATTTGTTCTGTCTTCACTGATAGCATAAATTAGTACTGCCTTGTTCACAGGAAGCTGTTACCATGTGGATATAGATTTACATAATTCTGAGTGATGTTATAATATGCAGTGCTGAGTATGGACGGATTTCTATTGATGGACACTAGGTTGTTTCTAGTTGTAAGCAAAGATTAAAAGTTAGCGTGTTAGACATTTGAACATCTGTCATGCAGTAGATGTAGATGAGGCAGAATCCTATTCATGATTCACGTACATGGTTTTGAAGGCAAAATCTACTTGAAGAGTTAAAGAGCAAGGGTAGCTCCGTAGATAATGTGCTCTAGCTTGCTGTACCACAACTGTGGTGCTGTGAGTTTAGTAGAATTTTAAGAGGTGGTCTTTGAATTGGGTCTTAAAGTATCAGGTGGTTTCCTTGGGAGGAATTAAAAAAAATTTTTTTTTAATGTTTATTTTTATTTTATTTCTTAAAAAAAATTTTTTTTTAATGTTTATTTATTTTTGAGAGAGAGAGACAGAACGTGAGTGGGTGAGGGTCAGAGAGAGGGAGACACAGAATCCGAAGCAGACTCCAGGCTCTGAGCTGTCAGCACAGAGCCTGATGTGGGTTTCTAGTCCACAAACTGAGATCATGACCTGAGTGAAGTTGGGTGCTTAACCTACTGAGCCACCCAGGTGCCCCTAGTGTTTGTTTATTTTTGAAGGAGAAAGAGACAAAGTGTGAGCAGTGGAGGAGCAGAGACAGAGAGAGGGAGACACAGAATCAGAAGCAGGCTCCACGCTCTGAGCTGTCGGCACAGAGCCCAACATGGGGCTTGAACTCATGAGCCATGAGGTCATGACCTGAGCCGAAGTCGGACACCCAACCGACTGGGCCACCCAGGTGCCCCTCCTTGGGAGGAGTTTAAGGGTCTAGAATTCCTGGTAGGAAATTCCTGGCATGAATGAAAAAGCTCAGTTGATAAAGAAGACCACCTGTTCAGCAGTATCCAGTCTTAACCCAAGCCTAGGCTTTAGGACAGGGCTTTCTAAAAAAGTTTGTTCAGGGAGGTATTCATCTCTCAAGAAGTTAAGTGAAAAAAGGAATCTATGGCCAATCAAGGTTGGGAAACACTATATTCTATACCTCCTTTAGAGAGTCCCAGTGCACCGTGAGTATAGTGAGGGCTCTGTAAAGT
This sequence comes from Herpailurus yagouaroundi, assembly GCF_014898765.1. Taxonomy (NCBI): domain Eukaryota; kingdom Metazoa; phylum Chordata; class Mammalia; order Carnivora; family Felidae; genus Herpailurus; species Herpailurus yagouaroundi. The sequence goes on along the minus strand of NW_024412397.1, from coordinate 37,519,281 downwards.
TCTGACATGGACCAACATGAGTATCTTTAAGTACCATTTCCCAAGCTTCGTTCAAGTCTTAACTTTTTTTTCCCCTTTTAAGTTTCTTAGCATTCCTTGTAACTGAATGACATAGTTCTGGACATGTTTCTTGATAATTCATTGTAGGCAGTACTACTAGAGAAGTACGGTAAGGGAAGATCATGTGGAAGTGTAGATACCAGCTTTAAGAGTTTGTTCTTTATTAGCAGGCACTAGGAAGTCCTTGATGATTTCTAAGCAGAAGAGTATGAATAACAGAAGAAGATTAATCTGACAGCAATGTGCCATATCATAGTAGGAAAAAATAGGAAGAAAGCGATGTGGGGTGTTTTTGAAGGCAAAATGATTTTGACATTGATTAGTTATTAAAGGAGTGGGAGCTGGTGTTAGGGGAGTAAGTAATAAAAATAGTGGGATTCTGTTTCCAGGTCTCGGGAGAAAGGTGCTTCTACAAAGTAAGATAGGGAAACCGGAGGAAAGATGTGGAATTTACTTGTAGACATTTCGCTTGAATTGCTGGCCTGGCATCCATACTTGTCCTCAGAAGGAGAGGGCAGGTGTGGAGGTGGGGATTTTGGAAGTACCTAGACGTGAATGAGAGCAAAGGGAGGTGTAGCAAACTTAACTCCTGTTTGGACTGATCTTGGTAGAGGAATCCAGAGGGAGGGAGTGATTTGAACACTTGATTTTGAGATCTTGAGGTGAGACTTGAAAAACTCTTTCCTCATTGCTGCCCCACACTTCTGTCAATAGGGGATCACAGACTGAGCAAGCATCTGGTGGCAGCAAACTTCAGGAGGAGCCTGAGGAGAAAATGTGAGGCCAGACAGGGAGGACGGCAGGAGGGTGAAAGGCATAAAAGGGGGTTAAAGGGAATAAGAGGATTTAGAGGAAGGGGCCACACATGGAAACCTTAGAGCCTTATAGGCTCCTTTCCATATGCATTTCCATGTATGCAGGTGTTCAACACACCTTGACTTCTGATAAAAGGAAATAATTCTAAGCTGGTAGAATGAGAGGTTTGTCTTTGAAGAGTGAGCATTGTTTTTTTTTTAACAAGGTGACAAACTTGAGAGGTTTCTTTTGAGTTTTTAAAATTCTCTGATGGTTGACATACACCCCTGCTTAAAAATGTAAAATGAGTATTTCAAGAGATTTAAATTTGGGGGGAGTAATTATATAGACACATGTGAAGGAAGTTTACAGAAAAGCATGAAGAAGGAAAACAAACTAAGTACAGAACCTCAACAGAGTTAACATTCTAATGAACATTGTTGTAGTTCTCTATTTCGTGTGTATAATTATACATACAAGAGATTATATTGTACTTGAGTTTTTTAAAATGAGTTTTCCAAGAAGCCAAAAGTTAATGGCTGCAGGAAGTTAGTGTACAGAACCTTATACATAATTATTTTCTTGAATGGCAGAGTTCAGCTTAATTGGGAAAACAATTGAAACATTTAAGGGATCCCACTATTTTGGGAGATAGCAAATTATAGAAGATACTTCTCAAAGGATATGATGGAATCTCACACATTTTGAACTCTAAAAAATACACCTAAAATAACAGAAATGATACCACAGGGCATAATCTTGCATGGCAAGCATTTAGATGATAAACAAATGGAATTTCTTAGTTCTGTTTGCCATTTTTTTTTTTTTTTCATTTTCCAGCTGTACTTGATTCAGGCAAGTATCATGAGTGTATGCTAAAAATATTTGGTTAAAGTTTGATGGAGAAGTACCAAGTTACAAAGTATAATCTTACATAACATTACAAAAAAAATTTTTACCTTTGCAGTGAAAAAACATGGCAGACACTACCTTTACTAGGATACCAAGCTTAACTTCACTAATATTGGCACAGAGTGATATCATGTGCTTCCTGATGGGATGCACATGGATAGTAATGTCAAAATGTATACCCTGAATCTATTCATGAGGAAATATCAGACTGATCCAAAAGAGAAACATTCCACAAAGCTGGCTCTAGTCTTCAAAAAATATCAATGTTGTGGTTGTCTTTCCATGTTATCCTTTTTGTTGACTACAGTGTGTATCTACAATAATATAATCAGTTCCTCTTAAAAATTTTAGGTTGATTGCAATTTTTCACTAGTATAAAGATTGTGTGATGAATCTTTTTCTGCATTCGTTTGTTACTATTTGTTACACTAGTGTGGTTAGCATCTCAGAGTAGATTCTTAGATGTGAAATTGCTGTGTCAGAGGGTATGCACACTTTAAGTGTCCTTACTGCAGTCAGACCAACTTCTCTGAAGTTTACTTGCTCTTCAACTCTAGAGGATGTATTTCTGGGTCAGGTAGTTTAACAGTACTTTTAATTCTGTGATTTTTAATTCAGTAAAGGTAAAACTGTTAATTCCTTTTTTATCACCGTGTTTTTGTCAATTCTTTCTGATGTAGCTTTTAAAAGCAGTCCATCTCCAAGGCCACGAAGGACCTGTTAATGCAGTGCATGCTCTTTACCAGAAGAGGGCGTCAGGCGTTGCATTCCGTACACTGATGGTGTCTGCAGCTTCTGATTCTACTGTTCGAGTCTGGTCTAAAAACGGTTCAGAAGGTAGGTTTAGAGAAATTATAATACAAATGAAATAGTAATTGTCAAGTGACGAAAGAACATACATGTCAGTTTCTTTCAGTCTTTGAAGTCCTTTTATTCTCTGTAACGTTAAAAATTGACCATTTACGTCCACATGGTCATTGGGTCTCAGGATTGACTTCTCTCATCCCTATTGCACCCAGGGCTGTTGACGATGCTGCCCAACCTTTCTAGGTGGATAAGCTCAGTGTTAGTTGTTCATGGTGTTTTTTATTTCTTAGTAACATGCCTTCAGACCTTGAACTTTGGAAATGGATTCACTCTGGCTCTCTGCTTGTCTTATTTGCCTAGTACTGATGGTGAGTATCCTGCTGAGTATACGTTAAAACAGCAGTATAGGTGCCTGGCTGGCTCAGTAGAGCATGTCACTCTTGATCTCTGAGTTGTGAGTTCGAGCCCCATGTGTAGACCCTACCTAAAAATCCCAAAAGACCACAAAAAACAGCAATATGTTTTTGTATCTCCCTACAACCAGACACGTTCGGTTTTAATATTGTATCTAGATAAGTTGAAACATGGAAAATAGACCTTTTAAAAGAATGGAAGTATAGTTGACACAATGTTACATTACTTTCAGGTGTACAACATAGTGATTCCACTACTGTGTTCCTTATGCTACGTTACCCAGAAGCGTACTTTTGTTTTCAGTATTCAAATGATTTGTGTATAGAACATAAAATTAAGAGAAGTTGTAAGAATTTTGATAGCTGTTGAAAATTTAAGAGACCTAATATGTACTTGGGATTGATGCTATTTATCATGTACGTTATCAACATCTATAGATCTAATTTGGGAAAATGAACTCTTTGAAGGCTGAGATCTGGCATAAGTTGAAAAAAATACTAAAGGTGAACCCCGTGAACATTCCTCTGATGATGAGAGCCTCTTCACATCCTGCATAATGACCATTGGCCCAAGATCACTTAGAATCTCCCAACAGAAAAACTTCCCTTTTGCTATGAAACCCATCTGTACGTACCTTTGATTGTCCTCCACAGAGTTGTTGGCCAATGTGGTTCAGTCTGTCTCTGCCGCCTCAGTTGTCTGGAGGACATACCTGGTGGAGAGAGGCCACCAGCCTCCCTTGCCCTCTGCAGCAGCAACTGCAACTCCGTGTTACGATGTGATGAACTTTGTGCAAGGGCTCCCCGGGAGGAGGAACTCCCATATTCTGGCTTCATAGCAGAGAATTTAGTTTCTTCCCATCCACAGTGAGGCCAAGTGACTGGAGTTTTTGTTTTTGTGTTTTGTTTTGTTTTTTGATGTTTGTTTGTTTGTTTGAGAGAGCTGCCAGCCAGCGTGGGAGGGGTGATGAGTGAGGGGGACAGAGAATCCGAAGTGCTGACAGCAGCAAGCCCCATGCCCTCAAACTCACAAACCTTGAGATCATGGCCTGAGCTGAAGTCAGATGCTCAATCGACTGAGCCACCCAGGTGCCCCTGGGGTTTTTTTTGTTTTTTTGTTTTTACCTGATTTAGAGTGAAAAAATCTTTGAAAAACAAATTTAGAAAAAGACTCCTAATTTTATCTGCTGTCCTTTGGTAACGTGAATTTTTTTATAGTCCTACCTTTCATAACATTTTAACCGTGTATTTAATTACCTGCTCTTTTTTTTTTTAAATTGAGGTATAATTGACACGTATTAGTTTTAAGTATATACAATGTAAGGATTTGATATTTATATATATTGTGAAATCACCACAATAAGTCTGGTGAACATTCCTCACCATCCATAGGTACAGAATATTTTTCCTTGTGTTGAGAACTTTTAAGATCTATTCTCTTAGCAACTTTCAATTATGAAGTAATTGTATGTGCTTTTATTTTGTTCTCTACTTGCTTCATGAATTTTGTTTTACTGTTGAATTCTCAAAGTGTAAGGTCCTTGAAGTAACAAACCCTTAAATCTTTGTGCAGTAGCCATGATGCTGGACTCCTACATAGCTCGTACATTTTCTGGCTGTGTTGGACCAGCAACTTTTCATATTAATCTTCTGGTTGACATGGTGAAATGCTCCCAACTTGCTTTTTCTGTTTCTCTTTTCACTGCTGCTTCTATCGTAAATGACACAGAATGGAGGAAAGGACTCGCAGCTAATTAGCAGTGATTCTTTGCCCAGTAGCTGTTTGGTTTTTTTTTTTTTATTTGTTTTGAGAGACAGCGCAGGGGAGGGGCAGAGAGAGAGGGGGAGAGCGAATTCCAAGCAGGCTCTGTGCTGTCAGTGCAGAGTCCAACACAGGGCTTGATCTCACAAACTGTGAGATCATGACCTGAGTTGAAATCAGGAGTCTGATGCTCAACCAACTGAGCCACCCAGGCACCAAGTAACTAATAGAACATTTGAGATTATTCATTTTATTCCTACAGACATTTATTGAGCACTTTCAGTTTGTTTGTGCAGGGTGTGGGACATAGAAGTCTGGATTCTTTACCAAGTTCTTAGAATCCATCATAGGTGATAATCATAACATGTGATGGAATATTTACAGTAAAGCCTCTTTTTATCCTCCCAGTACCAATATTAGCATGTGGTGATGATGACTGCAAAATTCACTTATTCGTTCAACAAAATGACCAGGTAATTAATGATTTACGTTCTGCTTAATTACACATTTTAATGCAGCCTAGTTCCAGATGATAAATTTTAGGGATGTTCTACTACTCTAAAATAATCCAGTACGAGAATCTTTTTTGAAAGTCCTCTTTTAGATGGTTTTCCACTCTCTTTGAACACAAGTAAGTGCTGCCTTGGCCACCTGGTCCAGAGTTGTTAGGTGGAAACGGATCATTAGATGGTGGAAGGACAGGAGGAAGATGCTGTGGTGGTGGTTTATAAATTTTTTTTTGGTAAATTCTAAATAAATTATATCTATGGTGAAATACAGCTGGTAGTGTTTGTCTTTCTGAGCTTACCTAGATATTGAGACATTAGAGGAGAAAAGTTCCAGAAAAGGGGTTGGGTCACTTAAAACTTCAATAGTAGAGATACTTCTTTCTTTACCTTCTGTAGTGAAGTTTAAAACGGTTGTGAATGTCCGACCACCCGACTTTTTTCTACAGAATAATACGTGTCATTTTATTCTGTAAAAATTTAGAGTATTTATCTATTTATAGATATTACATACTCAGCATTGCTCCGTTAGATAAGTTAGATGACTATGAGATTTTTTCATTCCCAAATGAGAGCTCTATCTTATGTCTGATCAGATAGTGTTGCCAATTTAAAAAACAAAAAAAAAGTGCATCAGGACTGGCTGTGACCCCAAATGAAATCACTGATATACCTGAAAATTTAAATTCTTACATCAAGTCTGATGATTTTTGTTATCTTACTAGTTTCAGAAAGTGCTTTTTCTCTGTGGACATGAGGATTGGATAAGAGGCGTGGAATGGGCAACCTTTGGTCAGTATGAAATCTTGCTGAAGTTCATATGATGGGGCAAGTGTGTGGAACTTCCTGGAAAGCAGCCTGTTGTGTTTTCATTTAAAATTTTCTTTGTATGTAACATTTTTCTGTTGTCCCTTTTAGAAAAGAGGATACTTACCCCTTTTGTTAACGATCAATTGGGGTGGCAGAGGATGAAAGCCGTTGATGTTTTAAAGCGGACACTAGCTGACTATTACACACGTAGACATTCTTGAGGAGTTCTTTGTAGAATTTTGTAGACTGTATAAGAACACATGTCATAACCATTTATTGGTATTGTATGTATATTTGCCAATGTTAGTGAAAAAGAATATAGGTCAAGTGAATGAAGGGCTGGGAGGCAAAGTCTAATTTTTTCAGGAAGTTTAAAGATCTGCATATTGTGGAGGAGAAAGTCTTACACATAAATTTAAGATATAATGTTTAAAAAAATAATAAAATTTGTTGTTTTATTAGGTAGAGATCTTTTCCTGGCGAGCTGCTCACAAGATTGCCTGATACGAATATGGAGGCTGTATGTAAAATCAACATCTTTAGAAACTCAGGATGATGATAATATAAAGCTGAAGGAAAATACTTTTACGATAGAAAAGGAAGGTGAGTAATCATGAAAATATTTGATGTTAACAGTTTCCTGACTCATTCATAATATTATTAACACAACACACCTAGGTGAAGGTTAGTTTTTCAAAAGTACCAGATACCTATGTGAAACAGATACTGTGCATTTTTAAAAACAATTTTTTTTAAGGATGTTATTTTTTGTATATGAAACTTACTTTTCTTCTAAACCACATTTGTAAGATTTTTAGAAATTGCTGAAAATGTTTACTGTTTTCTCAAATTATAAATTATAAGATGCCAAATTTTTAGTTTAGCATTGGAAGGTCTAAAAGAATAAAGTAAGTTATCCGTACCTTTACTGGATGAGAGAAGACGAGCCAGAGCCCTACATTTGAGTGGGATGTGTAATTCTGATTTTCTTATTGGGTGGTAATCAGAGCAGTACCCCTGCATGGCAGATCCTGTTGGGATGTTGTATTTGAAGGAAATATTTTTTTTTTTTTAATTTTTTTTTCAACGTTTTTATTTATTTTTGGGACAGAGAGAGACAGAGCATGAACGGGGGAGGGGCAGAGAGAGAGGGAGACACAGAATCGGAAGCAGGCTCCAGGCTCCGAGCCATCAGCCCAGAGCCCGACGCGGGGCTCGAACTCCCGGACCGCGAGATCGTGACCTGGCTGAAGTCGGACGCTTAACCGACTGCGCCACCCAGGCGCCCCTGAAGGAAATATTTTTAAGTGTTCAACTAAATTATAGTGTTGTTCACCTAGGAGTACTCTCCTTTGTTATTACTCTTCTTGGTTTTGAAGCCCTTTAGAGTTGAGATTTTGGTACGTGGTTTTCTGGGGAAAACCTAGAAATCCTTAACCAGCATGTCATGAGTAGCTGGCTGTTCCCAAATATAAAATTTTGTTACATTTTTATTAATGACTTTGAAAGGTCACAGTACTGATTTGACCTCCTTTATTTCTGCATTTTTCTTAAGTTTTTTTAAAATGGTATTTTAGGCTATTATATGCTGATAATGACTGAGGATAGCCAGGAGGCTGACATGTCTGTTTTTCCTTTTTCATTGCAGTATAACAGCAGCTATCCCAGAAAAGTTTTAAAATTGGCCATACTCCTTAATATGTACTTATGACTAGAGAAAAATTTATGCAATTTTAGAATTTTTTCTCTTGTAATTTTGAACAATGAGTGAAGTCAATGAAATTCATTTTTTTGTTGAATTATTGACTCTAAATCATGTTTCTCTTCTGACTTTTGGAAAGGGAGTACATAGTTGTACAACTTTGTTGGTATGGAAATTCTTTTTAGAAAGCTTTCAGGAAGAATATGTCATTCTTTTTGTTGCAGGTATTAAAATAGCATTTGCAGTTACTCTAGAGACTGTGCTGGCTGGTCATGAAAACTGGGTAAATGCAGTTCACTGGCAGCCTTCATTCTACAAAGGTAGGAAGAAAACATACTACATACTTGTCATTTGAGTTGAATCACACATATAGAATTTTAAGCTGACCGAATGCAGTGGAGGAAGTGTTTTTAGTGTGACAAAGTGCTCGCTAACTGGCTGGCTCAGTCAGTAGAGTGTGCAACTCTTCATCTCGGGGTTGTAAGTTTGGGCCCCGCATTGAGTGTAGAGTTTACTTAAAATCTTGGAAAAAAAAAACCAAAACCTAAAAATCTCACATATAAGACATTTTTAGGTTGGCACAGTATAATACTACAGTTAGGTTCTCCTGGACATTCAGTCCCATTGAAACTTACACTCCTAAGTGGGAAAAGTGTGATTCCTGCTGTGGTGCTGAAGCCACCATGTCCCTTTTCACTTGCTCTTTAAATGCTTTCATCTAGTCTTCGTGGCGTTTAAGAGAAACTGACTTTTTTTAAAATGTTTTTATTTATTTTTGAGACAGAGAGAGACAGAGCATGAGCAGGGGAGGGGCAGAGAGAGAGGGAGACACAGAATCCGAAGCAGGCTCCAGGCTCTGAGCTGTCAGCACAGAGCCCGACGCGGGGCTCGGACTCACAGCCCGTGAGATCAAGCCCTGAGCTGAAGTCGGACGCTTAACCGACTGAGCCACCCAGGTGCCCCAAGAGAAACTGACTTTTAAGCCAACTTCTCTGGAACTTTTCCCCCTGGAAATAGGAAGTTGGTAATACTGAGCCACATCATTTATGAACAAATAAGACTCTTTCTCCCTCTTTCTTTGGCCCTTAACCTCTCTTCGTGGAGTGATGGTTGCTTGCTGAAGTTGGTGCTATGTCGTATAGCTGAACGAGGCACAGGCTTCATAATCTTCCCCTGACCCCCTCACCAAGGCAAGAATAGAGACTATCATTAATGAATACTCAAGTAACCGCCGTCCAACTGTTATTAATATTGTCATATTTTTGCTGCAATTTAAAAAAAGTAGATATTATTGGTATTGAGGGACCCCTGTGTATTCTTTCCCGAACTCTTTCCCCTCCATTCTTCCCTTAGGACAATTACAAGGCTGAATTCACTGCATATCATTCCCATGAGTGTTTTTATACTTCTACTATACATTTCTGTAGCCACAAACAGTATTGCTTTACAGTTGTTAAAACTTGATAACAATATGTATTCTCTTACATCTTGGCTTTTTAGCTTAACGTGTTTTAGAGTTGTACTCGTGTTGATTCATGTAGCTCTAATTTATTTATTTTTATTGAAGTATAATCCATTGTCTAAATGTACCACACCTCGTTTATCTGGTCTAATGTAAACCTCTGTTGTGTTTCTAAAATGTTGCTATTGCTGCAAGTGAATGTTCTTGCAGTAACCGCATTGTGTTTTTCTGGTAATCTACAAACAATGCTTGTTGATCACCTAAAGGCATTAGTTTTTATTCTTTAGATGGTCTTCTGCAGCAGCCAATGAGATTGTTGTCCGCCTCAATGGATAAAACCATGATTCTCTGGGCTCCAGATGAAGAGTCTGGAGTTTGGCTGGAACAGGTAAAAATGTGAACATTTACAGAACAGAAAATTGGGTTTAATAAATGATATTTAGCCCCCAAGTCTTTGTTCCTAGAGCTGCAAAAGTGTTCACTCTTTGTATGTGTTAAGTGAGAACATAAAAATCTCTGGAATCTGATTTCTACTGTGAGAATTGTGGACTCTTGATTACCACTTATTTTCTATTGCATAGGTTCGAGTAGGTGAAATAGGTGGAAATACTCTGGGATTTTATGATTGCCAGTTCAATGAAGATGGCTCCATGATCATTGCTCATGCTTTCCATGGAGCATTGCACCTTTGGAAACAGAATACGGCTAACCCAGTAAGAAAAGCATTTTTAAATCATTTGTTCTCACATAGAGTGAAATGAAACTTAGGTAAACAGTGTTACGTACTTCCTATACTCTGCCAGAAACATAGTTGGGGTGTTTAAGTTCAAATGACGTCTTTCTTATTCACTTTTTCTTATAGACATTATACTGTAGTTACACTAAGTGAGAAACTTATGCTTTCCCAAGAGGAAAAGTATTCATTTGTTCAGTGTCGTTGGGGTTTTGAAATTTGCACATAGGTCAGTTTTCTATGTAAGTGAACTTTAAGCTGTATAAATTTTTTTTTTTTTTTTTTTTTTTTTTAGCGTTTGTTTATTTTTGAGAGAGCGAGCGAGCTAGCAAGGAAGGGGCAGAGAGAGAGAGGGAGACACAGAACCTGAAGCAGGCTCCAGTCTCTGAGCTACTAACAGAGAGCCTGATGCAGCATCTGAACCCACAAACTGAGATCATGACCTGAGCTGAAGTCGGAGGCTTAACTAACTGAGCCACCCAGGTGCCCAAGCTGTGTAAATTTTAGGCTCTGCCTTTAAGCTCTATAAATTTTTTGATGAGAATATTTCCTATAATGTGTAACATCCTGTCTTCTTTAAAAAAAATTTTTTTTTAATATTTATTCATTTTTGAGAGACAGTGTGAGTGGGAGGGGGCAGAGAGAGAGAGGGAGACACAGAATCCAAAGCAGCCTCCAGGCTCTGAGCTGTCAGCACAGAGCCTGACATGGGGCTCGAACTCACAGACCACGAGACCATAACCTGAACTGAAGTTGGATGCTTAACCGACTGAGCCACCCAGGCGCCCATGTAACATCCCTGTCTTCTTAAACAAGATAACATAATTTGGTCTTTTCTTGGGCAGTGAAGTACTCCATAGACAATTACTGGATGAATGACTGACAAAAGGGCAATAGGACCACCTGTTATTTTGTGAAGGAATGTATTAATGCTCTCAAGTTGTTGATGGGTGTAATTTTAAATGGTCCTGTAAATACTGGGCTGTTTTACATCCTTTTTTATAATTGTTAGTTTCTTCTCAAAGAGGGAATTTTCCTTTAGTCATCTAGCTGCCTTTCAGTATTATTCCTTCTCTTACTTTCTTTTTTTTTTTTAATTTTTTTTAATGTTTATTTATTTTTGAGACAGAGGGAGATAGAGCGCGAGTGGGGGAGGGGCAGAGAGAGAGGGAGACACAGAACCTGAAACAGGCTCTAGGCTCTGAGCTGTCAGCACAGAGCCTGATGCGGGGCTCGAACCCACGAACCGTGAGGTCATGACCCGAGCCGAAATTGGATGCTTAACCGACTGAGCCACCCAGATGCCCCATCTCTTAACTTTCTAATTTGCTTCTGATCCACTTTTTTGGGTTTGGGGAAATTGCAGGAAAAGTGGCTAAGAGCACAGACTTTGGCGCTGGACAGTCTGGCTTCAGGCCCAGACCCCAGCACTTACTGGCTGTGTGCCCTCGAGGTCTTTGCCTAACCTCGGTCTCAGGTTCCTCCTGAGGAGGGTAAATAGAAAATGTAAAACGTGAATAGAAATATCACCTACTCTGGGGTTTCTATGATGCTTCAATGAGTTAATATTTGTATACTATGTAAAACGGGTCTGGCACCTAGAGGTTACTGTATGAATACGTTAAGTAAATAAATGAAAGAAATAAGAGCATTGAGTGAAATGTGAGTCAGCAGATTCTGAATGTCCATCTGATGGCTTCCTTTAAAAAGTAAAAATTCATGGATTTGCATAAACTTTAGTTGGTGGGCTTTGTAATAGTTGTGTCATCTGTGAAGCTTTCTCAATGCATGGAGTGATTTACTCTTTCCCTTATATCTTCCATTTGGAGTTGACCTTCGAAGACTGTTTCTACGAGTATGGAATCAGACCTGTAAATACAGAGAACACACTGATGTTTTGCTGAAGGGGAAAGGGGACGGGGGTTGGCCAAGTAGGTGAAGGGGAGTGGGAGGTACAGGCTTCCAGCTGTGGAATGGGTAAGTCACGGGAATGAAAGATACAGAGTAGGGAATATGGTCAGTGGGTATTGCAGTAGTGTTGTATGGTGACAGATGGTGGCTACACTTGTGGTGAGCATAGCATAATGTATAGACATGTTGAATCACTGTGTGGTACACCTGAAACTAATGTTAACATTGTGTGTCAACTGTACACACACACACACACACACACACACACACACCAAAAAGATTGTTTCTACTATGAAATGAGCTAAGGCACTGTTAAAGAGGATATTTTTTAGGATAAAATTTGTTCTTGGAGCTCCTCTGAGTCATATTCAGCTTTAGTTTTTGAGGGCCTTCATAGAAAAAAAAGCATCAGATGAGTAAAAAGAAACTCAAACCACGAGACAGAATTCAAGGAAATTTACTTGTGCTTATAATTTGACTTCCAATTTATATTAGCCCCTTACTAAGGTGACTTTTTTTTAAGAGACTTTATTTTTTTTTTTAAGAAGTTTTAGGTTCACAGAAAAACTGAACAGAAATTACAGAGAGTTCCCATATACCCTCTGCCCCCACACATCCACAGCCTCCAGAGTGGTACATTTGTGACAATCAGGGCTGATTTTAAGAAGAAACACTGTCCTTTAGGACTGTTCGAGTGGAAAACTGTACTGATAGTCCAAAAGTGCTGCCTTTCTTTCAAAACTTTTTGGAAACTGCCATTGGTGCTTACCATAGAATCAATTTTTTTCATCACAAAAGAAATTAATAGCATTTCTTAGTCACAACCTTTTTATTTTTTTGACCAGAAAATAATATAGCTTAGCTTAATCACTGTATTCAGCATACTTGTCTTTGAATGACATTTTATTGATACAAATTTGATTTTTCCTCTAAAGATCACATTTTACCACTACTTGTGATTCTGTGTGGACCAGAGATAAGACATTTTGTGTATTTCATTGTCACTTGTTCACATGGTTGCTGGTACAGGTTCCCTCTGGAGGTGGCCAGCTAGGTTTGATTTGGACTGTGTTCTCTACACCTGCAGCTCCTTTTGTTTAATAAAGCCGTCAGAATCTACCAGTTTTACGTAATACCCTTTATTATGTAGTTTCATAGAAAAATACTCGCATAATACCTAGTATGTGCCAGCATTGTTATGAGTGCTTTACAAATATAAATTCATTTTATTCTCATAACAGCCATACAAGCTTGGTAACTTTCCTACGGAAGAGTTCTTTGAGACAGAGAAAAGTTAAGTAGTGTCTGACTTCTAGGAGGCATTCAGTAAATGATGAATGGAGGGAAATTTCCGTGGGTTACTGCTTTAAAGGAATATAGCACAGATTTGAATGTTTAAGTTCTCATGCTTGATTGGAAAACCCTTCCTTTTATTTTAGGATCCTACTATTTTAAGATCCCATCTTTTTTTTTTTTTTTTTTAAAGCTTTTCACATGCCTGGGGGCATCAGTCTTTTTCATCATTAGCCCTGAGGGCATTATGAAATGGATTCTGAGTAATGCTGATCTTTGATTATTTGGATGTGTCACAGTACTTTCATTGCAGAGAGAGTGGACTCCAGAGATTGTTATCTCAGGGCACTTTGATGGTGTCCAAGACCTGATGTGGGATCCGGAAGGAGAGTTTATCATCACTGTTGGTACTGACCAAACAACTCGACTTTTTGCTCCATGGAAGAGAAAAGACCAATCACAGGTAAGTGACTTTCTACTTGACTGATCTACATTAAAAAACCTCCATGAGCACATGAAAAGTGGGGTAACATTGTTAGCCCCTGCAGAAGTGCAAGTTAAAACCATGCCGCGATGCACTGTATACCCTCAGCTGAAGTAGACGGTACTGACGGTGAGGAGCAGTGGGAAGGGTGCAGAGCGCCTGCAGACTTCCTGTGTTGCCGGTAGGGGCGCAGAATGCTAACAGCCAGGCAGGAGGGCAGTTTGGTATTTTCTTAGAAACTTAAACACATGTATACTCTTGCCAGTTTAGACAATTTAAATGTTAGTTGTTTTCAAAATGTGTTTACTTCAGTTTTTTTTTTTTAATTTTTTTTTTTTAACGATTATTTATCTTTGAGACAGAGAGAGACAGAGCATGAACAGGGGAGGGTCAGAGAAAGGGAGACACAGAATCAGAAGCAGGCTCCAGGCTCTGAGCTGTCAGCACAGAGCCCGACGCGGGGCTCAAACTCCCGGACCGTGAGATCGTGACCTGAGCCAAAGTCGGCCGCTTAACCGACTGAGCCACCCAGGTGCCCCTACTTCAGTTCTACATAAAAGTTCAGTTATCCCTTGTAATTTTAGGTTTAATTCATAAAACACTGCCAAGTCTGTAACAAAAGCTAATTTCTAAAGTCATATAGTATTAGATACTAGTGCTTACGGGCAGTTTTTGTTGAGTAACTTTTCAGTCTTGGCCTTGAGCTCAAAAAGTCGCAACAGAACTTTACCACTGACAAGCCATTGACCTGTGCTATGTGGTAGAGGAAGTCTGTGTACTCAGCTTCAGTTCCTGACAAAAATTCACGGAACTGCCTGTGGGTTGGTTAGTCCATAGAAACGAGTGAAAACTGCCACTGACAATACTACTTCGGTAGCGGTGGGAGGTTCAAATTAATAGAGTTGAGTTAGTTAAAAAACAAGGCAAATGATTTTCACTGGTTTTCTGTGGCTCTTTGTGACTTGTTACCCATATAGCTCAGCTGTTGTTTATTAATCATCTATTTAAAAAATAGATAGGGGCACCTGTGTGGCTCAGCCAGTTAAGCATCTGAGTCAGGTCATGATCCCATGGTTTCTGAGTACAAGCCCCACATTGGTCTCTGCACTAACAGCACAGAGCCTACTTGGGATTCTCTCTCCGTCTCTGCCCACCGCCACCCCCCTGCCTCAAAATAAATTAAAAAAAAATTAAAAATTAAAAAGTGGATAAATCAGACTTGACTAAAATGTAAAATTTCTGCTCCTTGAAAGATACTGCCAGGAAAATGAGAAGTCCAGTCACAACTGGGAGAAAGTATTTACCAAGCACATCTCTGATGAAGGATTTATATCTAGAGTGTATATGTATGAAGAATATCTCAGAAGTCAATACTAGGATAATAGTCCAGTTTAAAAAAAACCAAAAGGGCAAAAGATTTGAACAGATATTTCTCCAAAAAAGATATAAGGAAATAAGGACAGGAAAAGAGTCTCAACACCATTAGTCATTAGGGAAACGCAAGGTAAAGCTGCAGTGAGATACGATCACACACACACACCTATTAGAATGATTAAAGTAAAAGACAATACCGAGTGTTGGTGAGGGAGCAGGCAGCTGGCACTCTCATACACTGCTGGTGGGATTGTAAAATGCATATCCTCTTGGGAAGATAGTTTGGCAGTTTCTTAAAAATGTAAATATGCATCTATTATATCATCCAGCCATTCTACTTATAGGTAGTATCAACCCAAGAAAAGTAGCAGCCCATGTCCATGCAAAGACCTGTACAGAAATGTTCACAACTGCTTTCTCAATGAAAGACAAGCTAGAAACAACTTGAATATCTATCAGTATGTAAATGGATCAGTAAGCTTATATGTATGTGTATATATATGTATACACACACACACACACACACACACACACACACACACACACACACGTATATATATGTATATGTCTCCATACAAGAGAATCCTACTCAGTAACAAAAAGGATTGAATTATCGGTAAATACAACACAGATGAATCTGCTTTGTTGTCCTATTTCCATGCATGATAAATGATTTTGCATCTGACATTTTGCTTGTTGAAAAGAATTTGATTTTTGAAATGGTCATTTTTATTTATCCTATTTTAATACGCAGGTTACTTGGCATGAAATTGCCAGGCCTCAGATACATGGGTATGACCTGAAATGTTTGGCGATGATTAGTCGGTTTCAGTTTGTGTCTGGAGCAGATGAGAAAGTTCTTCGAGTATTTTCTGCACCTCAGAATTTTGTGGAAAATTTTTGTGCCATTACAGGCCAGTCACTGAATCTTGTGCTTTGTAATGTGAGTATCCCTCTGAATTTAGTTATGTGGAACTAAATCCATTGACTCCATTTAAAAAATATTTGCTTAAACCTGTAAATGGAGATTATGGGTAGAAAGGAAGTCAGATCGGATTTATTATTGTCTTGACAAACTTGCACACTTTGGCATGCAATAATTTAAATGTTTAAACCAGAAATTTCTTTAAAAAGTCGTCTAAGACACTGAAGAATTAAAGTGTTAAATCAAGGTAGGAATACCATGTATCATCACTGTGATTGGTACTTAAAACAATATGTGATAGGTAGGTCATATTTTCAGGGAGATTGCCATGTAACTGTGGTTAGAGGTAGGGAACAGTAGAATTGAAGTGCTTGCACTTACTACATAAGACCAAGGATTTTTTGGTGGCTAAAGTAAAATATTCATAGAAGGAAGAGGTTACTGTACTAATGAGAAAATGTTTTTATTTTTTTTTATTTTTATTTTTTTTTAATTTTTTTTTTCAACATTTATTTATTTTTGGGACAGAGAGAGACAGAGCATGAACGGGGGAGGGGCAGAGAGAGAGGGAGACACAGAATTGGAAACAGGCTCCAGGCTCTGAGCCATCAGCCCAGAGCCCGATGCGGGGCTCGAACTCCCGGACCGCGAGATCGTGACCTGGCTGAAGTCGGACGCTTAACCGACTGCGCCACCCAGGCGCCCCGAGAAAATGTTTAATGGGACCTTATTTGGGTTTTGAAAGGGTAAATTTTTTTTATGTTTATACTCTTTTTACAGAAGATTTGAGCTACTGGTAAAAATACATAAGTTATGGGGCACTTGGGCATTCTGTTGGGAGTCCAACTGCTGCTGTGGTTCAGGTCATGATCCCAAGGTCGTGAGATCGAGCCCTGCATCAGGCTCCATGTTGAGCATGGAGCTTGCTTGGGATTCTCTCTCTCCTTCAGCCCTTCTCCCCCTCTGTCATGTGTGCATACTCTCTATTTCTCTCTCTCTTTCTTTCTCTTAAAATTAATAAATACATAAGTTATAAAAATTATAAAGTAACTACTTTTGAAGGAAGGGAAATTAGGAAAATAGTTGTGTTACATAGAAGTGTACCATCCTATGGTTCTTAAAGTTTGGTCACAAATTTGGTTCTGAGATTGAAAAGGGTAGGTAGGTACACTTGACAGGGAAAAGGGAGGAGAGAGAGAACACGCACACGCACGCAGTAGGGTGGCTCTGGCTGTTCGAATGAAGAGTAGTATATCCAGAGAAATGGAGAGAATGGGAGAAAGTCAAATGCTGGAGGACCTTGGGAGGCAGGCACAATTTAGACTACAGGATGCTGTTGTAGGTCCCTAAACAAAGACAGTGATGAAAAGTACTTTGGGGTGAAGAGAGAGCAGGATACATTTGAGCCTGGAGACTCTGAGGACAGGGCAACTAGCACCAGTCCGGATAAGACTGGAGAAGAAAGTGTCATTTGAAATAAAATTTCCAACTAAGTTCTATAGAGTGTGTACTGAGCACCCCATGACACAGGCATTCTTGATTATGTGAAGAGGGGTTAAGGTTCTGTTCTGCTTCTTTCTAACCATAATAAACAGTGGGAATGAGATCAAAAGGGAAGTCTTGTTTGGGATTATAATGCAGTGCCACAGGGTGGGAGGGCAGTTAGTTTCAGGATCTCTTAGTTCTACGGATTGAAATGTGGTTTTAGGGCTCCATGAGAGCCTTAGTCCCAGGTAGACAATCAGTTCTGTGTCCTAAGCTAACAGAGGTTTCGTGGACTAGAAAGCCTCTTGCTGTATTTTGGGTTTTGTTCCCCTGCTGAATGTTGGGTTAGGTTTGTAGGAGTGCTTCTTACTGCTCTTTTCCATGCAGTTTTTCCTTGGTTTCTGAGATAAAGCATGCTGTGGCTTATGTCCCAGGTGGCTGTTCTCGATGCCAGGTTAGCATATCTTTTTTTACGAGATGATTTGGTTGGTATACATTGCAGAGTATAAACAGATCATTGGCACTTCAAATGGCACTCTAAAAGTTTTTAAAAATACTGAGTTATTTAAATATGTTTAATGAAAATACTATATGCCTTTTTGGGAAACAGCGGTGTCTGCATGTGCATCATTAAGGATGTGCTTGGGAGACTCTTGGAAGTAGAGCCCTGGGTGTGCCATTTCAACCCACTCTGCTATTAGAAACGAGCCCAGTGCATGCCCTGTCAGACTCCAAAACTCACTGAGCTGTTAGGGTTTGATGAGCTCATGGATGACAGGATGCCCGACTTTATGGATTGGGTAGAGACTTGGGGGGTTAACTGCAGCCTGTTTGTGGAGAGTGCTTAGCATTGCATCTTTGGTTTAGGAAATGGAAGTGTGGGCAGATAGCCACACATGTGTTCTTTAAATTGTTCCTCTGCATTTATGGGCATGACATTTTTGGTTGCCTGAGGTAACAGTAACTTTTAGTGTTTAAAACATGTATCATACTTTTTATTCCAGCAAGATGGTGATCTTCCAGAAGGAGCTACTGTCCCTGCGTTGGGGTTATCAAATAAAGCTGTCTTTCAGGGTAAGACTTTAGTGTCCAACATTTTTGAACCCATTGTATTTTATTTTATTATTATTTTTTTTTAATTTTTTTTTTTCAGCGTTTATTTATTTTTGGGACAGAGAGAGACAGAGCACGAACGGGGGAGGGGCAGAGAGAGAGGGAGACACAGAATCGGAAACAGGCTCCAGGCTCCGAGCTATCAGCCCAGAGCCTGACGCGGGGCTCGAACTCATGGACCGCGAGATCGTGACCTGGCTGAAGTTGGATCCTTAACCGACTGCGCCACCCAGGCGTCCGAACCCATTGTATTTTAAAACCTAGTTACACACTTGTATAACATGTTCCTCATGTTCATTACTGATCTTTTTTTTTTTTAATCACAACACATGCATTTGCTTTCTCCACCAGATATCTCACGATAAATACTCCATGCATACACAGACCCTGAAATAGGTACAGTTTTCACAAAGTGTGTTTCATGGAGCTCTACCACCACACATGCTAATACGGGTAGCCTGAAGAATGTGTCCGATTGTTCTTGGGGCGCCTGGGTGGCGCAGTCGGTTAAGCGTCCGACTTCAGCCAGGTCACGATCTCGTGGTCCGTGAGTTCGAGCCCCGCGTCAGGCTCTGGGCTGATGGTTCGGAGCCTGGAGCCTGTTTCCGATTCTGTGTCTCCCTCTCTCTCTGCCCCTCCCCCATTCATGCTCTGTCTCTCTCTGTTCCAAAAATAAATAAACGTTGAAAAAAAAAAAAAAGAATGTGTCCGATTGTTCTAAAAGTTTGGGAAGTGTTAGGTCAAAGAGAGAGGAAGAAATCGTTAAGGAATTGACTAGCGCTTCAAAGAACACATTTGGCAAATACTGGAGTACTGGAAGTACCCTTGGATTTGGAATTGCATTGATACATCTTGAAGTACAATCAGTACTTTGAAGTTCCACTACTTTGTAATTGATGCTCTTAATATTAGGACGTATATAGGACATATAAATACCGTGACTATATACATGATGTTGACGTGTTTCTTTTAAACTAGGAGATCTAGTTTCTCAGCCTTCTGATGAAGAGGAGCTATTAACGAGTAATGGTTTTGAGTATCAACCAGTGGCCTTTCAGCCTTCCATACTTACTGGTAAGAAATGGTAAAAAGGTGGTTTGATAGTCATTAGTACACATAGTATGGTACCTGTCACTATTGACCTAAAAAAGTGCTATAGAATTCACTTATTTGCGTGAAAATAGAAAAAGTAATTGCAGTGCTATACATTTATCGTAGAACCTCCCACTGAGGGTCATCTTCTGCAGAATACTTTATGGCCTGAGGTTCAAAAACTGTGAGTTAAACTGTGCTAAGCTCTCTGATCTGATTCTGTCATAACTTGTGATTTTTTTTTTCCCACACAACTTGCTTTTTTCCTTTGCTTTCTTCATACCTACATTCCCCCACCCCCCCTCGCCGATCTAAAAATCTTCAGTGGCCTTCCCAAGAGGCAAGAATCAAACTTCACATAGATTTTTATATTACTATGCATTCTATTTCCTAGATTTGTTTATTGGTCTTAATTTTGAACATTATATTTCTTTTCCTTTCTTAAAAGGACTTCTAAGATTTATTATTCTGTTTTTTGTTTTTGTTTTTTCCCCTTTGGTGGCTCTCCGTCAAAACCTTTCCCAGATATATTGTGTATTGTATATACTAGCTAGGGGTGAAAACTTGTATTTTAATATAATTGTTTGAGTAACTTGTATCACTTGTAGGAAGCTGGCATTTTCCCCAGTATCTCTGTTTTTTCCCCAAATGTTTGCCTCGACAGAAATGTACTGTCCCCTGAAAGAATTGCCTGTTAGCTAGATAGATTGATGTTGTTCTTCTCACGTTTTAAAACTTTGCAGCATGAGAGTAGGTACTTTTACTAATACAGGGGTCATGTATTTTCTCTTAAATTTTCTCTTAAATTTTAGATTTTCTCTTAAATTTTTTTTTAATTTTAAAAATTTTAAATTTTCTCTTAAATTTTCTCTTAAATTTTAGATATGGACACGGTTATGAAATATTTTGTGTTGCTTGTAGCAATTCAAAGACTCTGCTTGCCTCAGCATGTAAGGTAGGGGATTATACTTTTTTATTCCACTTGGTCACATGAATCACATGAGTCCTCAGGCACCTGCAGGTTGTGGCGATGGAGGCAGAACCCTACGTGAAAGGCCACTGGGGCCTGCTTTTTTGGAGTTTTGCTTTCTCAACCTCTTTTTCCTTCTGTCCCTTCAAAAGCTTGCAGTTGAGGAGCGCCTGGCTGGCTCCGTCCTCGGTAAATAAAGCGTGTCACTCTTGATCCTCGGGGTCATGAGTTCAAGCCCCAAGTGGGGGTAGACCTTACTCAAAATAAAAAGCTTGCAGTTGCATTTTAAATCTGTTTCCGCACACACTTTTGTTCTTAAATACTTGGTTTGACCTGATCTACACCTGATTTATTTAATCAGGTATTTTTAAATGACCTAAAAATGTGATAAATAATTTGAATAATTGGAGTCCTGGAGACACAGGGGAATGAGAAGATGAAATCCAGAGTGTGCTCTGTTTGACCGTTTCTCTAGGAACAGACTTGGGACTGAGCAAAGTGCATGGGGTCGCTCAGCCTGTGCCGGGATGGGACAGGGTGGTGGCCAGCTCACTAGCATGGGGCACTGCAGAGTAGTACTTTTCAGTGTTTGCTTGTGAGACTAATCTTGTACTCCCTAGTCCGTATTTATCCCTGTTCTGTGCAGTGAACTAGCATGTATGGAGGATCGTCTGAAAGGTCTTGAGACCCCCCCGTTTTATCTACATTGTCTAAAGTATATTTACTTGTTTCAAGCGTGATGATGTGAGTTGCCTATCTGGCAGGTCCCTCTGTCCCTGCTTTTGCTGCAGCTTCTTGCCGCTGGCCTGTATTGAGAGGCATCATAAGAAATATCGCTGTGCCCTTCCTGCCCCACCTCCTTTGCCTGTTGTCCCGTCTGTGAGAGTGCTACTGAGAGTACTTCTTCTGTTACAGGGGCCTGGGGGGGAGAATAGAGCTTGGTGGCAGGAATAGCTATGCTTCTGCTGAGCAGCCAATTCGTTTTTAGCTTTCAGCACTGTCAGTGATGTGTAATTATTTTCTTTTCAACTTGGCTTGCTTGTAGCAAATGTGTACTTGGTTTTTGTTATTTGTATACTTTTTCTAAGTATTTTATATTTTAATAAACAGTAGAAAAGAAGTGTGGTTGATAGTGTGGCTTGGAAAGTTTAAATCTGAAGGTTTGTCTAAACTCACCTGCCCAGTAGAAGGGTAAATAATCCATGGAAACGTCTAGTTCTTCTGGGCACCAACCTGAAGGTGGCTTGGTTTCTTGAACGGAGGATGCCAGCCACAATTTTGTTTTTGACTGGTAAAGCAAATGATTAGATCCATCTTTCTTTGAAACTTAACATTTTAAACAATTTTATTTAGATGTTGTTAGCTTCTTATAAGTTGTGTGTTGAAACTGGCTAATTTGATAAATTTTGACATATGGTTTATACCTGTGAAATCATAACCACAATTAAGATAATGAACATAGCCATCAACCCCAGAAATTTCCTCTGCCCCTTGGTAGGTCCTCTTTCCTGCCCCTTCTTATCTTCTCCTGCTCCATCCGTAGGAAACCACTAATCTGCTTTTTGTCATGGTAGAGTACTTTGTGTTTCCTAAAATTTATATAAATGGAATATGCAGTTCATTCTCTTTTAGTGCTAAGTAGTTTTCCCTTCTACAGATGTATTACAATTTGTTGATCTCTTCACTTACTAATGGACATTTGAGTTGTTTCCACTTTTTGGCTTTTACCCATAAAAGCAGTTGTGAATATTTGTATAATGTCTTCATTTGGGTATATGCTTTCGTTTTAGTTGAATAAGTACCTCCAAGTAGAATTGCTAGATTATATGGTAGGTGTATATTTAAAGTTTTAAGAAACTGCCAAACTATTTTCCAAAACAGTTAAACCTTTTTACTGCCTTGCCAGCAGTGCGAGTTCCAGTTGCTCCAACACCCTCACTGACCCTTAGTATGGTCAGTCTTTTTAACCATTCTGTTTGGTGTGTAACATCTCATTGTGGTGGTCATTGGCATTTTCCTAATGACTAATGATATTGGGCATCTTTTCATGTGCTAATTTTCTTTCTATATCTTTTATTGATGAAGTACCTGTTCAGATCTTTTGCCCATTTCTTTCTTGGATTGTTTCCTTATTACTCAGTTTGGAAATGTTCTTTGTATACACTGGATACAAGTATCAGATATATGCAATTTAGATAATTATTCCCAGTGACTTCATTTCCCGTTTTTCAAAGAGCAGACGTTGTATGTTTTGGTGAAGCTTAATTTACCGATTTTTTTCTGTATTGGGTTGTGCTTTTTGTATAGTAAGAAATCTTTGTCTAACTCTAGGGCACATCTGGTTCTCTGAGTTTTATAGATTTTAAGTTTTATGTTTAGACCTAATTAATTTTTGCATTTGGCCTAGAATATAGGTTAAAGTTGGTTTTCTTGCATGTGGATATCCAATTGTTCCATATTTGTTGAAAAGACTATCCCTTTACTTACTGCCTTTTGCACCTTTGTCAAAAATCACTTGTCCATATATGCGTAGGTCTGTTTCTGGACTTGTGTTTTTTTCCATTCATCTTTTATTCTTGATGCCAATACTACATTCTCTAAATAGGTATAGCTTTTTGTAATATGTCTTAAAACCAGGAAGTAATTATCTTCCAATTCTGTTCAAAGTTATTTTGGCTATTCTAGGTTCTTCACTTTTTTATATAAATTTTAGAATCAGCTTGACAGTTTCTACAAAAACACTTACTGGAATTGTTTGGGGATTACATTGAATCTATAGCTCAATTTGAGGAGCGTTTTAACAATATTGGGGGTTTTTGGACACACAAATACAGTATGTCTTTCATTTATTTAGGTGTTTAATTTTTTAGGAATGATTTTTTTTTTTAATATTTATTTTTGAGACAGAGCAAGCAGAGGAGGGGTGAGAGAGAGGGAGACACAATCTGAAGCAGGTTCAGGCTCTGAGCTGTCAGCACAGATCCCGATGTGGTACTTGAACTCCCAAACCATGAGATCATGACCTGAGCTAAAGTTGGACGCTTAACTAAGCCACCCAGGTGCCCCAGGAATGAACTTTTCTTTTTAATAAAGATTTTATCTTATTTTAATTCATTTTATTTTCTTTTTTAAGTTTTTTATTTTATTTTAGTAAACCTTTTATTTTAGAGTAATTCTAGATTTAACAAAATGTTGCAAAGATAATAGAAAACCTCTCACCCAGTTTTCCCCAGTGTTAACATCTTAATATTATTAGGACTGTTTTGTAATTTTCAGTGTCTGATCTTATACATATTTTATCAGATTTACCCTTAATTTGTATATTTTATGTCTATTCATTATTTACACATGGAAATACAGTTGCTTTTTGTTTATCAATCTTATATTCTGTGAGTTTCCTAAACTTAATTATTAGTTCTTGTAGCTTTACTGTAGATACTGTAGCATTTTCCATATGAATGCTTATGTTGCCTATGAATAAAAAGTTTTGTTTCTTCCTTTCCTATAAGGATGTCTTAATGTTGGATACCAATGGTGATAGCAGAAATCCTTGGCCTTATTCCTTATCTAAGGAACAAAACATTGCTTCTTTGCCCATGATGGATTATCCCTATGTCCATTATGGATTTTGTGATTCTTCTTTATCAGGTTGCCTACAATTTCTAGTTGAGAGAGTGTTTTTATCAGGAATGGATGATAGATTTTGTTGAATATTTTTTCTTCGTCTGTTGACATGATCATATGGTTTTCCCTCTTTAGTTAATTAACATGGTGAATTACATTGATTGGTTTTTCAAATAATAAACCAAAATTGCATTCCTGGAACCAAACCCCATCTGTTTGTGATACGTTATCTTCTTATATAGTGTTGGGCTTATTTTACTAAATTTTTGTTTAAAAACTTTTATGTATAGTACATGAAGGATATTGTGTATAGTTTTCTTTCTTTACAATGGCTTCATCTGGTTTTGGTTTCAAGGTAATGCTAGCCTCTTAGAAATATTTCTCCTGCAGTTTTCTGGAACAGTTTGTGTAGAATTTGTAACGTTTATTTTTTGAGAGACAGAGTGTGAACAGGGGAAGGGCAGAGAGACAGGGAGACAGAATCTGAAGCAGGCTCCAGGCTCTGAGCTGTCAGCACAGAGCCCAACGTGGGGCTTGAACCCACAAACCATGAGAACCAAAGCCAAATTTGGATGCTTAATGACTGAGCCACCCAGGCACCCTGATTATTTCTTTTTCAGATGTTTGAGAGAATTCCTCAGTAAGCCAACTGATGCTGGAGTTTTCTTTGCGGGAAGGTTTTAACTACAAATATAATATCTTCAGTAGATATAGGACTATTTAGGTTATCTAGTTTTTCTCGAGTGTATTTTGGTAGTTTGTATCTTTCAGAAAATTTGTCCTTTTTACCTGAATTGTCAAATTTGTTGTCATAAAGTTACTCATAATATTCTCTTATGATACTTTTAATTTCTAAAGAATCTCTGGTGATACTACCTTTCTTATTCTGCTATTAGCAATTTGTATTTTCTCTCACCCTCTTTTTACTTTTTGTGGGGGGAGCATTCTGAGAATTGATAAGGAAACTAATGATATTTTGATATTTTCAAATAATTCTACTTTTGGTTTTGTTGATTTTCCTCTGCTGTTTTTCTTGTTTCTGTTTCATTGATTTTTGCCATTTTTTTTTCTTTTACTTAGATTTCATTTCCTCTTCTGTCGCTAGTTTAATAAGGTTAAAGCTGAGGCTATTGATTATAAATCTCTCTTTTTACTATGGATGTTGAGTGCTATAAATTTCTAAGTATTATTTTTGAGATATTCCATAAATTTTGATATGTTGTTTTCATTTACACTTAACTAAAAATATTTTTAAAATTCCCTTTGATTTTTGTCTTTTACCTATAGGTTATTTTGAAATTTATTATTTAGTGTCCATATACTATTTTCCAGATATCTTTTTACTATTGATTTCTAACTTAATTTCATTGTGGTCAGAGAACATAGTATGATTTGAATCCTTTGAAATTTAATCTTGGTAAATTTCCATGTTCACATGAAAAGAATGTGGATTCTGTTTCTGTTGGGTGGGGTGTTCTGAAAATATGAATTATGTCAGATTGGTTGATAGTATTGTGCAAGTCTTTATCCTTTCAGTTTTATTGAGAGTAGCATTTTGAAATCTCTGACTATAATTGTGGGCTTATCTTTTAATCTTTGTATTTCAGTTTTTATATATTTTGAGTCTGTCCTGTTAAAACATTAATGATTGTTATATTCTCTTGATTAGTTGACTAGTTTACCATTATGGAATTATTCTCTTTTTGGTAATATTTTGTGCTCTCAAATCTATGTTGTCCAATGTTAAAATAGCCACTCCAACTTTCTTTTGAGAAGTGCTTGAGTTAAATATCTTTTTCCACCATTGTGCTCTTAAGCTACTTGTTTCCTTTTATTTTCAAGTGGGCTTCTTAAGGGCAGCCTACAGTTAGGTCTTGCTTTTTCACTCATCTTGATAATTTTCCTTTTTTTTTTTTTTTGTTTTGTTTTTAATGTTTATTATTTTTGAGAGAGAGCACAATAGGGTCAGGGGCAGAGAGAGAGGGAGAGAGAATCCCAAGCAGGCTTCATGCCCTCAGGACAGAGCCCAATGTGGGGCTTGAACTCACCAACCACAAGATCATGACCTGAGCTAAAACGAAGAGTCTGCCGCTTAACCAACTGAGCCGTCCAGGCCCCGATAATCTTCCATTTTAATAGGGGCATTTGTTAGACCATTTACATGTAACATAATAACATGCTTGGATTTAAATTTGTCATCTTGCTATTTATTTTCTATTTGATCCATCCTTTCTCTGTTCTGTTTTACTTATTTTGGATTAATTGATTACTTTTTATGAGTCCGTTTTATTTCATTAGTTTGGTTAGTACATATAACTGTTATGTTATTTTATTGATTGTCTTTCATTTTATACTATACTTTTTAAAAAAAATTTTTTTCAATGTTTGTTTATTTTTGAGACAGAGAGCATGAACGGGGGAGGGTCAGAGAGAGGGAGACGCAGAATCTGAAACAGGCTGCAGGCTCTGAGCTGTCAGCACAGAGCCCGACGCAGGTCTCGAACTCACGGGCCGTGAGATCATGACCTGAGCCGAAGTCGGACGCTTAACCGACCAAGCCACCCAGGCGCCCCGATATACTATACATTTTTAATTTGCCAACATCGGTCTTAAGTGATGTTGCACTATTTTAGGTATGATTTAAGAACTTTACAGAAGTATACTTTTGTTTCCTTTGTGGTATTGTTTCACTTCTTCATAGAGTTAACACCATATATTGTCATTTTTTCTTTGAGTAGTCTGTTCTCTTTTGAAGAGATTTAAATAATACAAAAATTTCCAGCAGATACCATTGTCCTTCTGTCTAGAGGATATCCTTTAACATTCCTTATAATGCTCTTCTGCTGGTCGTGAATTTTTTTGAGCTGCTGCCTGTCTGCAAAAACCTATTTCTCCTTCATTTTGGAATGATTTTTATAGTGGGTAAAAAAAATGTTGGTTTTCCTTTCAGTACATTAAAGATGTAGCTCCGTTTTTCTTTTTCTTTTTCTTTTTTTTTTTTTTTTGACTTGTATTGCTCTGATTGGAGTCTGCTATAATTTTTTTGTGTCTTAGTGATGGGTTTTTTCCCCTCCAACTGCATTTTTTTTTTATGGCTGATTTTAAACAATTTGCTTATTATTGGTATAATTTCTTCGTGTTTTCTGTGCTTGGGTTTTTCTGGAACCTCTTGGATCTGTAGGTTCATTGTTTCTATCAAATTTCAAAATTTGTCAGCCATTATCTTTTTCAGTATTTTTTCTTTTCATCCTTTTTGGAGACTCTAGTTATACCTATATGTTGCTGCTTAAAATTGTCCTAGAGTTTAGTGATGGTCTTTTCTTTTTCTTTTAGCTTTTCTACTCTGAGTTTCATTTTGTCTCTCAGAGATCAGTGTTCTTTGTTGCCAGATATCTCATATTTTGGAGTGTTGTTATTTTCGGGTGTTAAGTCTAGTTTTTTAGTTCTGTCACACCAGTGCAGTCTCGTTCGTCCCTGTTACTCCATCATGTTGACCAGAAGTGAAAGCCTCTAAACTATTAACTATACAATTAATACGCAAATATATGCTTCTTGTAAAATGTTGAAACTCTGTGATGACAATGCCAGTCTCTGATGAGTCACCTATCTTAGTCCCAGTCTTCCTTTTCCCAAGGTTACACTGGCTTGTAGTATGTATCTCCTCGGAATTTTTTTTTCCATTTATACATATGCATAAAATATACCCATAGAAACAGTATACTGTTTTTTAAATGTGTTTTTTTTTCAGTTCATTTTAACTTAAATTGCTTGATTGTTTCATCTCTGTCTACAGGCAGCTAAGAAAGAGCATGCAGCTATCATTCTTTGGAACACTACCTCTTGGAAACAGGTGCAGAATTTAGTTTTCCACAGTTTGACTGTCACACAGATGGCCTTCTCACCTAACGACAGGTTCTTACTAGCTGTTTCCAGAGATCGAACTTGGTCACTGTGGAAAAGGCAGGACACAGTCTCACCTGAATTAGGTAAAGTAGCTTCTGATTGGAAGATTATTAGTGAAACACTTGTGAGCATTTTATCTCCCTTGAGTAGCTACTAGGTGAAGAGGAATAGAAATAATAACAGGGTGAAGGACAGAGTCTCTGTTATGAAACCTTTCAAAGTTGTGTTATAAGTGAGGAAGACTTGACCTTCCTTGTAAGATTTAAATGCAGACGATCTTTGAGTTGACTTCCTTGTGATTATCTAGTTGGGATGGCATGTGTTCAGACATCTCAGTTAAACATAAAAATACAAAATATAAAAATATAAAATACAAAAAATATATACATATAAAAATATAAGCTATAAAAACAGATTTTGTGGATGGTTACAGAATGCCAGTGTAAAACCAAATGGATAGTATATTTTGAGCTAGGATTTTATGGTACAGGATTAATGAAGACACAATTAAATTATGAAACCTAAAAGGACATTATTTTTACCCTTTCCTACTTCCCCCTGTCACTTTGATAATTAGGAAGGGCATTTTCGGTATCCGTCTGTGAATACCGTGGCCCGTGGGCAACATACTAACACCTACCTGTGTTCTGCCCTGAGCCTGGCATAAATTAAAAACAAAAGGGAAAAAAAATTGTGTTGTTGGAGCAAGGTGTATTTGTATTCCCCTGGTTTCTTTGGGTAAACTTTAGAGAGTATTTAAAATATCTTTGTGTTATTTAATTTCTGTTTTAATTTTTCTATTGATGGAACTTGCATGCAGATCTATCTTGTGATATTCATAGTCTTTTAGTTTCTTGTATTTTAGAGACTGACATATTGAACATTATATGTTAGAACAGACTGACTCCTTTTGCAACTAGTGATTTTAAAAAGTTAACGTGATACCAAAAATATACCCATAAACTGTTGTGTCTTTATGGATTATGAATTAATAGATGCATTCCTCTTCCCTCTTTGTAAGTAATTAATGTGTTTTAGGTTTAGTCCATATAAGGACTAGAAGTTACCTTACATTTAAATCTTACAAGGGTGAAGATTTTTTAAGGTTTTCATTTGTTTTTTGTTTTGTTTTATTTTTAAGAGTACATTAATCTTTTTTCCATATATGTAAATCGGGCTACTTCCTGAGTAAAGTTAAATTGTTCAGGCTTCTTTCATGGGCATAAGTTGAACCTTCAGTTAAGTGCCTGGAAGATGGTTGCCATCTGTCACTAGAGAGTGACTAGTAATATAAAAGTGTTCCCTACCAGGAAACTAACTATATGCCCATTGCCTTCTGATGAGGGTCAGCCGCTGAGCCATGGTCTGTTGCAAAAGTCAACATGTGTAATTGGTTACTACAGGATGTGATGTATATGGCACATAAACATAGATTTCTGACAGAGAAAAACCTAGATTTCTGTCTGCCTTGTGAGTGGTGTGTGTGGTGATTCTTTCAGACCCAATTTTCAGCCTCTTCGCCTTCACCAACAAGATAACTGCTGTGCACAGTAGAATTATTTGGTCTTGTGATTGGAGTCCTGATAGCGTGTATTTCTTCACTGGGAGTCGGGACAAAAAGGTAATTCTTTTTAACGTCATATTTTTTAAAACGTGAAATAATACTACAGGTATGTTCGGATAGAAAACACATAATCCTGACCCTGATACAATTTTTAAAAAATCTATGTATACTGTGTTTTTTTGTATGCATGCATAAAAAGGCTTTCTTGTTAAATTTTGCAAATACCCATCTCCAAAATATCCAATATGAAAAGAAGGCCTTTCAGACACATGATGGTCATCAAATGGCCCCAATGGGAGAGAAGTAGTAAATGAAATGGTCCAAAACTAACAAGGAGAGCAGGAGGCGGTGAATGGGCATAAGGAGGAAAATAGTTGCTTCTTTTCTTTTTCATACTGTTATGAATTAAAGATTTGTTTCTATAGTAGATGATTATTGCCTTTTCATTCATGGGAGGAAGCAGTGTGTGTGTGTATGTGTTTCTCAAGCTTCCAAAAAAATAAAACAAGTTAGCTAGTAGTAGACTCTTGACCATGGCCCTCACCCTGTCTTCTGGTCTTTGCTGTTCTCACATTCTTTTCTTTTTCTTTTTCTTTTTTTTTTTAAAGTTTATTTATTTAATCTGAGAGAGTGTGTGTGTGGGAGGAGCAGAGAGAAAGCGAGAATCCCAAGCAGACTCCACACTGTCAGTGCAGAGCCTGATGTGAGGCTCGAACTCAGAAACCATGAGACTATGACCTGAGCTGAAACTAAGAGTTGAACACCCAACCGACTGAGCCACCCAGGTGCCCCATCGCACTCTTTATTTAAAAGGTCCTTTCCAGGGCGCCTGGGTGGCTCAGTTGGTTGAGCGTCCGTCTTCAGCTCAGGTTATGATCTCATGGTCCGTGAGTTCGAGCCCCGCGTCAGGCTCTGTGCTGACAGCTCAGAGCCTGGAGCCTGTTTCAGATTCTGTTTCTCCCTCTCTCTCTGACCCTCCCTCATTCATGCTCTGTCTCTCTGTCTCAAAAATAAATAAACGTTTAAAAAATATATAAAAATAAAAATAAAAGGTCCTTTCCTTGGGGTGCCTGGGGGGCTTAGTTGGTTAAGCATCCAACTTTGGCAGTTGGGTTTGTGAGTTTGAGTCCTGTGTCGGGCTTTGTGCTTGACAGCTCAGAGCCTGGAGCCTGCTTTGGATTCTGTGTCTCCTTCTCTCTCTGCTCTTCCCTCACTCACGCACTCTTTTTCTCTCAAAAATAAATAAACGTTAAAAAAAATAATAAAATGTCCTCTCCTTTTTCTGTAGTGCCTGCAGACCAGAGACGGCGAGGCAATTGAGCATTTCCTTTCCTCCCCTTGCCCCCTCCAGTTGTCGTGATGGTACAAATCACTGAAGCAGGGGCTAGCATGGACATGCAAACACGGAAATGTCAGCCTCTAAACCTGTTTCTGTTAGGCTTTCACTTGCATTCGTTTGCCTGTTCATTTCTTCCCTGGCATTTATGTGCCTGTGCTGTGCTCACCGCTGAGGAAGCAGGACTGCTTCTGCCCTCCACAGCACCCCCCCATCCCCCCAGTAGCAGATGGTCCACCTGTGCCTCTAAGCTGAAATGGACAGAGAGCATCACCACCACATATTCTCAGAAGTGTACTTCTGTGTACTTGGACAGAGCCTTCTGCTTGGAATCTTGCTTTGGTCTTGCATTTTATAGCTCTTGTCCACTTCACTTCCCTCTCTATTCTTCATGACCAGTCCCACCCCCCAGAAGTGTGAGCTTCCAGGGAAGCTTCCTTTCTTATGCAGGGTATCGTGAAGGTTAGGTCCTCGTGACTGCTGAGTTGTTCCCTTAGTGCCAGTGGTGGTATAGAGGAAAATCCAGGACTTGATCGGTCCCCATACGCTGTGTGGTAGCTTCTTGGAGAGGTGCACGAGCCTCTTGGTGAGGATCTGACCAGTGGACTCTCCCTGGATCAGAACTGGTTTCCTGAGCATAAAAGAGCGTGCTAGACAATCTCTGGTCTCTGGGCAGGGAGAGTCCATCTTTGGACCGGCACAGTTAGGTGGTTGAGGACTCAGAGACTTGTGTCTACTACACAAGTCGTCTGGCTTCTCTCTGATGCTTAAAATACTTTGAAATCTAGAACATAATCCACAAGTGTAAACGAGGCATTTTTTTAAATGCTAGAGTGAATATTTTGCATTTATCTGTGCCATTGATACTCTAATGCATTGCTGGAAGTCTTGCAAAGAGAAGTCTTCACAGAATTTGATCTCTCTGTGTTAGGTGGTTGTCTGGGGTGAGTGTGACTCCAGTGATGACTCCGTCGAGCACAACATTGGCCCCTGCTCCTCTGTCCTGGATGTGGGGGGAGCAGTGACAGCCGTCAGTGTCTGCCCCGTGCTTAACTGTGCCCAACGGTCAGTCTCTGAGCGGGGCTTTGTTTTAAGTTTTTGCTACAACCACTTGGTTTTTTAAGATGTAGCCCTCTATACTTTAATTTGTTATTTGTTATTTCTCTTAGCTTCCAAGTTGCTATTTTTTTTTTTCATAATGCTTATGTTTCTCGTAAGAATTGTTAAATTGATAGAACTTGATCATACTCGGAGTGGGGAAAACGGGGATTGGGAGTGTGGCTCAGAGGATCGTATTTCACCAAATTTAGAACCTGGTGCTTTCTCGGTAACGGCATCCGCAGTAGAACAAGGGTCCCTGCAGCCAGCCAGGGCAACACTGGCTTGTGGGCTTTGCTAGCAGAGGACAGGGGAGGACTTGGTGCACTCTCGGTAGAGAGGAGGCTCCATGAGGACGTAACAGAACAGTGCCTGGTCTCGTGGGCTGGTGCTTTTCAGTAGAGCCTTTTGAGGGTGCCTGGGTGGCTTAGTCAGTCCAGCTTCTGACGCCTGATTTCAGCTCAGGTCATGATCTCATAGTTCTTGGGATCGAGCCTCGCATGGAGCCCCGTGTTGGACTTGGTGCTGACAGCGTGGAGACTACTTGGGGTTTTCTCTCCCTCTCTCTCCCCCCCTCCCTCATGCATGCATGTGCACACACGTGCTTTCTGTCTCTCTCAAAATAAGTAAACATTAAAAAAAACAACAGCCATTTGATTTTTAAAGTTTATTTGAGAGAGAGAGAGAGAAAGCAGACAGGTAAGTGCAGAGAGAGAGAGAATTCTAAGCAGGTTCTGCACTGTCAGCATAGAGTCTGATGCGGGGCTCGAACTCCCAAACCACGAGATCATGACCTGAGCTGAAACCAAGAGTCAGACACTCAAGCGACTGAGCCACCCAGGTGCCCCCATGGACAGTTGGGAACACTGTAAAGAAATACTTTAGAGTGATAATGGAGATAACAGAAATTCATGCTAATTAATCACTGTCTTCTCCTCCCTTAAAAATAGATACATTGTTGCCGTAGGATTAGAGTGTGGAAAGATTTGTTTATACACTTGGAAAAAAACTGATCAAGTTCCAGAAATAAATGACTGGACTCACTGTATAGAAACAAGTCAAAGGTATTTTACTATTTTTGCTTCCATAAGATTAGATTTTGTTATAATTATACAAATTGTAATTATATTTGTCATAAAGCATTTAGTGGCAGTTTTTTTCGTTTTATTGAGAAGTAATCGACATACGTCACTGTGCATGTTTAAGGGGTACAGCAAGATTTACATACACCGTGAAATGATTATAGCTTCAACTTACATCCATCTGCTTGTGTAGCTACAGTAAAAAGAAGAGAAAGAAGAATAAAGAGAAAAAAAATCTCTCCTTGTGATGAGAACCCTTAGGATTCACTCTCCAAACAACTTCCCTCTGCATCATCCAGCAGCATTCTTTGTAGTCATCATGTGTACATTCCGTCCCTAGTACTTATTTGTCTTACTATCGGCGGTTTGTACCTTTCGACCACCTTCCTCTGATTCCCCCTCTCCCCACCGTCTGCATCTGGTAACCATAAATCTGATCTCTTCTTCCATGAGTTTGTTTTTGTTTGTTTTTTTAAAGATTCCATGTGTAAGTGAGATCATGTAGTATTTGTCTTCCGTGGCGAATTGATGCCACGTTCACACGGAGAGGAACACAGATCTCGATTCAGGTGCTTACCACTAAGTGATACTTCTGTGTTCTGCGGTAGCCTCTTGAGATTGATGCTGCTGTGTTGCGCTTGGTTTTTAAAAGTTTGCTTCAGCCGGTTGCTTGCTGCATACTATTGTCTTTATACACAACACGTTTGAGATGAAAGTGATTTTCATAATGAAGTGGTCTAGAATGTGACTACGGTAGATTTTTAATAAAACTGGATTAAAAATGTTGGTGATGTTTTGAAATGTTGTAGATTGTGTTTTGGTAGCCTCATCTTGTTTGAACATGTCAGCTCAGATCCCATGATAGGGAGCAAACTGTCAAGTGCCCCTCAAAGCCACATGACTGATTTTAAGCCCGGTAAGTGCTCCCTGGGCACAGGCCTTTGCCTCCTGCTGGCTTAGAGCACCTGTCATTTATACCCTTCTCCCCACCCTCCCCCACCTAGACAGCAGGATCATTGTTTAACCTAATTTTAATCCATTTTATGCTTTAACAATGTCTAAATTATCAAAAAGTCAGTAACCCCATTCTGTCAGATTTTTTTAAGGATCCTTCAACCTTCATATCAAAATAGAATTTCAAATACAATTCCAAATGACAGTGTCATGATGAAAGTGATGGGCTTGATGGAGAAAGACCTGTGAGCCACACATCTTTTATGTGATATTTCATCCAGGGGAGTTTGTCTCCTTGTTAGCAAAGTATGTTAGTGCTCATAATAATTGCATTTGTTAAAATGTGATTTCTCTTTATTCCTGCTGCCCTTTTGGCTTCTTTCCCTCCTCTCTGATGCTGGGTTTAGCAGTTGAAATGGTTCATGCTGTTGCTTACCGAAGAAGGGAATATGTCAGTGAAGTATTCATTTGAAATTTCATTTTCCAGTCATTTGAAATTTTCTCTCTTCCTGGACTCCCCTCCCTTCTGTTTTCCTTCCTTTCACCCTGCCCTGCCTATGGTGCTTGCTCCTATTAACGTGCTAGATTTAAAGAATATTACCCAAAAAGAAGAAATTCACCATCTTAAAGCTTGTATAGCTAAATAAGTACTGTTCCTCAAAGTAGCTCCCCTGGGAAGCAGTATACAGTCGGTCCTTGAACAGCATGGGAGTTAGAAGTGTGTACCTTTCAACTCCACAGAAGCTAATTACTAATGGCCTACTGTTGATTGGAAGCCTTAGTGATGAACAACGGATTGACCCATATTTTGTACGATATATGTATTAGGTAGTGTATTCTTACAATAAAGTAACCTAGGGAAAAGAAAATATTAAGAAATCATAGGAGAAAATACATTTATGAGACTGTGCTATGTGAATTGAAACAAATCCGTGTATAAGTGGACCTGTGCAGTTCAAACCTGTGTTGTGTAAGGGTCAACTGTATTATATATACTTGTTTCAGTAATGTGTCAGTACTTCCACCATTCCTCTGATGAAATGAGAAATCTTTAATAGTATCAATAATGAGCTTCCAGTGATGTTTGTGTCACTTAAAATATTTCTGGAACTTCTCTTTAGGAATTGTGTTCGGAAGCAGCTCACTACGATGCAAGAAAACCAATTCTAATACCTTTTTATAGTTGTACTCGTTTGGTCCCTTTTTTTTTTTTTAAGTTTGGCATTGATTTTATTCGTGAAGCTCATCTCCAGAGGACTCTTGACTGCCTCCGGTAATGAGATTCAAACTCGCAGAAGGGTCAGTAGCTTTGAGGGTAGTGCTCAAGACCTAGCCTGCAGAGAATGGGAGCATTGCCTTGAGAAGACGTTCAGGAAGGGCTACTGGACGACAGCCCTGTCGAGCCGTGTGTAACCTCCAGGGTGGCCACTTGCAGGTCCTCACAGCCGTGTGGTTGTGTAGGCTGTGGTATGCTGATTTTTAAAACGCGTTTCTTTACCTCAAGGTTGTGTTTCATTCCTACCGAGAGCGCCTCTGGTGACGCGTGGGCTCTCAACAGCTGAAAGTATAATTGTGTGCTCTGGTATTGTTTTCAGGGTTGACTGCCTTAAAACCTACTTAGGTTTTTTACTTTATTCTTCCTTGGTTCAGAGGTCTGATTTGCAGGTTGAATTTGTAGAGGGTGTTCTATTCTCCTAGGGATTTATTAATAACCTATGGTGGCATTCTAGGCCATGGGGTTGAGGGGGCATCAACAGGAGTGTGTTGCCCAAGGTCATGCAGTTAGAGGTCACGTTGGAGTCCAAGGTTGTTTCATTGGGCAGTTTATTAAATCTTTCATTATCTTTCCTTACCCAGCAGTGAACATGTGAGTAAGAGTCCCTTCTATGTCAGAGGGATGTCAAGGGAATAAAATAATCTGGAATATGTTGCAAAGTTAGAATTCTTTCTTTTCTTTTTTTTTTTTTTAACGTTTTATTTATTTTTGAGATAGGGAAAGACAGAGTATGAACACGGGAGGGTCAGAGAGAGGGAGACACAGAATCTGAAACAGGCTCCAGGCTCCGAGCTGTCAGCACAGAGCCCAACGCGGGGCTCGAACTCACGGACCGCGAGATCATGACCTGAGCCGAAGTCGGCTGCTTAACCGACTGAGCCACCCAGGCGCCCCAAGTTAGAATTCTTTAAAAAAGAAACCCATTTAGTAATGTTACCTGAAAGACTGATTTTAATAGCCATTTCGTGAATTCCACTGATCATCGAAAGAAAATTCAACAGAAATTCATTGTCTGTATCTCGCTGGTGGTGTCCTTTTTCATTAAGTAAGATATTTAGTCTGACAGTTTTAAGTAAATAGAGTAAGATGTTTTCAAGGTTAGGATAAAATTGCAAAATTATTAGTGATGGTATTTTAAAACTAATTTTTAAAAACTTTTTTGCCATTTTTTTCATTTGAGTATAGTTGACATACAGCGTTACCTTAGTTTCAGGTGTACAACTTAGTTCATACATTATTCTATGTTCCCCACAAGTGTAGCTGCCATCTGCCCTTTTGTATCACTATTACTGTACTGCTGACTGTATTCCTTACGCTGTGCCTTTTATTCCTGTGACTTACTCATTCCATACCTGGAATCCCATAGCTCCCTCTCCCCTTCATCCGTTCTGGCCAACCCTCCACCCCACAGCCCTCTGACAACCATCAGTTTGTTCTCTGTATTTGTAGGTCTGACTCTGCTTTTTGTAAAACCTGTACATTTTGATGTTCAGGTTTTGACTTCCATTTATGTTAACATCGATAGCAAGGGCATAGTAATTAAGTGAATATGTAGGTAAAATATTTTGTAGTCACAGCATACGTTCATTTCATGATTTCTCTGTCTTTGTTTTAGCCAAAGTCATACACTTGCTGTCAAAAAATTATGCTGGAAGAATTGTAATGGGAAAACCGAACAGAACGGAACAGAAGGTGCTGAGTGGTTACACTTCGCAAGTTGTGGTGAAGATCATACTGTGAAGATACACAGAGTTAACAGACGTGCACTGTAACGGACTTAGTAACTATAGGCATACAGGCACTGGTGTCTTAAGCTATTTGTCATGTAAATAGATGACTTTCTTTACCTCAAAATTTCATTGATTTTCATTTTTAAGTCCTACAGCAGTAGTACTACTCACTGGGTCACAGACCTTTTGAAATGTGATGACAGCTGCAGACTCTTGTCACAGATGTGTATATGCACACACCCTTGGAACCTTGCCCACACTTTCAGGGGTCCAGACCTGCATTTCTGTGTCCCAGATTAAGAACCACATTCTTCGTGACTGAATTTGCCTAATTTTGTGTTAACGTGTGGGGCCTTTTCTTTTCATACGCCTGTCTTTGGGACATTGCCTTGTTTATTACCCTCTTCAAAGGGAGGACATAGAAATAAAAAGAGATAAAACTCAGATTATTCAGCTTTAACAGTTTTTGTGCATAAACGGATCACACTTTGTGTGGTCTTGACCCTTCCTTCCAGTACACACCAGCCATTCTAGGAATTTGGCAGGTGGTTGTGAGTTTGAACTGCAGTGAGTTCTTTTATTCTTTAAAAGTACATAGATTGTTTTACAGTTTGACTTAACGCAGAATATCCTGACACACTGATAGACGGAGGGGCTGAAAAGTGGAGTTCCGTGGCAATCCTGTGAATTGATGTGAAGTCACATACATGAGTCATGAGAAAAAGAGGGTGTCCCCGAGGGTGAAGGAGTAGTGGGAGCAGAGGGAGGAAGAAGATGCTAGAAACAGAGTGTTGAGTGTGCCAGCTGAAGTTTGGGAGGCGGGCCGTGACAGTCGGGAGCTTGGGAGCTTGGCAGTTGGGTGGAGGGAGGTTGAACCCGGGAGAGCGCTACTGCGAAGGTTGGCACAAAAGTGGAGGAGATCCTAGAGTCATCTGGCAAATTGGCAGTGAAATGAGTGCCGTACGTAATAAATATGCTGAAAAGAGGGAGGTGGGGATTTTCTTGGTTGGAGTTTGCCATTATCTAACATGATATTTCACTTCCAAAGGAGTGGCGATACTTTGTTTAAATGGAGGTTTCTAGACTAGCATCATCCACTATCTCTAGCCCAACAGAAGCATAATGTGAGCTGTATAAGTAATTAAAAGTTTTCTGGTAGCTACGTAATAAAAATAAAAAGAAACGGGTAAAATTTATTTTAGTGACATGTTTTATTTAACCTAGTATGTCCAACATAAACAAGCTATACGTTTCAACATAAAGGATTGTGAAGGTATTTTACACTTTTTTGGTATAAAGTCCTTGTACGATATAAAGAACATTTCATACTTTAGTGTATACTTAGAGTGTTTTATACTGAGTGCATCTCAGTTTGGATTAGCCGCATTTCAAGTGCTCACTAGCCACATGCTGTTAGCGGCCATCTGTATTTGGACAGTTCAGTTCTAGACGATTGAGTCTGTGTAAGCTTGTCTTACTCCCTCAGGCTTGTGTGTGCATGTATGCACCAAGGCAGGGAGACCCCGAGTTCCAACCTCAGAAACCAGGACGGCCTGCAGTAGTTCCTTATTTATCAGCTGAGGGATCTGAGTCTTTACCCCCACCGGCATGCCGGGATTTGTTGGGATTCCAGGGCAGAATCTGTGAACTAACCTGGTGTTGTAGAACATTTTCAAGCACAGAACTAAACCCCCTAAGGTTCCCTGAAAACAGGCCTAGTCCTGGGAAGACTGAATTCGTAGGTATTTAATTCGTCAGTTGGGTTTGTGTTAGACACTTTGCCCAAGTTGTCCTGAAGCACCTTCCTCAGGAACAACCTGGGTAATTCAGTTCAGTAAGCGTTCAGAGGTCGTGCTATTCACGTGGGCAGTCTGCATTGTAATTCATACACATACATCGTAATTTGCCACGCATCTTAATCTGCTAAAGGAGCACCCTTTGAAGCATATGATTACAAACCATATAGTTCAACACCTCTGAAGCAAAAAGGTACCCTTGGAACTTTGCTCCAGGGGAGTTGATGGGGTGTTTCAGAGTCCCTGACCTGCCCCTCCCCATTCCCCCCATCTCCCTTCTCTGCCTCATTCACGGCATCGCAGCCCAGATTGATGCCCAGTGCCAGCCTAAGCAGTCGCTGCCTTCTGACCTGTACAACTTCCCTAGACGGGAGAGGTAGTTGGGTGGTTCTGAGGACACTGTTACCTTCAACAGCACAGAGCCAAATCCCTTCCCAGTAGCCTCGGGAAGCAGAGTCAGTTATTGATTTCAAAGGGGGAATGTGGGAAATGGAGGGAGAGTGCAAATTCAGGAATAAAATGAAAGAACAGAATCGATCTCTTTTAAGTTAGAAATTGTGGCCACCCCAGAAAATCCTGGGCTGTCCAGGGAATGCCAGGCCTGCGAACCACTATGTACAAAGCCCGTGTGTTTCTCAAGGCACTCTAGGTGGGGGTTGGAGCCCGGATGGAAGGAATCAGAAGCGCCTTTGATCCGGGCTCACACTGGCAGCGATTGCGTCTGTTTCCCCTCACCTCTAAATGCAGATACTACCTACCAGTGGATCAGTCTGACTTCACTTCGCCTATGTGTGAAAGCAAACGCCAAATGTTCTTTCTGGCTTTTGCAAGGTAGAAGTTTTCTCGCAAAAGGAATCAAGATAGGCAGACCGTGACAGACAGGGGGACTTCTCAACATGATCGGGGATGCGGGCTCTTTTTCTTTGGGGTCCTCCATCCTCAGTGTGAGGCTTCCTCACCAGCCAGGGTGGCTGCTTGGCCTCCTGCCGTGATCTTTTGCATTCCAGCCGACAGAAAGGAAAGGCTCATCCCGAGCTTGAAGAAAACTTCTTGGAAGTCCACACAGTTCTGCTTCATCTCCTTGGCCAGAATCTAGGCTTGTGGCCACACCTCAAGAGAAACTAGGAAATGAAATTTTCATTCCAGAGTCCTTGCTTTCAGCTAGGAATTGAGGTGTTTTATTTTGGAAGAAAGAACAGATGTTAGTCTCATTTTGCAAAAAGCAACTACTTGGTACGGTTGTTTTGAGGATTAAATGAGCCAGTGCATGAAAAACGCTGGTTTAGCACTGGGGTATATATAATAAGACACCAACTATTAGGATTAAGTACATCTCAGCTCATGTCACCTCTGCAGAACCTTAATTCCCTTCTTTCAAGTATTTCTTTCTCTGCATGCCACCGTGTTTTATTCTCATTGTCTTTTATGGCATTTCTCATGTCCTATCTTTTATTTACATATGTCTTACACTATATCAATTAGATTCTGCGGTAAGAAAGTTGGTCTCAAAATGATTTGGGGAATCATTAGATCACATAATTGAAAACAAATTTAGTGGTAGGACAAAGTTCAGGTGTAGTTTCATCAGGACACTCTTGCCCCTTTGTCTACTTCTTTCAGAGGACCTCTCCATGGGTCAGCGTTCTTCCAAGGCTGCCCTCCCCCGTGGATGAAAGCAGCCGTTAAAGTTACAGATTTCCTTGCTCGTATCAAAGGGAATACATTTTTAAACATTAAGCTTTGCTCAGCGGAACATCCTGAACTAAGCAGTGGGCAGGGGAAAACCGCACGTGGAGTGGCGTGGGCCTGCCCATCTGACGCGGCAAGAGCCATGAGATCACTCTGGGACTGAAGGCAGGGTTGGTCCCATCGGGACCTCATCCTGATCTGGCTGGGGTGGTTTTTCCAAATCAAAATCAGGGGCAGTGGGCGGTGGGTAGGCAACCAATGAAATCCCACTATACAAGCCTACCAGAGCCTAAATACCTGGGCATTAGATTTGTTTCCTTGTTCTCCACAGCATCTAGCACAGTGCGTCTAGCAGTGTGTTGTTAAATATTTGCTACATTTAAGGGTGAGTAAATTTGGCAACACAGATGGCTGGCTGGTGGAGGACGGATTCTCCAATGTAATCCACTAGTCAGTAAATAGCATGACTGGTATCAGATCCTTTCCCTGGCATAAAGGTGGCATAAAGGAGTAGGAGACAAAGAGCAGGAGAAAGGTGTCATCCAGAAGGGACCAAGAAGGAGGCAGGCTGGTCCAAACCCGCCCCTGAATGAACACAGAGAGAAGCTGAGCCCCCTGGAAAGCAGCCTTCAAGAAAATTCCCCCTCAGGGTCCACCCACCCTGTCGCTACTGTGGTCTCCCTAGTACTGGTGGGGTTTTGTTGTTTTGAATATTATGGATTTAGATATAATGGAGCTTTGTTCATGATTCCAAACTGCCCTTTTAGCTTCTATTCACAGAAAAGGTCTCCTTTCCCTCTAGGGGAGGGAGCTTCCTGAGGTTTCTGATCATTCTTTCCACTGCTTCCAAGTTGTTTCTCCCAGAACTTCTACAGTGCCAGGCTTTGGAGAAAAAGCTGCTCCATTATGGTCTCTCTTAGTCCTGTTGTGTGACCGAGGATCTCGGTCAGCAGGTTCTAGTTGTTAAGGGGGGATGCATTTCACTCTAGCAGGAAATAATAAGGTCACTCTCCCAACCAGATTTCGCCTCTGCAACACCCACCCTCCATCCTGACTACTTGGCAGGAAATTGGAGCCATCATAGTTGCAGCCCCCAGACACCTTCAGGATCAAGAGCCTTTGGGGATTAGCCAGTAGGAAAACCTCTACCCCTCATCAGCATTTAAGACTTGAATGGAGCTTGTAAAATGGAGCTCCCATCCCCACCAAGATACAAGTGTCTCACTTCGGTCACCGCACACCCCCTAGCCAGCACATTCAATAATCTGATTGGCCCTTGTCCTAACTGGCCTGTCGGCCTAAGCACCCCAAGGTGCTGGCTGTCTCCCCACCTCTCTGACCAGTTAGCAGCATGGAGGCAGACACCACTTCAATGTTGCTATCCCCACGGCTCCAGAACACTCCAGAGCCCCTGGGGTGACCTCTGCACAGGCCTCTTCTGTGAGTTGTGTCTTCAACCCCCGACACCATCCTTCCTGAGTCTGGGCCCCAATCTCTACTTAGATGTCCTGAACCTCTTGTGTCCCTGTGCCTGACCCCCACCCCCTGCATCCACCAAGGCATCCACTCCAACACTGTTGAGTCACCCAGAGCCTGTCCTCCCTCAGTCCCCATTTTCCCTGAATTTCATCACCTCCGCAAGGGTCATCTGGACCCTCATTGCCCCTCACCAGGACTCCTGCCCAGACTCCCTACATGATCCTCAGTGCTGCTGGGGTGCCAGAAACACCTTTGACACAGCCACTGTCCTGTGGGCACTCCGTGGCATCTTCCTGTCCCTTCCGTCTGCAGAGTTTGGCTCGCTCCCTTTCCTCACTCCCCATCCCGCCCCTTATCCCTGCACAACCACAGCCTGTGCTCCAGCCTCACTGAAGGTCCTGCTTCTGTAATTTTCGGGGCCTTTTCCTGTCTCCAGCACTTGAACCTGGAATACTGCCCTCCTCTCGCTTTCTCTTCCAGGACTTTTGGAGTCCCAGGTTGGGGAGGCTTTCTCCCCCGCAGCCTTGACCTCCTTGGGAAGCCCCCTTCTCTGGCACTGTGCATTGTGGAAGGGTGATCCAGCTGCGGCCCCATCTCCTTCCCTGTCCTGGGGCCTCCCAGGCATGCAGGCTGCTTTGTTGACTAATGTCTCCCCGGCTCCCCAGTGAACACTGGATGATGCCCCTGCCAAAGCCCACTTTCACCTCTGGTGCCTCAAGCCTGGAGGTTGCAGGAGGTTGTAGCTGGT
This sequence comes from Herpailurus yagouaroundi, assembly GCF_014898765.1. Lineage (NCBI taxonomy): Eukaryota > Metazoa > Chordata > Mammalia > Carnivora > Felidae > Herpailurus > Herpailurus yagouaroundi. The sequence goes on along the minus strand of NW_024412397.1, from coordinate 37,476,393 downwards.
CCTCTGCCCCCAGTTCTTACCACCGCATCCAGCCTGGTCATGGCCATTAGATGGCCTGCCTAAATCACCTCTTGGGAGCACTTTCTTGCTCAAATATTTTCAGAATGAAATTCCAGTCCCTTTGGGTGACTTATACCTTCCAAAATCTGCCCTCAAGCCTACCTTGCCTTTTACTTCAACCACTATAAACTTTAACTCTGAGAAGCACTCGTTGACCTTTTGCCGAGTGAATGAATGAAGAATATATGAATGCATGCCTTGGGCATAGTAGTGATTTCTGGAAATGGACTCTATTGCCAGGGGACACTGGGGGTGGGGTCCTATAGAAGTCTGTTAACGTGGGAGCAAGTGTTTTTGGCAGATATCATCCTGAGTCGAAAACCAAGCTCAGTGAACTGGACCAGGGACAAAGCCTTGCCCAGAGGGAGAGATTTTAAGTACAAAATCAAGGCTCTCATGTCTGCCCAATCTGGCCTTTAGGCACATATTTTTCATGGCTCCCAGGCGAGACAGGGCTGTAAGTAGGAGCCGAAGAGCTGTTTACCTATGAAGCTCTAAACTTTGGGCGCAGAAGCTAGCTTCTTGCGACCTCAACGTGGACTGGCTCAGGCTCCTCCAAGGCCCCAGGGCCAGTAGCTGGACCAGGTCAGACGAGGCAGTGGCAGCCCCACGGCACAGGACCCAGGAGCTCGTTGAGTGATGAACACGCGTAAGACATTCACCGGTGGGGGCAGGGTAAGAATGAGCAATCTGATTTCTGACAGCCTCTTTCTGGCAGGAGAGGCCTGGGGAATCTTGGTGAAATAAATCTGAGAGTGCCAATTAGAGGTTGAGCCTGCCAGCGTCCTCAGACCCCACTACTCTCCCTCCCTTTTTCACAGGCTCATTGCTGTGGCCCAGGTCAAAGGCTTCCTCCTTTGGGGTGCTTTCCCTGAACTCCCTGGTTGTAAGTAGCCCGTTTTCTCTTCCCTGCAATTCTACACCTGCATCCTGGAGCAGTGGTAGGGAACTCAGGCCTCATGGCCTTGTGGCTGGCATTCAGTAGTTCATTTCCCTGCGTGTCTGTAGGTGAAAGTCCTTCCCATCCTCCTGAGCAAGCAGTGCTCTGGGAAGAGCCAGGAGCTTAAAGATGTTTCTTTCTTTTTGAGAGAGAGAGAGAGAGAGAGAGAGAGAGAAGGGGAGGCAGAGAGAGAGGGAAAGAGAGAATCCCAAGCAGACTCCACACTCAGTGCAGAACCTGACTCAGGGCTCAATCTCATGACCATGAGATCATGACCTGAGCCAAAATTGAGTCAGGCACTCAACCCCTTTAAAGATATTTCTTGGGGCGCCTGGGTGGCGCAGTCGGTTAAGCGTCCGACTTCAGCCAGGTCACGATCTCGCGGTCCGTGAGTTCGAGCCCCGCGTCGGGCTCTGGGCTGGTGGCTCGGAGCCTGGAGCCTGTTTCCGATTCTGTGTCTCCCTCTCTCTCTGCCCCTCCCCCATTCATGCTCTGTCTCTCTCTGTCCCAAAAATAAATAAATGTTGAAAAAAAATTAAAAAAAAAAAGATATTTCTTGACTGAATGGTAGTTCAGTGACTTTTAATGATTCTCAAGAGTTCTGCACTGTACATAAAAGGATACGATTAACAAAGTGAAAAGCCATCTATAGAATGGGAGAAAATATTGCCAATTATACACCTGACAAGGGGTTCGTATTCAGAAAATATAAAGAACTCCTACAACTTAACAATTAATTAAAAAAAAACCCAATTGAAAAAATGGGCAAAAGGCTTGAATAAGCATTTCTCCAAAGAATACATACAAACGGCCAAAAAGCACAGGAAAAGATGCTCAACATCATTAATCATTAGGGAAGTGGACATTAAAACTGCAATGAGATACCACTTCACACCCAGTAGAATGCCTACTATAACAACAGCAACAACAACAACAACAAGAACAACAACAGGAAACAGATGTTGGTGAGAATGAGGAGCAACGGGAACCCTCGTGCACTGTAGGAATGTAAAATGGTGCAGCTAATGGAAAACAGTATGGCGGTTCCTTGAAAATTAAAACTACAACTGCCACATGATCCAGCAATCCTACTTCTGGTTATAGACCCAAAAGTAGAGTCTCAAAAGCAGTATGTGTATATCCATGTTAAGAGCAGCATTATTCACCATAGCCAAGAAGTGGGAGTAATCCAAGTGTCCATCTATGGATGCACAGATAAAGAAAACGTGATATATATACACACGATGGAACATTATTCCGTCTTAAAAAGGAAAGCAATCCTGAAACACACCACAACCTGGATGAATCTTGAGGACATTATGTAATTCAAATAAGCCAGTCACAAAAAGACAAATATTGTATGATTCCACTAATATGAGGTACTTAGAATTGCCAAATTCAAAGAGACCGAAAAGAATGGTGATTGCCGGGGGCCAGGGGAGGGGGGAAATGGGGAGGTTTTTTTAATGGAGACAGACTTTCAGTTTTTGCAAGATGGAAAAAGTTCTGGAGACTGGTTGCACATAATGTGAATATACTCAACACTACTGAACAAGTACACTGCAAAATGGCTAAGTCGGTAAATTTTTGTTATGTATATTTTACTACAATTAAAAATTAAAAAAAAAAAAAAGAGTTCTGCACTGAGTTGGCCCATTCAGATTATTCACTAGGCAGGCTTGCCCGAAAGCAGCACCCTAGTGGATTTGCGATTTGTTACTTGGCCACAGAACACCGCGAGGAGAGAGGTAGGTAGCACCCTAGTGGATTTGCGATTTGTTACTTGGCCACAGAACACCGTGAGGAGAGAGGTAGGTACTCCTTACATTCCCAGGGAAATAAGGAAGGCCTTCGCTCCTCAGGGTGCCGTTCATGGACCGACTAACAACATCACCCAGGTTCCTTACAAACAAAGAAGTTCAGGCCCCAACTTAAACTTGAAGAATCGGAATCTGCATTTTGATAAAAGGCTTCCAGGCCACTCACGTAAGTTAATGCCTGACAAACGTGGCCTGGAGGAGATCCTCCCTGGGAAGTAGGGCAGTAAAGGAGGGGTGAGTGGCACACACACCATACGGTGTCTGGGACGACCAGCTCCCACCACCCTCCCAACTTAGATGTGGGGAGACTGAGACCCTGAGGACCAGAGAGGCTGCTGAACACATTTCGCTGGTTGGGCTCTGGAGACTGACTTCACAGGTGCTGGCTTGTCCATTCTCTTCCAGCTGTGTGCTCTTGAGCAAGTTACTCTATGTCTTTGTGACTTAGCGTCTTCACCTGTAAGAGTCACCTCATCGACGTGCTGATTTAATTGTGGACCAATTAGTACAGGTCAAAGTGTACAGGTGCCCAGGGCAGTACCTGCTCGTATCATTGTTGCCAGAAGTCACATTGCAGGAAGGAGTGCTGTGGAGAGGGGTCAAGATGGCACCGGAGCCCAAAGTTCCAGGTACAAGTGTGGTCAGAAGGTATGCAGAAGAGGATGGGGGTGGAGTCAGTGAAGCCAATGAGCAAGTTCGGGCATTCGTTCATGAATATGTTCAGTCCTTCCAGAACAAGTATGAATGCTTGTCCACTAAGAACCTGGAGATCTGGCAGAGAGGAGGATGAGGCTACCTAAGCAGGGGGAATCCCGGGACTGGCTCTTATGGACGGGGAACCTCTGGCCAGGGCCATATAGACCCTCCACCCCCCGGCGCAACCTGGTATTGGGGGGCTGGGCTAGGAGGGGCAGGACTGTGCATAGCCTTCTGGCAGCTCTCTCAAGCTGGGCCCATCCACAGCCCTTGGGATGCTTTTCATACAGGCAGAGGCTGGGCCCAGGAGTCTGCAGTGCACACCATCAGGCATCCTAAGGCCCCGGAGACCCACGCACTGGGTGACAGTGGGCGTGGCTGTGGTGAACTTGTGTCATGGGCACCCTTTCCACCTCCTCCCACCATGGTATGCTTCGAAAGCCAGTAGTCCACCCCACCTTGGGCCGGTGGCCCCACTGGGCCCGCACCTGAGTCCCTTCACCCGGGCTGCCAGCACGTTGTCCCCCCTTCCACAGCAGGTTCTGCACTAAGCGCCCCAACTGGGTACCACACCAGGCACCTCGCCCAGGCCCCCGTTACTTGGTCGCCTTTCACTCCATGCTCCAAAGAGGGCCCCGACCCTGAGTTCTCTCTGTCGAGGGAGAGCGGGCCCCCATCGCACCTGAGTTCTCCCTGTCGCGCACCTGGGCCCCGTGTTGTGCACCTGTCCACTCGCCCTGACACCGGCTCTACACTTCCTTCCAACGCACGGGTTTGGCCTGCCGCTCAGTACTGAGACAATGGAGGCCCGAGACAGAGCAGCTCTGACGCCGGCACCCCGGATGCAGGCCCAAGGGCGGAGCGCCTCCGGCGGTAAGGCCCGAATCGCATCCGAGCTACTGTTTTCGACCTTGCGCAGCCACGGAGACCAAATTAGCCAACCAACCTCCTGGATCCCCAATCTTTTTCGTCTTCCACCCTTTGCTCAGCCGCATTCTCAGGCACGCCGAGCACACAACCCAGTGGGGAGCAGCAAGGAGAACTCTCCTTGCAAACACCCCACAAGAGTCCTCCCTCGCCCCCCGCCACGGGGAGTGAGGGTCCCGGGTGCTATGCCGGGGTCAGGACCGGTAGAGTCAGGCGGGAGGATGCCCAGGTTTCAGGATGCCGAGCAGGAGAAAGCAATGCGTTACTTCTGCCACTAGCCTTTTCGTGGGACCGTAGATAAACGAGAGTTTCGTGTTCCAAGGGTCTTTGGGGGCATCTCCCTGGGCTCCACTGGGAAGCTGTTTAAAGAGACAATGAAAGCGGGCACTTCCTTACCCCGCCCCAGGTGGGAAAAGGGCCGGAAAGAACTGCAACCCTGTGAGTCAGCTCCCCTGGGAGGCCGGGCCGCCGGGAGAGGCGCCACCCTGGGCAGCGGACCAGGTGCCCCTGGAGGGCGGGGAGGCGCGGCCGGGGCGCGGCGGGGGCGGAGTCGGGCGGGCCGGCCTCGGCATTTCCCCCCGGCCCGGCGGCAGCTACGGCACGGGCTGGCGGGCCTGGGTCATGGCCGGCGGGGCGGCGCCGCGGGGGGCCGAGCTGCTGGCCTTCGCGCGGTTCCGGGACTCGAGCCCGCAGCCGCTCGCCTACGGCTATGGGCCGCGCAGCCTGCGGGACATGCGCGAGCGCGAATTCGGCCGCCTGGCAGGTGAGGCCAGCCGGGGCACCTGTGCGGGGCGGGCAGGGAGGCCGTGGCGGGCACGCGTTTTCTGGCACTGGCGTGGAAGGAGCTTTTGCTTTAGGTGGGAGCAGCGTCACCTCATTTGGGATGTATTTTGGATCGAAAGACCCGGAGGGACACGTCCGCGCGTCCCTGAGGTCCCACCTGCAGCCCAAGGCTTCTTGCTACCCTAGCTCCTTAGACTTCCCCGTGGTGCACGACTAGCCTACTCCTTTCTCACCTGTGCTCCCTCTCCGCGGACCACGCTTAGGAGTTCTTTTGCCCTCGCCCGCCGCGACACTCCCGGCTCTAAAGGTCCAGCTGGAGCCAGCGTTGCAAAATGCAGGAATGTGCAGCGGCCATGACTATTTAGGTGCTCGCCTGCGGACAGGTGCAGTGCGTGGGCGGCGGGCGGCCAGTGCTCCGGGTGGGGACCGCGAGTCTGGGGGCGTGTGCGCTTGGGGCCGAGAGGCTACGGACACTAAGCTCATAAGCAGCTTTATTTTCGAAGCCCATTTTTCTCATTCGTGCCATCAGAAAAATGCCTTCGAACTCTAGCTCGCTGGGCGTCTGGAATTAGCAAACCGTGAAGTTTGAGCTTTAAATACATACAGGGCGAGCCTGTAACACGAATATCGTGCCTGTAACACGAGCCAGGACACGAGTATCGATCGCGATCACATCATCCTTTTGATACCCGCAAGGCGGAACTGGCTGGTTAACTTTTAAACGAGCTCGATGTGGCCCTGTGGCCTTGCCAAGACGTCACAGCCGGGCGGGAGGGCTCCCGCACCGGGTCGGGAACCTTGCGTGAAGGTCTTCCTCGAGCCTTAGGACCGCGTGCCGGTTGAGCAGGGAGGGACCGCAGGTTAAGCGGGCATGGTCGTGGCGCCAGGATTTGAGGTGTATTTATTCTGTCGCAATTAGCAACTGGTGACTGCTCCCTTGCTTGCGGCACAACAGCGGCCGCTGTGACTTAACGTTTCAGTAATAGGGTAGCTGATCGCAGCTCTTTTGAGTTATTTCCTCATGTTTGGGATAGTGACAATGTTTTCTGTTTGGGAGCTTTGAGGGCTGTGGCCTCCTCCTTGTGTGTCCCCTGTCTGTACTTCAGTAGGGAAGCCCGGGAGGGAGACGGGGGACCTTCTGGTGGCCTCTCTACTACCTTGCCATTCTTGCCAGTGACACATTCACCTGGAGGAGACAGCATCTCACCCTTCCGCTTCCACTTGCTGTCTCTGAAACGTTTTACTGTGGAAATTTCTACCCGTAGAAATAGACTGATACAACAAACACCCACAGGTGTGGAGAGAGAGAAGGAGGCTCCCCATTCCTTTGAAGTAAATCTCAGAGGCTGTTTTCTCGCAGTCCATAATTATTTCAGCACCACACCTGCTTAATCCCCTAATCCCTCCAGCTCTGATCCCTCACACCCATCACTGGCTGACCTCTCCCCTCAACGCTACCTTGGGAAAGCAGAGGTATGTTCTGGGCTCCGACTTGTTTTCCTTGTGTCCTTCAGAGAACGTTTACTTAAATGTAAAATTTAAATGTGGTAGCCAGATCCCAGGCTGCCCCTCAGAGCCCCTATAACATCTATCTTATCGTATTCTTTCTTTCTCTACCGGCTATCTAGTGCAAGTTCCTAGCATTTCCTCTACACTATAGGGTTGAAGTAGACTTTTGTGGATTAAACCCATCCCTCCCACCATTGGAAGTCTTAGAACATATCCACTTGCTTTCTCTCCTAGGGCAGGGAAAAACAAACAAAACAAAGCAAAATAATGTAACCTTCACCTCCTGTTCTTTTCCCCTTCCTCCTTCCCCTCAGAGTTTTTGGGCAGGCTTGAGAGTTTATCTGGTTAAGTGGTAGCTCTAGATAATTACATGTTTAATCTTTAAGTGCTGAAATATTTTGCCTAACCAGTTGGAGGGGGATTCCCTTGTCTTGGTGAAGGGAGAGTATTGGGTTTTCAGATGTGGTTCAAGTAGCCTTAGGGTGCTGCTGCATGGCCACTCACCCTGTGTGGAACTGAGAACTTAAAGAGCATGATCTAGAAGAGACCCTGGAATTTCCTTTCTTGAAGACCCAATACCAATGGGTTTTGGGGTCATTTGCCTCCTTCTAATAATAGCCAAGTCTTAGAGCGTCACTGTGTGCCAGGCACTAAACTGGGCTCTGTTATACCCACTCATTTAACCCTCATCCCATTTGCAGATGAAGGAACAGGGACCCAGAATGGCTAGTGGTGGAGGAGGATTCAGTCAGGTTGGTTGACTTGAATTCTGCACTGTTAACCACTGTGCTGGCTGATTGCATCTAAGATCTGATCTCTAGCTGATCTAACATGGCTGCCTTATTTTGCAAAATTAACTACTGGACCAAAGGCCAAAGCAGCCTTCTCTCAAATGGCTTCCTGGCCCTGCAGAAGGCTGTGGGTAAGGCATGTGGTGCTCCCTGGGAGCCCCTCAGGTTTCACATGTGTACTGTGGCTTCACATGAGCATGTCCCTGATGGCTGGGCAGACCAAGGCCTTTCTTTTGGTGTGGTGCATTTGTATTTCTGAATTTTTGGTTAAAGAGACTATTATTCTAATGCTAAATTTTTGGACTAGGTAGTACATTTACACAGCACTCAGAAGGTGCCAAAGGAGGGTAAAGAATGCCCAGGGAGTCCCGCTCACTCCAGCTGAGGCCATGGTGACGGCCCCAGGGTCAGCTCCTGCTACTTGGTAGTCTGGTGTGCCTTTTGACTTGTGGTCTATATTTTTGTAAGTGTGTACTTTTTTTTTAATTACACAGTTGAGCCGTAACATTCATTATCTTACATAGTTTACATTTGTTTGTCTTTCTCTGTCACTATCATCCCAGCTTCTCTCTTTTGTCTACTTTTGTGTCTCTTCCACTTAGAACAGTGCCTGGCACATAGTCAGTATTCAATAAACATATCTTGAACATCAAAATACAATAAACTAGGAAATCAAATGACCTCATAAAGGCTGTCTACAAAAAACCCACAGCTAATATCATACTTAATAGTAAAACACTGACAGCTTTACCCCTAAGAGCAGGAATAAGACAAGGATGTCTGGACTCACCATTTCTACTCAACATTGTCATCAAGGTTCTAACCAGGACAGTTAGGCAAGAAAATGAAATAAAAGGCATCCAGATTGCAAGGGAAGAAGTGAAACATCTCCATTGGCTGATGACACAATCTTGTATATGGAAAAACCTAAAGAATCCATATATAAAACTGTTAGAACTAAAAAACAAGTTCAGTAAGGTTATAGGATACAAGCTCAATACACAAACATCAACTTGATATCCAGATGCTAGCAAGAAAAGCTGTGAAAGTGAAATAAAGGAAAGCGTCAAAAAGAACAAAATACATAAGGAATAAACTTATCAAAGGAAGTAGAAGATTTATATACTGAAAACTACAAAATGTCATCCAAGGAAATAAAGGAAGACCTAAATAAATGGAAAGGCATCCTGTATTCATGAATTTGAAGACTAAATATTGTTAAGATGACAATATTCCCCAAACTGACCTATAGACTGATTGACATTCTGATCAAAGTCCCAGGAACTTTTTTGCAGCAATTGATAAATTGGTTCTAAAATTCTTACAGAAATGCAAGGGACCCAGAATAGCCAAACTGACCTTGAAAGAGAACAAAGTTGAAGGACTCACACTTCCCATAAAAGTAAAATAAGTAAAATGTATATAAAGTTACAATAATCAAAACAATGTGGTACAACTTTGGTGGTACAATTTCGTACAACTGGTACAAAAATAGATGTGTGGACTGATGAAGTAGAATTGTGAGTCCAGAAATAAACCCATATGTCTATGGTCAGTTGGTTTTTAACAGAAGGCCAGGACTATTCAGTAGAGGAAAGAGTAGTCTCTTCAACAAATAGTGTTGGGGTAGCTGGCATGCAAAAGAATGCAGGCGGACCCCTACCTCACACTGTATTAAAAAATGAACTAAAAATGGGCGAAAGAGCTAAAAATATAAAACTCTTCGAAGAAAATATAAGCAAAAATCATCAGGACCTTGGATTAGGCAATGGTTTCTTACGACACTAAAATCACAAGCAACAATAACAACAAAAATAGACAAATTGGACTTCATCAAAATTAAATACTTTTATGCTTCCATGGATACCAATAAGAAAGAACAACCCACCAAATGGGAGAAAACAGATGTCCCCACAAATCTTGCACATAGTCATGGTAGCATCGTTTATAATAGTCAAAAAATGGAAGCAGCCCACATGTTTATCATTGGATGAGTGGATAAACAAAATGTGGTACATCCATACAATGGAATACTATTCAGTCCAAAAAAGGAATGAAATGAACATATTATGCACCTTGAAAATATAGATGCATCTTAAAAGTATTATGCTAAATGAAAGAAGCCAGACACAAAAGGCCACTTTTGCATGCTTCCATTTATATCAAATGCCTAGAATAGGCCAATCTGTAGAGACAGAAGTTCGATTAGTGGTTGCCAGGGGCTAGGGCTGAGTGGATTGGGGAGTGATTGGTAATGAGTATGCGCTCTCTTTTTGGGATGAATGAAAATGTTCTAAAATTAGATAGTGGTGATGGTTTATGAATCTGCTAAGTGTACCATTAAAAGGGTGAATTTTATGGTATGGGAATTATATCTCAAAAAAGATGTTATAAAAGAAACCGAAAAGGGGCACCTGGCTGGCTTACTCTGTTAAGTATCTGACTTCTGCTCAGGTCATGATCTCACAGTTCATGAGTCTGAGCCCCACTCTGTGGGCTCTTTGTTGACAGTGTGGAGCCTTCTTCAGATCCTCTGTCTTCCTCTCTCCCTGCCCTTCCCCCACCCCCTGCACTCTCTCTTTCTCTCTCAAAAGTAAATAAACATTAAAAAAAGAAGAAACCAAAAAATCTATTTTGCATAAAACAACAACAAAACCCATTTAAGTGAATGAAAGAAGGAATGAATCTATTCACATTGTATATTCTTGAAAAATGCATCTCAGAGTTTGCTCCATGTCTACTTATAAAGTACTAGTTGGAGGTGTAAGCATTCTTTATTTTAAACACATGTTCATGGACATTTAAGTCATTTCCAATCTCTTGCTATTGCAGACAATGCTGCACTAAATGTCCTCGTGTGCAGGCCAGTTCACAAATCATAGGTATTTTCCTAAAAGAGGAGTTGCTAGGTCAAAGAGGGTTTGCATTTTAAAGTGTGGACGATATTGCCAAATTGCTGTGCCTTAAGAAGTTGTATCAGTGGAGCCTCCTATCCATAGCCATGTACCAGCTGGCCCATGTTCCAGTACCCTTGTACACATGGTGAGTTATCCAGCCATCTGGTCTCCCTCATCTGATGGGAAAACCTTCGTAGCTCACTCTCATCTAATTGCCTGTCTCTGTTTATGAGAGAAGCTAGAAAGCACATTTACATTCCTGGTCATCTCCAAAGCTCTCCAAGCTGTTCTAGGGTTGAGGGATATAGAATTCACTGTGGGAAAGCATAATCAGGGCTCGCCCACCAGGGAAGAGGCAAGGAAATCCCAGATAGGAAGTGAGTCATAATGTGAAATTGCTTTACTGTCATTAATCACAAATGTCTGTTGGGCTCCTCCTCTGTGTGGGATGCCGTTCCAGGTTCATAAAAGAGCTGGTTAATCAGGAAGGCTTGCTTGGGGCTCTAAAGGTCATTCAGTATTGAAAGTGCAATCTTGCATTGCCCATGCCTTGGATTAAGAAGCTCATATCAAGAGGCTTGGAGAAATCAGTGGCCTGGTGGTGCCCACTACTCAAGCTCACACAAATCACATCTAGGTAAAATGAGTGGAATACCTCTGGAAAATAACCCCAGCTCGATTCTGTGTTTTCTTTCAGGAACCGTCTACCTTGACCATGCAGGAGCCACATTGTTCCCCCAGAGTCAGCTCACAAGCTTCACTAATGATCTCATGGAAAATGTTTATGGTAAAGAAAAACACACCCAAACCGACTTTTATATGAATAGTAGCCAACAACATTCAGCTGATCTATCTCTGCTTAATAAATATCAGATTTATTTAGGACAGTGCTGAATAGACCCCATGGGAGAAGGGTGTCAAGCAAGCACTCAGGTCCGTCCCTATGATACATGTGCGGCCAGGATAGGAAGGATTGGCTCAGGGACACAAGGTTTACTTCCAGAAGAAGGGGTCAGTGTCAGAAGGGCACAGAAATACAAAGCTGCTGTGTTTGACAGGATGACCCTGTGCAGAGGGTGGGGTGATGGGAAGGACATTCATTTATTCTTTCACTCCAGAAATGTGTGTTGAGCCACTTTGCTGTGGGGGGCACGGTGCGACAATGAAAACAGAGGAAGCACAGGCCCTGCCTTCGTGGACTGTGATCTGGTCAAGACAGGACCTTAATCAAGTGAGCTCCAAATAAATGTAAATGACCAACTACCTGAAGGGCTGTGAACAAAAGGCCCATGATACCACGGGGTCTGTGGTTGCAGAGTGACAGGGCTGGCAGTGTGAGTGTCAGAGAAAGCTGCCTTAGGAGAGGGGTGACTGGAGGATGAGCAGGGATTCACTTGGGCACGAGGAGAAGGGTATTCCAGATAGAGGTAGTAGCATGAACCAAGATCCTTTAGTGGTTTAAGGAATTAGCCCCGGAGCACAGAGGAGGGGAGGAGGGTGGGGGAGACCTGAATGGAGAGGTAGGTAGGGGCATTGTAGGTGCTCTGCAGGGTTTGATGTTTATTCTGAAAACAATTGGCAGTCCTGGAGGACATTAATCAGCAGCACCATGTGATGAGGAGATAAGCGTGGAAAGGGAGCTTGAACTAAAAACAGCTCTAGCTGTTAATGGTAATAGCAGCAAGCACCCTCTCCTGAACACTCACTATACACTTCAGGCACTGTTCCAAATGCTTGATCTCTTCTCTCTCCCTCCATTCTCCAGCCAAACGAGGGTACAGGTTCTGTTATCAAACAAGCTAAGGTACAGGTTCTGTCATCACTCCTGTTTTACAGGTGAGGAAAGTGGGCCTCAGGGAAGGGAGGCAGCTAACCAGAGGCCATACAGTCTGAAAGCCCTGGAGCTGGGGGAGTGGCTCTCAGGCCAATGGGCTCCAGAGCACAAGCCCTTATCCCTTAGCAGACTGCCTCAGTTCATGACAATCCTATCATGCCACACTAAGGTCCTGGGCAGTCAGCAGATATTTAAATCTGGGGAGTCGTTTGTAGGGGAGATGTCACTGAGGGACCTTATCTTGATTTTACTCCATGATTTGCAAAGAGACCCACAAGTCTTCTTTAACTTTTGCAATTGTCCTAGCTGTGGGAAAGGTGCTGAGAGGTGACGATCTGTAGACTGTAGGTAGTGCTGATGGTGCTGAGCTAAAAACCAGGGTGGCGAGAGGAAGCAAGGGTAAGTAACACGTCCCTGGGTTACTAGTGCCTATGGAAAAGGAGCATTGGTGGCTTCAATGACCAGAAATCCAGTGTGACCCGACAGTATATATGAGAAAACAAACAAACAAACCCTAAAATAAAAAAGGTCAAGACTGTGTTAATGTGGTCTTGTGGTCCTGCTCCTGAGAAATGCTTGTGCCTCACCCCTGCACATCTGGCCCCTTGAGAGGTCTGTGTCCTCGTCTGGGGGCCATGTTTTGAGGAGGTAATGATACTATGGGTCACACTCATGGGGCATCCAAGGAGGGGAGGAGAACTAGAAATTGACAAGTGAAATTAGGAGACTTGGGGCGCCTGGGTGGCTCACTCGTTTAAGCATCCAACTCTTGATTTCAGCTCAGGTCATTATCTCATGGTTCATGAGATCAAGTCCCATGTGGGACTCTGTACTGTCAGCATGACACCTGCTTGGGATTCTCTCTCTCCCTCTCTCTCTCTCTCTCTCTCTCTGTCCCTCTCCTTCTTGCTCTCTCTCTGTCTCTCAAAATAAATAAATAAACATTTAAGCAAATCTTTAAAAAAAGAAATTAGGAGAGACTCTAGCCTTGAGAATGGGCTAAGGGGAGATGTGATGGTCCCTTTCACATATTTGGAGGAGATAGATGTGTTTCTGCGGGAATGATGCCGGTAGCAGGGGTGTGAATGCAGGGCAACTGATGGGGACTTAGATTAAGTGGCATTCATGGCTCTGTCTCATGGTTGGGGGCAGGGTGGGCGGCAGGGGGCGGGGAGAAAGGGCAGCCTCCTGAGGTTGTGTGCTTGGTTCCCTGGCGTTAATTATCAGAACCACCTGTCAGGGAACTTGTAGAAAAGGTTCTTGCATTGGTCTGTCTGCCTGAGAGCTGACTTCCAGCTCCAGAATGTTCTTCCCCGATCCCATCTTGCTTTACTAGTTGGGGGAGGAGGTTGGTTGGTTGGTTTAAAAAAAAATTGAATTATATTTTACATATCATAAAATTCATCTATTTCAAATGTACAATTTAGCGATTTTTAGTAACTTTACCAAGTGGTGCAACTATCATTATAAATCACTTAGAACATTTTCATTCCCCCACTAAGATCTCTGATGCCTATTTATAGTTAATCCCTGTTGCCCCCTCAGTCCCAGGCAACCACTAAATCCATTACTTTCTGAATCTCTCTCTGTACAGTTGCCTTTGCTGGACATTTCATATAAATGGAATCGTATACTGTGTGACGCCTTGTGTCTGGTATCTTTCAGTGAACATGTTTTTGTGGTTTATTCATGACCTAGCCAGCGGGTTCCTTTTTATTGTGACTACTTTCCCATTGTGTGGATAGATCACATTTTGCCTATCTGCTCATCAGCTATCTGCTGTCTGCTCATGATGGACATTCATGTTGTCCCCAGGATTTGGCTTTGCCAACAAACCTGCCTGTGAGCATTTCTGCACATGACTCTTCGTGTGGATGTATGTTTTCACCTCCCTTGAGTGTATGGGGGGGCATCGCTGGGTCAGACAGTGGTGGTATGCTTAACTCTTTGAGAAACTGAGGGAGAGGATTGGGAGGAACACAAGAAGAGAGACACAAGTAGTGGCCTGATGGCCTTTCTCTGTAACCTGCCAGGTAACCCTCACAGCCAGAACATCAGCAGCAAGCTCACCCATGACACCGTGGAGCACGTGCGCTACAGGTGAGTGGCAAAGGTGCCAGCCCGAGCGGGCGCCCCCAGGTGGCTGGGCTGCTTTCCTACCACTTACCGCCTCCCACAAAGGTTCTGAGCTGGTTTGGGGAAGATCACGGTCAGCTAAATGGTCAAGTGCACAATGATGAACATCAGGGGCAGAGGACGGGAAGGTGAGAGACAGTGGGTGCGGAGCAAGGTGGAGCCGAAGCGCAGGTGGGTGGCCCTGAGGTGCTCACGGCCGTCTCAGGTGGCTTCGGGCCGGTGCCAGGGTGCCCGGGGGCCAGAGCGACAAGGAGCGACCACTTCCCAAGTCTCACCTTCAGAGAGAAGAAAAACATTCAGTCTGGGCTTTCCTTTCGCATTTCATTAGGTGCCTTGTTTTACTCATCCCCAGCCCACCCAACCTTTTTACGAGTATGCACGCCTCGGACAGCTCTTTATGTTTTTCCACAGGTGAATAATTAGTTTTCATACGTAATTTCCGGGGGGTGCCTAACGTTCCTTCAATTCCTATAATTTCAAGTCATTTCCAACTGGAAAGTGGTGCTGGGCTGCCACGTATGAAAAGTGCTGCGAAACAAGTTGGTGACCTACCACTTGCCGTGGCGGAGACAGAGAGCTGACCGGGGAGAGAGTGTGTCCTGGGATTACGATCATCGTGGGTTTTTGCCTTGTCCTAGGAGGGTGCGGACTTGGGAGGCGGGAGGTGCTTTTGCCAGTTTGAACCTGCTCGTCAGCTCTTCCTGTGGCCCGCTTGGCCCCTGCCTTAACTCCTCGAGGGTGGCCAAGCCGGTGTGGGTCTTCTAGATGTGAAGGTAGAGAGATGTCACATTCAGTAGAAACGCAGCTACCACTGGACATTTAACACAAGAGAGACCAAGGAGTTGGCATGATACTGTGCTTCTTCCAGGATTTTGGAGCACTTCCACACCTCCACAGAGGACTACAGCGTGATTTTCACGGCAGGGAGCACGGCTGCTCTTAAACTGGTGGCAGAGGCCTTCCCGTGGGTGTCCCCGGGCCCGGAGAGCAACGGGAGTCGGTTCTGTTACCTCACCGACAGCCACACGTCCGTGGTGGGCATGAGGAAGGTCACCACGGCCATGAACGTCACTTCCATCCCAGTCAGGCCGGAGGACGTGTGCGCGGTGGAGACACGGGGCACTGCTGCCAGTGACCCTGACTGCCAGCTCCCGCACCTCTTTTGTTACCCTGCTCAGAGTAACTTTTCCGGAACCAGATACCCCCTGTCCTGGATAGGAGAGGTCAAGGCCGGGCGGATGTGCCCCGTGAGCGTGCCTGGGAAGTGGTTCGTGTTGCTTGACGCAGCCTCCTACGTGAGCACCTCGCCTTTGGACCTGTCGGTTCACCAGGCCGACTTTGTCCCCCTCTCCTTCTATAAGATCTTTGGATTCCCCACTGGCCTGGGCGCTCTGCTGGTGAATAATCGTGTGGCTCCTCTGCTGAGGAAAACCTACTTTGGAGGAGGCACGGCCGCTGCGTACCTTGCAGGAGAAGACTTCTATATCCCAAGACAGTCGGTGGCTGAAAGGTAACTCGCCACGGGGATGGCTGGCTGGAGTTCAGCCAGGCAGGGGTCTGGCATGTGTCCCCTATTAGCGTCATGCAAGGGACTGGGCTCGGCCACCAGGGTTAGGGGGTTTGGAGGCAGGAACGGAGGCAGAGGTCGGCTGGAGGGTGCCCCAGGCAGCTCAGTGAACTGGGCCCCCGTGTGCGGGCTTGTCCAGAGCTGTGAGAGGACAAGGGCTGCAAGCAGAGGCCGTGAAGGGCTCTCAGGAGGGTAAGGAGGGTCGGCCACCGGGCCTTTCCCCAGAGCACAGGCAAGAGGTGCCGCGGTTTATCAAAGTGGTCTTTTAAAAAGATGGCATCTTCTGGAACAAGTGTGCATGCATGTTGATGGCACAGCTGGTTTTCAGCAGCTGGAGTCTGCTCAGCTTGGTGGCTGGTTGGCAAGAAGAATTAGTTAATTCAGAAGCCACCAGACATGTGGGGTGCTGTGAGCAGGCTCTGTGAGCCCTGTGAGTGACAAAGGGAAGTTTGGGGGCAGGGAGCTACTTGCCTGCAAGTGGCAGAGGCCTCTGCCCGGGTTTGCTGGTGTATGCATCTTCCTCGGGCTGCGGGGCACGGGGTGCGGGGCAGGCCGAGGAGCTCTCCCACAGGGTGATGGCTGGGACCGATGAGGTCGAATGCGTGAGAGGATGAAAGTGACAGCTGACCCAGGGTTCTGCTGGGCCCAACAGCGGGGAATACCATGGGATTGGGCCAGGGGGCTAGTGACCCTGCTGGTGCCTGAGAAGACCCGGAGCCTGGATGGGAAGGGGGTCAGATCCCCCACAGACCCAGGTGGAGACTCAGGGTTCTGCGGATAGGGGCGTGTCGCTACCGGTAGAGTCACGGGTCAGATCTGTGGGCCCCAGAGCTGGATTGCTGGCGAGTGAATCCTGGCTTCCCCACACGCCAGCAGCAGTGGGGACAGGGGTGTATGACTTGATCTCTGCACCTAGTTTTCCCTACAAAGTGGGTCTCTGAAAGCCTACGATTATTGAGAGCTCATAGAGGTGAAGTGCCCAGATAGAGTTGGCATCAGTGGGGCTATTTGGTGTCTCTTTTATTTCGGACTTCTCCATAGCTGGGGGATTCTGGAACAGGAACTCTGCTGTAAGACATTTTGTATCTGGGTGTGATAACGTAGTGAGTAGTATAACCAAGCGGGAAGAGAATGACAGGCACAGCATCACATAAATTAAAGGCAGATCACAATGACAACTCAAACTTTATGGAGCCAATAGGAATGTGTGGAGGCCAGAAGTGGGGCAGTTCCTACCGGGCAGGAGGGGGGCGGGCTGAGCTGGACCAGACCTCTGGCCTTCGACTGGGCGGGTTGCCTCACGGCAGGTGCTGCACCAAGATTCCTAGAAAGCGGAATGGTTATTCACCACTAGAAGTCTCATTTTTTTCTAGTGGACTTAGGACTAGAACTCGAGAGATTTAATACCCAAACCAAATATGTTTTGAACATGTACCCCGACCATGTTCTTAATTGTTTGATAACCCAAGAATGTACAACCTTTGATGGAAACAAACAGACAAACAAACCCTTCCTTTTTTCCAAGAGTCTATTGATTATTGGTTAATGAATAATTATTTACTATATATCAATAACTTAATTCATTATTGGCTAACAATGTTTAATTTATTAGAGATTATTATTAATTCACTGGTGATTAATCAGTTAGTAATTGATTCATTATTGACTAATTCATTATCATTATTATTTTTTAAAGTTTTTAATATTTATTTTGAGAGACAAAGAGTGCAAGCAGGGGAGGGGTGGAGGGAGAGAGAGAACAGAGAGAGAGAGAGAGAGAGAGAGAGAGAGAGAGAATCCCAAGCAGCCTCTGCACTGTCAACACAGAGCCTGATGTGGGGCTTGAACTCACGACTGTGAGATCATGATCTGAGCTGAAATCAAGAGTTAGACGCTGAACTGACTGAGTCACCCAGGCACCTCTTATTATCATTATTAATTCATAGTTAATTCATTAATTGTTGAGTCATATAGCTAATTCATAATACATTAGTTTTATAAGGAAATTAAGATTGCAGTAACAGGGTCCTGAGCAAATCCTCTCCCTAGAATATTAAACTACAAAGCACAATATTTCCTTCCATTGAAAGCTTCGGCTTGCTTTGTTCACTGTTACAGGTTTGAAGATGGCACCATCTCGTTCCTTGACGTGATAGCACTAAAACACGGGTTTGATGCCCTAGGGCGCCTCACAGGTCAGTGGATCCTTTTATCCAGTTGCTCCCGTTGCCTGTGTCCTTGAGGGTGCCTGTGTCCTTGAGGGTGTCCCGGCACGGGTGTGATTTAGATAAGGACCCAGGGGCTGTGCGAGGGGCTGGCACAGGGCAGCTGTACAGCGAATGCAGTTGAAGCGAATTCTAAAGAATTTCGGAATGACTTCCGAGGCAAGAGCAAGAGACTGCACCACATTTTTTTGGTTTTAATTTTTGTCAGTTAAAAGAACATTTTAACCAGTAAGAGACGTTCCAAATCAGGAGATTAGTCGCTTCACAGAAGCAGAAGACCCACCCTTGGTCCCTGGTCTGGGGATGGTTACAGATCCTGAGACCTTATTCTGCTGTTACCTTGCTGGGTCCTCCCTCCTGTCTCAGGGGGCGGGGGGGACTGTGTGATGAAGAGCTAACACTCAGAGAAGTTAAGTGCCTTCTCCAGGGCCAGGGACCTCGTAACTGGGAGGGTTGGCCTAGGCCGTAATAATGCCTAACCCCGAGCCCCTGTCTCTGCTGCTGGGCTTTGTAGTGATGCACGTTGTCTGTCCCGGCAAGTATTTGGGGTGTTGGGCAGGTGGGGGACACTCACTGTGGGCTGACACACACACAGATGCCACTCCCCATCGTGTGGGGCCTGACACAAACACATAGGACTAGAAGAACCTCTGCCTCACGAGCCAGGCACCCGCCCTCCATCATGCTCCTGGGCACTCCTCCAGAGGCTGAGCTTCTAGAGCTGGGTGGTGCTGCTTGCACCCTCCATATGGAGGCGGGGTGGTGGTGAGCCAGGGGTGTGGCTTAAAGATTAGGCAGTCCTTCCTTTCTCTCCTTTGTCACAGTAACGGGACCTTGCAGGTTCTCAGCCTGAGCCCAATACGGGGCAGGCGTGGAGGGAATGGACAGGCTTCACGGGAGAGGAGGGTGGCACTGATGGTAATACAGGGAAGTGAACAGACAGCATCCAGGACAAAGAGGAGATAATAAAGACAAGCACTGAGAAATGAGCACTTTCCCCAGAAAGATATTAATAGATGGCCGAACAGCAAGATACAGGTCTGATAGCTCCAGGGGCGCTTCGGAAAGCGGACTGACAATACCTGGTCCGTAATAAGGCAAACCCCTGATTGTTCCTACCTCATTGCTCCTTTGAAAAAATGTGTAGTGAAGTACACATAACATAAAATGCATCACTGTAGCCAATTTAGTGTGCATTTCCGTGGCAGTAAGCACGTTTACATTGTTATGCAGCCATCTACGGATGACCATCCCTGGGACTTTTACATCATCCCAAACTGAAACCCACTACACAGTAACTCCCCATTTCCCCTCCCTCCCAGACCCAAGTAATCTCCATTCTTTCTGTCTCTATGAATTTGCCTCTTCTAGGCACTTAATTAAGAGGCATAATACAATATTTGTCCTATTGTGTCTGGCTTCTTTTACATAATGTTTTCAAGGTTCACCCATGCTGTAACATGTATCCTTAATTGATCTGGATCCTATTGAAATGACTTACACATTGAGGGTGCCAGGGTGGTTCAGTTGGTGGAGCATCTGACTCTTGATTTTGGCCCAGGTCATGATCTCAGGGTCGTGGGTTTGAAACACGTGCTGGGCTCTGCGCTGAGGGTGGAGCCTGCTTGAGATTCTCTCTCTCTCTCCCTCTACCTTCTCCCGTTTGAGCGCTCTCTCTCTCTCTCTCTCTCTCTCTCAAAAAATGATTCAAATGTTAAAGATACAGCAAAAAAAAAGAGATACTTTTAAAGATAAGGTGGTGCTTTTTTGCCATTTGTAACCCAAGGGTCTAAATTCTCCGAATGCTTAAGTGGCATTATTAAAGAAAGAAAACAAAGAGGATGACAGGAATTCCTATGGGAGATTCCACGGAAACAGCAACAGTAAGGTGTTTTTCAGTCCCCCAGACCTACACATTAACCATATGGACACTACCACACCATATTTACCCATACTTACAATTGTTAATCTGAGGTCCAGCTTTGCCGGTTAGAATGATCTTGTGTTCTTAAAAATGGCTGAGTGAATTATGTGGAAAGTTCATGATTCTGTCTGACATTTCACAATCGCTTTTGAGGTGGAATGGAGAATATAAAGCAGCACACCTTTACCTTGGCTCAGTACACCTACACTGCCCTGTGTGCTCTCCGGTACCCCAATGGAGCCCCTGTGGTGCGGATTTACAGCGACTCTGAATTCAGCAGTCCAGAGGTGCAGGGTCCTGTCATCAATTTTAATGTTCTCGACCACAGTGGGAACATTATTGGTTATTCCCAGGTGGGTTTTCCCCTTCCCTTCCCTTCCCTTCCCTTCCCTTCCCTTCCCTTCCCTTCC
>NW_024412397.1:37441067-37455864 GCF_014898765.1 Herpailurus yagouaroundi | reverse complement strand
TCCCTTCCCTTCCCTTCCCTTCCCTTCCCTTCCCTTCCCTTCCCTTCATAATTTATTGACAAGTTAGCTAACCTACAGTGTATATAGTGTAATCTTGGCTTCGGGAGTAGATTCCTGTGTTTCATCACTTACATACAACACCCAGTGCTCATCCCAACAAGTGCCCTCATCTCCCATTTCCCCTGACCCCTCAACCCCCCACGCCCATCAACCCTCAGTTCTCTGTATTTAAGAGTCTCTTATGGTTTGCCTCCTTCTCTGTAACTTATTTTTCCTTCCCTTCTCCTATGGTCTTCTGTTAAGTTTCTCAAATTCTACCTATGAGTGAAAACACATGATATCTGTCCTTTTCTGATTGATTTATTTCACTTAGCATAATACCCTCCAGTTCCATCCCTGTAGTTGCAAATGGCAAGATTTTGTTCCTTTTCATTGCTGAGTAGTGTTCCATTGTATGTATATCCAGGTGGGTTTTCTTGTCACCTTGAGCACCTGTTCACAACAGAATTTCTCTCCCCTGGAACTCTGCAGCCTTTTGGAGCCCTGACATTTGCAGTCCAGGTCTGTGAGTCCTTGCAGTAGCTGTGAGAAAGGCAGCCCGTGCATGATTGGAGAGGCCCAGCCCTTCCTTAGAGGCTCTACACTCTCATAGGCACTCCTTTCTAACAGGTGTGGCTATTTAGTTTACCGGCTCTCCTTTTTTCAGCCAGAAATGGGCATTTTCAGACGTGGAGAGAGAGAAGGTCCGAGTCCTTGATAGCACTGGAAGGTGACAGCTGACAGCTTGCCAGCAAGGGAAGACACCCTAAAACAATGTAGACAGAAAAGCAGTGTAGACAGAATACCACGTCCGAGGTCATTTCATGTACATTCAGCATGGTAGTCCCAGGGATACAGCAGATGGTATCATGGCATTACACTATATGGGCCTGCTACCACCAGGTCTTTGAATTCAGAACTCTGAATTCAAACCTGGAATTCAGAACTCTTTCTTTATGGTAAGCAGAAGTGCTGTCCTTAGTACCACAAAAGCCCTTGTTTCTGCCATAGTTCGTGCATATTATGAGTTGGAAAGATTTAGTAGTTCGGTTATAACATAGTTTGTGCAGAATACCCTTTGTATCTATTTTTCCCATGAAAACAGTGCAAATAGTGGTTTGTGTTTTGGGAACTGCTTGGGTCCTTGCCATAACTGAGTAAGCTGGTCACTCACTGCTCAGTCCATCAAAATGTCCAGAGGCATACCAAGCACTCTGCCATGGCGATAGATGGTCACCAGATGTGTTGTCCCAGACTGGCGGGGATGGGGAGCGCAAGGCCCTTCCCAGAGCCTGGGTTCCCAGAGCAGCTCTGTGAGGAGCAGGTTCGATGGTCAGATAAGTTTGGAAGAAGGTGTTCATCTTCCCCTGAAAGCCATACTCCCTATCTCCTTTGTTAAATGCAGGATTTCTCAAGGAATCATTCCTCCACCCCTTCTCAATAGCCATAAACTATCTGAGGAACACACTTGAGAAATATTCTTCTGGGGACGTGTTCATTCTTACTCGTATCTGGGAATGGACCCTCTACAACCACAGGTTGTCTCTTGGGTGGGTTTACAGTGCAGACACCCCTTAGTTATACGCTGGCAGCCTGACGCCACTAAGAAACAGGCAATTTTGAATGCTGTTGGTGGTGGTGAGCGGGGGGCGGGTGGAAAATGAAAAATGCGTCAAGAGTAAAAGTTTTGCCTTCTTAAATGTGTTATTCTGGGTGATGGGTAAAGTAAGCTTCATTCTTGGACCCAAATAAGTTGTACTTCCCTCGAGGTGTGGAGGAGGGCAGGCAGGTGACCATGACATGTGTGGTGGCAGGCAGAGCAGGGAAAGAATTCCTCATTGTCCCAGAGACTTCTTGAAGAGAAGGAAGAGCCTAGGCGGGGAGAGCTTCCTGTCTGGGTGCCCCGCTGACTTTACCAGGATTCTGGTTCCCCGAGGTCACACACAGGATGTGTTTCTCCCTCTGTGCGTTTGTAGAGGAGACTCGTATCATGAATGGATTCCGTGGCTGAGGTGTGACCAACTGTGCTGGCTCAGGAAAGTCCAACATGGTTTTCCTGGGCCACTTCACCATGTGGAAATTCCACAGGGACTTTGGTGGCCTTTAGAAAGATCAAACGTGTCATGGTGGGGTTTGGCTCTCTTTTCACGGGATGTGTAAAATAATTGAGCTTTCTTTCTTTTTTTTTTTTTTAAATTTTTAATGTTTATTTTTGAGAGAGAGAGAGAGAGAGAGAGAGAGCACAAGCAGGGGAGGGGCAGAGAGAGAATGAGACACAAAATCTGAAGCAGGCTCCAGGCTCTGAGCTGTTAGCACAGAGCCTGATGCAGGGCTCGAACTCACAAGCTGTGAGATCATGACCTGAGCCGAAGTCAGACGTTTAACTGACTGAGCGACCCAGGTGTTCCAAGGGTCTTGTTTTTGATAGCCAGGGCTCCTAATTTCATTCTCCCCACTGTGGAAGTCACTCTACACAGTGGTTAAGAATGTGGGTCCAGATTCTGACTGCCTTTTGCTTGGCTCTCTGAGCTTGGGCAAGTTAATGTAAGCTCTCCAAGTCTCCATGAAATGGGGATAACTAAGTACCCTGCTGATAGTGTTGCTAATGAGGATTAAATGAGATATAGTGTATACTGCCTGAGCAAGGAGCCCTGGTATGAAGCAAGTGCTCAATAAACAGTGAGCATAGAGGCTCCTGGGCGGGGAGGCTCCAGTGTGCACTGTGGTCAGGCTGGTTCCTTGCCTTCCAGGATGCAGTGCTCATCCTGCCGCAGAAACCAACTCTTTCACCTGGCTGGGCACAGGCTGGGATCCCATAGGGCTCAAGGTGAGAGGGTACTGCCTCATGATGGGGAATTAGGAGGAAGCGTAGGTGTGGCCCAGAGAGCCTCTTGCACCCACATCCTCTTCTTGTTGGGGGCCTTCTCTCTTCTTGAATCTCAATGGGTTTGTGACTCTCTCATAACCAGTAAAGTGCCACAGAAGGTGACGCTGTGTGGCGGAAAAAGCAATGCCACATCAACATTATTCCTCGGGACATCCACTCTTGGGCCCCAAGTTACCATGTAAGAAGTTCTATCCTGAGGCTGCCATGTTGTGAGGAAGCCATGCCATGTGGAGAGGCCAAGCACAGACATGATGGTGGCAGTCCTGCTTTGAGCCTTCCTGACTGGGGGACCAGACACACACATGCATAAGTAAGTCTCCAGATGATCCCAACCCCCAGACACAATGTCACTCCCAGCCTCAGAGACTTCCCAGCTGGGACTTGAGAAATCATGGAGCAGAGTCAAGTGACTCCTCTGTGCTCTTTCTGAATTCTTGACCTACTGTAGCTGTGAGCACAATAAAATGGCTGCTACTTTATCCCCCCACGTTTGGTGGCTTGTGTCACGGCAGTGGTAACTGGAACGGTGAATGTGGGGTGGGGGTGGCGTGGCCACTGGAGCCTTCTAATTCTGTTTGGCAGGAGTTGGGGTGGGGCAATGAGGGGACTTCCCTAGCAGCTGCCCGTTGAATGGAGACCACCTGACTCTGGAGATGGAGTGGGCCAGACCCAGTGGTGCTGCCAGGTCTCAGCTCAGAGAGCCAGGGGACACCTGGATTTCATTAGCAGGCCTCCACATCACTGAGCTCCTTGCCCAGAGTAAAGGAGCAGAGTTGTTTTCCTGAGTCCCCCTCAGTTCAACCCAGACAATGGCTTCTTCTCTGACAGTCCAGGGAAGACAGCTAAAATGAAGACAGCCATGGTCTCAACAGGGTGGGAGGCACCCTTGCTGTGCACAGCCTGGCTGGGAGCATGTGCTGGTCGTGTGGTGGCCTGTGGTCTGTGGAGAGCACCGTACTGCTCCTGGCTGCCTCTGGCCACCCTACACTGTGAATTCCCAGGGAGAAAAGTTTCAAAGGTTTTCCCAGCTGGGCACGACGTGTTTGTTTTCCCAAATGCAGTTAGGTGACTCCCCTGAGTTTAGCCGAAGTCACCCAGGCTGAGGACTCTCATCAGGCTCCTAGACCCTTGGGAGAAAGGATCCCTCGACTCATAGCCAGAGGAACCCGGCAACTATCCCTCATGCTAGCCCTGCCTTTGAGCCTTGAGTGAAAGCAGATCACCTCCCAGAGTCTTCAGGAGACAAGAAAGAGCCTTGGAACTTATAGATTGAACAGCAGTTCTGTGATTCAACCCCGAGTAAGGGACTCGATGGAGAGCAAATTGATAATGCACAGTGTCAACACAGTAATGTGTGTAGGCCAGGCTGTGCACCCCGACAAGGCCGCTCCGAGGGGTAGCTCAGCTGGGGACTGTTCTGTGATCAACCCTGTGCAGAGGATGCCAAGGAGCCACTCCACATCCAGGCTGCGAATCTCACGGGAGCCTATGGGCCCTGTTTAAGAAAATTAAGTTATTATGTTAAAAAATTGAGATAAAATTGGGGCACCTGCGTGGCTCAGTCGGTTGAATGTCTGACTCTTGATTTTGGCTCAGGTCACGATCCCAGGGTCGTGGGATCGAGCCTCACATCGGAGGCTCCCATGCTGGGCAGGGAGCCTGCTTGGGATTCTCTCTCTCTTTCTCCCTCTGCCCCTCCTCTGCTTGCATGAACACTGGCACTGTCTCTGTCAAATTGAAACAAAATTGAGATAAAATTGACGTATAATATTGTATTGCTTTTAGGTGCACAACATAATTATTTGATATATGTATACAATGTAAAATGATGACTACAGTACGACCAGTTAACATCCATCACCATACATAGTTACACATTTTTTTTCTTGTGATGACAACTTTTAAGATTTACTCTCTTAGCAACTTTCAAACACACATTATAACAGTATCGTCAATTATAGTCACTATGCTGTACATTACATCCCTAGGACTTATTTATCTTGTAACTAGAAGTTTAGAAGTTTGTATCTTTTGACCACCTTTACTCATTTTGCCCACCCACACCTCTGACAGCCACTAGTCTGTTCTCCATATCGATGAGTTTGATTTTTTTTTTTTTTTTGGTTCCACCTATAAGTGATATATACAGTATTTGTCTTTGCCTTTTTTTTTAAAGTTGTGTCTGATTTTTAAAAAATTTAAATCCAAGTTAGTTAACATATATTATAATAATGGTTTCAGAAGTACAATTTAGTGATTCATCACTTACCTATAATGCCTGGTGCTCATCATATGTGCCCTCCTTAATGCCTATCACCCACTTAGCCCATCCCCCACTCATGTCCCTGTCTATGTCTGACTTATTTCTCTTAGCATCATGTCCTCAAGGTCCATCCATGTTGTCACAAATGATAAATTTCCTTGTTTTCTTTTTTTATGACTGAAAAATATTCCATTGTAACTGTATACCAATTTTCTTCATCCTTTGATAGATACTTAAGTTGTTTTCATGTCTTAGATGTTGTAAGTAATGCTGCGAGGAACATGGGGTGCACATATATTTTCAAGATAATATTTTCATTTTCTTCAGATAAATACTCACAAGGGATTGCTAGATCACAGGGTAGTTCTACTTTCAATTTTTTGAGGAGCCTTTATACTGTTTTCCACAGAGGCTGTGGCAATTTACATTCTCACCAACAGAGCATGAGGGTTCCCTTTCTCTACATTGTTTCTAACACTTGTTACTTCTGTTTTCTTTGTAATAGGTGTGCAGTGATATTTCATTGTTCCTTTGACTTGCATTTGCTAGATGACTAGTGATATTAAACATCTTTTCATGTACCTCTTGGCCATTCGTATGTCCTCTTTGGAAAAATGTTTATTCGAATCTTCTGTTCATTTTTAATGGTACTATTTGTTGAAACATAAGCTCCTAACTTGGGAGTTTGGCCTGAATTTTGTATTTTCAGTTTTATCAAGCATACATTATAATCCATCTGGATAAACTGTAATTATCAGTGACATTTTAGTAAACCCATGACAGATCATGGCACTTGGGAGCAAAATTCCAAGCTCATATTTTCATTTTCTTGTTAGGAAAGAGGTCCAGATACTGATGCAGGTGATCAGAATAAAACGACATCCTTAACACTGGTTTCGTGTCATATTGACCCCACAGGTGGATAAGATGGCCAGTCTTTACAACATCCATGTGCGAACTGGCTGCTTCTGTAACACTGGGGCCTGCCAGAGGCACCTGGGGATAAGCGACGAGATGGTCAGGAACCATCTTGAGGTTGGTAATGGTGCTCAGCAAGACCCAGTGGTGGCATCTTCAGCCACCCTAGAGGCTGGTCTCATGGCTGGGGTGAGGGCTGGTTCTGTGGGCTGGGCTCATTTCTCCGAGCCCACCCTGTGGATCTGTGAAGGAAAAGGGGTCAACAAAAAAAGAAAACATAGCACCGCTGTAGCATTCATATTTTGCTTTGAGGGCAAAAATTTAAAGGCAGAATATGGGTGTTAACAGGGGGCAAGCATACGCAAGAATGTGCTTCTATGTGCAGAGGGCCCTTACCTAGTTCAGTCCTACCAGAACATCTCCACACTAGAGTTAGCTCATCGCTGGGCGAGGGGACAAACTCTTCCAGGGGCCAGTCTGCATCTCCCAGAATCCTCTCATCCCTGCCTCTCCTCCTGGCTGAGGTTTTTCACTTCAGGGTACAGCTAATATTTTGAACCATTTCATAAGAATAGTTCAAGTGGCAAAGATAAGAATTGTTCAAGTGACAAAGAACTCTTATTTAGTTTGGAGTAGTTTCTAACTTGAGTTTCTTTTGTTGTCATTAAATATTGTATATACTAGATCCCAACCAACCACGAACTGGATTTTATTTCAAAAGAGAGAGGAAGTCCTGGAATACAAACAAATGCAGTTCCAGATATAATATTTGATCCTGCAGAGTACTGTGGCCCCAGCTCTTGGGTGGCTGGCCTGGGTTCAGTACTGAGGGAGGTGGGTGGGCAGAGCAATGACCGACCCTGGGCAGCCCAGCTTGGAGAGGCTTGGAGACTTCTTGCCTTTTCTCTCCACCTCCCCAGTAGGAACACCCAGCCTGCCTTTGGCTTTGGATAGGCCTCGTCTGGTCACTCCCAGAGGGAGCATGTCTGTCTGGCCTTGTTGTCAAGGGCAGCTATCAGGGACATGACCCTCCCTTTGGTTCTGAGGGAGGCTCCAGGGAGCAGCCAGAAGGTGTTTCTCCTGCCACAGCCCTGGGTAGACCAAGAAGCTGGCCCATAGTGCTTCTGAAACTTCGGTCCATCTTTTGAGGGATCTGTGGGTTGG
This sequence comes from Herpailurus yagouaroundi, assembly GCF_014898765.1. NCBI lineage: Eukaryota > Metazoa > Chordata > Mammalia > Carnivora > Felidae > Herpailurus > Herpailurus yagouaroundi. Next base: position 37,448,593 of record NW_024412397.1, on the reverse strand, counting down.
CATTGCATGTGGTTCTGGGTAAATGCCTTCCCTGACGTATTTCTTTTAAACTTTATAATGATCCCTTGAGATTGGTATTGACCCCAATTTATACTTGAGCAAAGTGAGACTCTAGAAAGGGAGTCCTTGTCCTCAGGAAACCCTGCCTCAGGCACACAGCACATATTAGTGTTGGCCATTTTGTTTTCCTGGGTTAGTTTTCTTCTACAAAACCATTTCTGATTTATCCCTGAGGAATGAGTCACTCTGAATGACTTATTTCCCTTTTATTCTAGGCTGGTCACGTCTGTGGAGACGATGTGGACCTCATAGATGGGCATCCTACAGGATCTGTGAGGATTTCTTTTGGATATATGTCTACACTTGAGGATGCTCAGGCCTTTCTCAGGTTCATCATAGCAATGCAACTGCACCAGTGTGATGGCCAGCCTCTTCCTCAGACCACCCCTGGGGAGGTGGGAGCCCCATCAGAGAGCGAGGCTCAGGACGCTGTGCCTGCCACCGTGGACAGATGTAGTTCCTCACCTCGGGAAGATGCTCCCACAGACTCTGGGGTTTCCAACGACTTGCCTACCACTGTGGCTGCAGTGGGTTTGCGCCCACCTCTGCCGATGGCCACCAGAACCCAGCAGACCCCTTCAGAGAAAGCAGCAGGAGTCCTGGATGGGGGCCTTGGGCCACGTGTCATCACCAACCTTTACCTCTACCCGATTAAATCCTGTGCTGCATTTGAGGTAAGGGTTTTAATGGCAGCACAGAGACTGCTTTTTTGTTTGTTTGTTTACTTTATGACATTGTTTTGATAAAGTGAAGAAAAAAGTACAGAAAGCAAAGCATGCAGAAAATCAAAATAATATTCAGAGTATTGTGACATATGAAGAGTAGTTCTCCTGCCTCTCTTGGTTTGGGCTGACTTTTGAACATGGCTCTGCTTAGGACTCCTGAGAGGCCCTGTTTCTGAATGTGGATACCTAGTTACTCTGCATAATTATGGACGTAAGTTTCACCGAGTGTATGTGCTGGTTCCCTGCGGAAGCATTTTACCTGCTTTGTTTGGTTCCATCTTTGAAACAATAATATGTGGGGCGCCTGAGTGGCTCAGTCGCTGGAGCATCTGCCTTCGGCTCAGGTCATGATCTCACGGTTCGTGGGTTCGAGCCCCACGTCAGGCTCTGTGCTGATGGCTCAGAGCCTGGAGCCTGCCTCGGATTCTGTGTGTGTGTGTGTGTGTGTGTGTGTGTGTGTGTGTGTGTGTGTCTGTCCCTCCTCTGTTCATGTTCTGTCTCTCTCTGAAAACAAATAAAATATTTTTTAAAAAGTTAAAAAAATAAAACAACAATTTGCAGTGTGTGGTAATGTCATCTCCATTTAATAGGTATGGAGCCTGAGGGCTATTGAGGTTAGGTACTTTGCCTAGTAACCAATGATAGAGTAAAGATTTTAGCCCAGGTCTGCTGATTCCTTGGGTCAATGCTTTTATGTGACTTGTTCTGCTCAACCCTCCCTGTGGATATGAACTATATTATGTCTTGAGACTGACCAGTCAGTCCTGATACCCCTCTATGGCCAAACCGAGGCTATCTTCCTATAATCTGAGTGTGTCCCAAGTCCCAGGCAAAGGACTCAGACTCCTGAGGCTCTGGGATAACAGGCTTGCTGGTTCCTAGTCAGAGATATCATGGTCATGGCTGTTTGTGGCCTGCCTTTCAGGGTGGCCCCATGGGAGCCTGTGCTCTAAGGAGACCACAAACAGGCAAGTTCACCTTCACTCTCTAATGGAGGAGGATGTGGAGTCCATGTTTCCCCTGTGTGTCAGCACTCTTATTTTCACGGACAGGTCATGTTCCATAGGATGGCCACATAGGGGAGATACTCTGGGTGGGAATTAGTGTCCCATTTTACAGATGGGGACACTGATACTCAACAAGGTTTGCTAAAGGTCTTCTATTCATCTGCTCATTCTACAACTGCATACCAAGCACCTGCTACCTGCCAGGCCTTGGGCCAGCACCATTTTGATGAGCAAATGGAAATTGTTCTTCCCTCAGAGAGTGCAACATCTCAGAAGGGAAACAGACACAGGACCAAACACCACCTATGAATAGAATCACACTGGTGATAAGGGCCAACAAGGCAAGACGTGGGGTGTACGAGAGTTCTGGTGGATGGATATCTTAGTCCATTCAGGCTGCTCTAGTATAGTATCATCAACTGTGTGGCTTGTAAACAACAAATATTTATTTCTCATGGTTCTGGAGGCTGAAAATCTAAGATCTAGGTGCTGGCAGTTTTGATGTCCAATGGGGGCTCACCTCTCATTCATAGAGTTTTCTTTTCTTTTTCTTCTTCTTCTTTTTTTTTTTAATGTTTATTTATCTTTGAGAGATAGAGAGATAGAGTACTAGTCGGGGAGAGGCAGAGAGAGAGAGAGGGACACAGTATCTGAAGGAGGCTCCAGGCTTTGAGCTGTCAGCACAGAGCCCGATGCAGGGCTCGAACTCACAAACCGTGAGATCATGACCTGCACTGAATTCAGACACTTAACCGACTGAGCCATCCAGGCGCCCCTCATAGAGTTTTCTCACTGTGTCTTCATGTGGCAGAGCTCTCTGGGGCCTCTTTATAAATTTTTTTTTCAACGTTTTTTATTTATTTTTGGGACAGAGAGAGACAGAGCATGAACGGGGGAGGGGCAGAGAGAGAGGGAGACACAGAATCGGAAACAGGCTCCAGGCTCCGAGCCATCAGCCCAGAGCCTGGCGCGGGGCTCGAACTCACGGACCATGAGATCGTGACCTGGTTGAAGTCGGATGCTTAACCGACTGTGCCACCCAGGCGCCCCCTGGGGCCTCTTTTATAAGACCTTTAATCACATGACAGCTCCACCCTCATGACCTCGTCACCTCCCAAGTCCTCCTAACCACCCATGTGATGGTATTATCTGAGGTTTCCTTATGATTTCTGTATTTTGGGCAGAAATTCTGTAAGAGTCATACTATGCTTTCTCAGTGCATCCCAGAAGGAGACATACTGTTGATTTGTTCCAATGCTGGTGACTTAACTTTTATCACTTGCTTAACATGGGGTCTGCCAGGTTTCTCTACTATTAAGTTCATTAATAAATAATTAATCAATATTTGTGGAGGGATAGTTTGAGAATATGTCAATACCCTGTTCCTTGTCAAACTCTTATTCACTAGATTTAGCATCTATTGGTGGGCAACCTACATCGGTGCCTAAATCAATCATTGGTATGATGACTGCAAAATGGTAATTTAAGAAATTCTATCATTCCTTCTAGATTTATCAGTAGGTATTCTATTATAGGATAGACCTTTCTTTCTTCCATATTTATTTCATCATTAATTCTTCTGTCTCTCTTTTTGTATCTGCATGAACTCATGTATTCTTATTTTGCTCAAAAATTACAACCCATCATTATCAGTACTTATTTTTTAATTTATTTTTTAAAATGTTTATTTATTTTGAGAGAGAGAGAGCATGCGCACATGAGCAGGGGAGAGGCAGAGAGAGAGAATCCCAATCAGGCACCACATTCAGCACAGAGCCAGACACAGGACTCAATCATGTCCTGTGAGATCATGACCTGAGCTGAAATCAAGTGTTGGATGCCTGAGCCACCCAGGTGCTCATCAATATTTATTGTGATGCTTAAATTGCCACAGACTTGGCCACTAGGAGCTCCTTCAAGTCAGATCCTGTGTCCTTTGATATGCCCCCATCATTCTTTGAGCATTCCCTTACTTTCTGGTGCAACAATAGCTTCTAGACTCACTCTGTATTTCCCCTGCCTGAGAAATGGAGTTGACAATTTCATCAAGACACTTCACTTCTTATATTAGACAATAAATGATGCTGAGAAACACATATTTGGTTGCTAGGTCTGATTCTTGCTTCTGGGATGTTATTACTCCCAAGCCCTCTCAGTGTACAGAGCTTAGAAATATTTGCTGCTGTGACAAATTATCGTAAACTTTTAACAGGACTTATCTGATGAGATTGGGCCCACCTGGATAATCCAGGAAGCTCTCCCCATCTCAGGGTCCTCAGCTTTAATCATGCCTGCAAGTCCCTTTTGCCTAATTCCAGGGATTAGGATGTGAACATGTTTGGGGGTAACATTATTCTGTCTACCACATATATGTATGTGTTAAGACTTTTGGAATACTCTGCATACTTGTGTGTACACACACATCTGTATCTATCTATCTATCTATCTATCTATCTATCTATCTATCTATCTATCTCTCCGTCTATCACCTATGTCAGCTAGCCATGCTCCTGATTTCCCACTAACACCTCCAACACCACAGAGTTTATTCTATCTATCCCCCTTTCCATACTTGCAACCCCTGTGAGAAACCTGGCTTCCATATCTTCAACAGATGTTTATTTGCTCAACTCCACCTTATGTAACCAAACCCCACCTTACTGGGGTTCCCCTCTCCTTTAGCACGTGCACACTGGCTGAAAGCTTGGCTCAGATGAAGAGGAAGAAGAAAGGAAGAAGGGGGAAGCCAACACATTAAATTTTAAGGTGACAAATTAAAGGATAGAAAATTATAGACCTATTTGAACAAATAGTTGTGAAGAACTGTGAAGAGTCTGAAGTTTACCCTCCTTGTAAACTAACAAGATAGCCTACCACAGTGTCCTCAATGCTGGCAAAAGGCACGAGACTCCCGGTTCAGAGATAAAGGGCTTTATTACTCACAGAACAGCAGGTAGCATGAGCTTCGTGTTCGGGTTCCTTCTCTGTGCCCCCCAAGTCCCAACAGGGGGTACAGAGGGGCCCAGGTGGATGCTGTGCACATGGCTGAGGAACCCCTCGCTCAGGGAACCTGACTTGTTTTCATAATGGGATGCGAGTAAACCTGCCTGGCTGTTGCTCTGGAGGAAGACATTATAATACTGGACTATGAGCAAACCTGTTCTCCTCCCCAGAAGTTATACAAACATCTTCAAAAAGGTAGTCTGGAACAAAAGGAAAATGAGTGTTTCTGCTTGTTACAGCAGACACACAGCAGAAACGAGAGACCATGGAGAATTGTCTCCAGTAATACATTGTCTTCTAAAAAGCGATTTGTAATTCAAAACATGTTTTCCTATAGAAATAATGATTTAATGATGGTTTCTGGGCTCACCCATAAAGGCTTAAATAGACCCTAATATTGCTGAGCTCGGGTGTTGTACTAACAGAATCAGCTACAGTTTATGGACAGAGTATTTGATACACAAGAAAAATTGATGGGAGAGGTAAGGGGATTAACATCTATCGATTATCTGATATATTTTAGTTGCTTTACATTTTATATTTCATTTTAGTTTTTAGCCAATACTATGAGAAATGAGAATAATGTCCATCTTACCTATGACAAAGCCAAGACTCAGGAAGGTTTGGAAGTTGTTCAAAGTTAATAATGGTTGAGGTGGGATTTAAACCCAGGTCTCAGTCTCCAGAGTACTCCCACCCCCCATTACATGACATTTTCATTTCCTGTATTCTTCCTCCTTGAGTTCTGCACCCTCCCCCTGTGCCAGGCAGCTCTTCTCCTTTACTTTCTGTGGTGCCTCGGTCTTCCCTGATGTCCTCTACTGGAAGACCCACTCCCCAAAATGCTCCTTCATTAAAAATTGCTTCCCTTTCTTTGTTACCCGCAAATGAAGTCTTCAGGTTCTTTCAGGTAGCTGAATCTAGTGCTCAGAGGAAAACAATTGCATGAAATTGATTCACCACTGGTTCAAGAATGATTGTCTCTTAACTATTTCACAAGCGTTTTTTCCACCTTCGCCTGTGCTTCTCTTCAGTGGAGAGCTGGCTCCAGAAGAGCCCTCACTTATGGGGCTACTGTGCATGTGCTGTCACATGAGTGCTGCTAGCAACTAAGCTGTGGACAAAGCTACTATGAAGACCTGGTCATACTTCAATTAAATGTCGTGATTTTTCCCCTAATGCCCTTTTTCTGTTCCAGGATCTCATCCAGGATGTCATAGTATATTTAACGGTCATGTCTCCTTAGGCTTGTATGGGCTGTACCGGTTTCTCAGACTTTCCTTATTCTTGATGACCTTGACAGTTTTGAGAAGTACTGGTCAGGTATTTTTTTAGCATGTCCCTCAGTTTGGGTTTGTCTGATGTTTTTCTCATGATTAGACAGGGGTTATGGGCTTTTTGGGGGGAGGAAGACCACAGAGGTAAAGTGTTATTCTCATCATATCATATATATCATATATCATATCATATCATAACAAAACATATCATTAGTACATACTATCAACATGACATCACTATTGATGTGAACCCTCATCATCCAGGTTGAGATGATGTTTGCCAAGTTTGTTCACTGTAAAGTTTCTCCTCTACCCCCTTTCTATACTGAACTCTTTGGAAGCAAGTCAGTAAGTATAGCCCACATGTAAGGAGTGGGGAGTTAGGCTCCACCTTCTTGAGCAGGGAGCATCTACATCGATTCTTTGAGGTTCTTCTGTATAGGAGATTTAACTTTTCTTATTTACGTATTTGTGTATTTATTATTTATTCAAGCATTTATTTATTTTGGTATTGACTCATGAATATTTATTTTGTATGTTGGGTTATAATCCAATACTACATCATTATTCTTATTTTTGCTCAAATTGTTTTGAGCAGTCTTGGCCAGAGGCATGCTTTCAGTTGACTCCTGCATCCCTTTGCCATACTCCCATCATTCTGTTTTTTGAATACTTCCTTACCTTTCTACCACCACCAGATTCTCCTGATCCAGTCCTAGAATCAACCATTTCTCTAAGGAATCCCAGTTCTTTTATATTGGAGAGTGGTATTAGATTGCAAGATCTATATAGGCAGTGGGTGTAATTTACATTTTAATTTTGTAGAAATATGAAGAATTCAGGAAAACTTGTATACTTAAAGTGGATCAACTCAGTGACCGCTCCAGTGTAGCCATAATTTGTGCAAGAAATATGTCTGCAGTATCAGGGTATGCCTGTACAGGAATTCACCACTGTGGAAGGATATACAGAAAGCAGGAGTGATGGAGGCTTATGGGAAGGGGAGCTTGGGGACTGGGTGGGGTGGAGACGTACTTTCCATGCACACTTTTGTTCTCTCTGAATGTTGCTCCATGCACACACATTATCCATGTAAAAGACAGCTTGATGGGAATGCAAGCTGGTGCAGCCACTCTGGAAAACAGTGTGGAGGTTCCTCAAAAAACTAAAAATAGAACTACCCTACGATCCAGCAATTGCACTACTAGGCATTTATCCATGGGATACAGCTGTGCTGTTTCGAAGGGACACATGCACCCCTATGTTTATAGCAGCACTATCAGCAATAGCCAAAGTATGGAAAGAGCCCAAATGGCCATCAATGGATGAATGGATAAAGAAAATGTGGTATATATATACAATGGAGGATTACTCGGCAATCAAAAGGAATGAATCTTGCCATTTGCAACTATGTGGATGGAACAAGAGGGTATTATGCTAAGCGAAATTAGTCA
>NW_024412397.1:37400245-37440667 GCF_014898765.1 Herpailurus yagouaroundi | reverse complement strand
AAGTCCTCATATGAGTGAAGTCATATGATTTTTGTCTTTCTCTGACTGACTAATTTCACTTAGCATAATGCCCTCTAGTTCCATCCACGTAGTTGCAAAAAGTTCATTCTTTTTGATTGCTGAGTAATCCTCCATTGTATATATATATACCACATCTTCTTTATCCATTCATCCATTGATGGCCATTTGGGCTCTTTCCATACTTTGGTTATTGTTGATAGTGCTGCTATAAACATGGGAGTGCATATGTCCCTTCGAAACAGCACACCTGTATCCCGTGGATAAATGCCTAGTGGTGCAATTGCTGGGTCGTAGGGTAGTTCTATTTTTAGTTTTTTGAGGAACCTCCATACTGTTATCCAGAGTGGCTGCACCAGCTTGCATTGCCACCAGCAATGCAAAACAGATCCTCTTTCTCTGCATCCTCACCAACATCTGTTGTTGCCTGAGTTGTTAATGTTAGCCATTCTGACAGGTGTGAGGTGATATCTCAGTGTGGTTTTGATTTGTATTTCCCTGATGATGAGTGATGTTGAGCATTTTTTCATGTGTCGGTTGGCCATCTGGATGTCTTCTTTGGAGATGTGTCTATTCATGTCTTTTGCCCATTTCTTCACTGGATTATTTGTTTTTTGGGTGTTGAATTTGGTAAGTTCTTTATAGATTTTGGATACTAACCCTTTATCTGATATGTCGTTTGCAAATATCTTCTCCCATTCTCTTGGTTGCCTTTTAGTTTTGCTGATTGTTTCCTTTGCTCTGCAGAAGCTTTTTATTTTGATGAGGTCCCAATAGTTCATTTTTGCTTTTGTTTCCCTTGCCTCTGGAGACGTGTTGGGTAAGAAGTTGCTGCAGCCAAGATCACAGAGGCTTTTGCCTGCTTTCTCCTCGAGGATTTTGATGGCTTCCTGTCTTACATTGAGGTCTTTCATCCATTTTGAGTTTATTTTTGTGTATGGTGTAAGAAAGTGGTCCAGGTTCATTCTTCTGCATGTTGCCATCTGGTTTTCCCAGCACCACTTGCTGAAGAGACTGTCTTTATTCCACTGGATATTCTTTCCTGCTTTGTCAAAGATTAGTTGGCCATATGTTTGTGGGTCCATTTCTGGGTTCTCTATTCTGTTCCATTGATCTGAGTGTCTGTTCTTGTGCCATTACCATACTGTCTTGATGATTACAGCTTTGTAGTATAGCTTGAAGTCTGGGATTGTGATGCCTCCTGCTTTGGTTTTCTTTTTCAAGATTGGTTTGGCTATTTGGGGTCTTTTCTGGTCCCATACAAATGTTAGGATTATTTGTTCTAGCTCTGTGAAGAATGTTGATGTTATTTTGATAGGGATTGCATTGAATGTGTAGTTTGCTTTGGGTAGTATCAACATTTTAACAATATATGTTCTTCCTATCTAGAAGCATGGAATCTTTTTCCATTTTTTTTATGTCTTCTTCAATTTCTTTCATAACCTTTCTATAGTGTTCAGTGTATAGATTTTTCACCTCTTTGGTTAGATTTACTCCTAGGTATTTTATGGTTTTTGTGCAACTGTAAATGGGATTGATTCCTTGATTTCTTTCTGTCGCTTCATTGTTGGTGTATAGGAATGCAACCGATTCCTGTGCATTGATTTTATATCCTGCAACTTTGCTGAATTCATGGATCAGTTCTAGTAGTTTTTTGGTGGAATCTTTTGGGTTTTCCATATAGAGTATCATGTCATCTGCGAAGAGTGAAAGTTTGACCTCCTCCTGGCCAATTTGGATGCCTTTTAGCTCTTTTACTCTTAATCTGCCTATATCACTATATTTAAAGTGAGTTTCCTGTATGCAGCATACAATTGGCTCGTGCTTTTTTATCCACTTTGACAATCTCTGTATATTTATTGGTGTGTCCTGTTGGGATTTTTATTGCAAAATCACATATTTTGCAGTCATATATTTGTAATCATATTTTGATTGTAGTATCATATATTAATTTCAAAAGAACTTACATCATATAATATCCAGTCTTTTATTTACAGTGTTTCTCTCCATTTAAGACTTTTCTAATTACTCCAAAATTTAATAATATTTTCCAGAAACTTTTACACTTTTTTTGCTATGTAATAGTTTATTGGAATATTTTTAATACTATCTTTTTTCTATTAAATATTTTAATGGCTATCAATGCATATAGAAACACTATTGATTTTTGTATGTTAATGTTTTACCCAGTACTTTTCTGAATTCTTATTAGTTTTATTAGTTGGTCTGAAGATTTTCTTGCATATTCTGTGTAAAGAGGTATATTGTCTTCTAATAATGGTAGTATCATATCTTTCTAATTTTTATTTATCTTCTTTCTGTTTCTTACCTTATAGCTTTGGCTAGGCCTTCTTATATAATGGTGGAGCAGTGATGGAAGATATCCTTCTTTATTACTGATTTGAATAGAATGCCTTCAAAGTTTCAAAAATAAGAATGATGCTTACTGTAGGTTTTTGGTAGATTTGCTTTACCAGGCTAAAGTAGTTCCTTTCTTATTTAGCCAAATGATGACTAGTAGTCAATTCTTATTGAATGCTTTTTCTGCATCTGTTGGTCATCATATTTTTTTCCCTATAGTCTATCAGTGTGATGTCTTACACTAGTAGATTGTCTATTAGTAAATTATCCTTGGACTCTTGGGGGGAAAAACACTACTTGACAATGATCTTTTGATACATTGATGGATTTGGTTTGCCAATATTTTGTTTAGTATTTTTTTTCTGCCTATTTATTAGTGAGATTGATACATCATCTTCTCTTACTGTGCTTTTCTTATTTAAGTTTAGGTACCCAGGATATTAACTTACAAAAATAATTGAGTAGATTGCTTCTCTTCGTTTCTATTCTCTGAAGCATAAAAATATATATCATGACTAAGTAGGGTTTGTCCCAGAATGTAAAGAATAAGAGAAAGAAAGAAAACAAATACCCAATATCTTCCACTCCAAATCAGCAGCACTTTGTGAGGTGGTGTTGTGCCCCCTCCCACCATGTATCAGATACTCTGCTCACTTTCAGGGGACTCCTGCATTGTGGGTGGAGTAAGGGCATCCTTTGGCAATGCATGACAGGACAAACTAAATAATAAATAGTAAAACAAGACATTTTAATGGTTTCATGTGTGTGATTTGTCACTCCCAAAGATTTTAGGCATCCAGAGGTCAGGCTTTTTTATTTCTCAGTATCTCTGATCTGAGCATAGGGCTTAGTACATAATGAACTCATTTCCCATGAACTTTGTTGGGGGCCCTTGAGTTCAATTCATGGATGGCTTCCAGACTTTGTGGTCTTAACCAGAGGCCTGCAATGACCTTTAGAAGGCAGCTAAAGGCCAAAGACCCTGTGTGATTTATTTAGAGCCTTGGGTAAGGATGCAAAGAGGCTGAGCACAGGCCTACCATTGGCTGTCCAGGGTGTGCAACTGTCCACATTGTCCCCACTGCTGTGGTTACTTCCTCATAACCAACGCTCCAAGCTTGCTGTACTGCTCTCCCCTGTGTATGCATACCTCCACTATATCCTTCTCCCATCCATACTCCTTTGACATGACAGCATCTGTAATTACTCAGCACAACACATTCCTTCTCTGAACTTTTTGAGCATTCTGGATTAGTTCTTCTGGCTTTCCCCACACAGGGCCAGGAGTGTGAGCTGGCTGTGCATGTGTAAGGTGCAGACAAGCAGGGGACGTAGTTCCCTATGGAATTCTAGATACTCAAATCGTTGCATCTCTTTCTTTGTCGTGGTGAAAGCCCTGTTGTGATGGACAGGGCCTGAGCAGCAGGCATGATCTGAAGCTTGTGATGCACCAGTTTGCTGTGCTGTGTTGTGCTCCGTGTGATGAGGAAGGACCAAGAGGGGCAGGGATGCAGGCGTGCATGACATGAGCTTGCCTGAGGGACAGTCTGAGCGGTGTGACTGGCAGCCATGCTGAGAGGGCTAGAGGGCACAGGTGAGTCACACAGGAGGAGCTCCTTCTTTGAGTGTCTGCAGAATAGAGGGCACCACACATTCTGCTCAGGTGCCTTGGCTTCCTGCCTTTCCCTATACTCTTAATGGCTCATGGAGGACAAGGAGTGCAGAGTGACAGAGGGCCTGGCAGTTTCAGCCTTTACCAAAGGTCTTTCACACCTTAATGGCATTGGGCTAGTTTCCTCTCATTTCATCCACGTATCTCACTCTGATTTTATTAAAGAATGGATACCACTTTAGCTGACTAATGGGTACATGAGTGTTAACTATTATTCTTTAAACTGTTACATACATATGCTCTATACTCCTTCATACATATGATACATGTAACTAATTTTTAAAAAAGCTTCCCAACCCCACTAACATAGTAACAGTTTTATTTCTGTCTGTCTGTCTGTCTTGTCTACCTATCTATCTATCCATCATGATAACAATGATTGGCGCAGGAATCCAATTGGATGCTGACTCCCAAGAGCTGTTGAGAAATACTGCTCCATGCTGATATCTTTACAGAATGAATCTTCATGCCTGCCTATTTCTAAAGGATGTAAGGGAAACCAATGGCTTTAGTATGTGGAGTCACCCAGAGGTAGAGAAATCTAAGGGATTTATAGTGTTATATAAATATATATATGTGGATGTGACTGTGGTGGATGTGACTGCCTGAGTGCAGGGTCTTCCGTAAGAAGGCTGTTTGGTGTATAAGCTATTGTTGGTGATGACCATGCTAAAGAGAATCTCTGTGTTACAAAGAGATTTCCAAGACCTGGCCAATTATTTGATGCAATCAATTTCCAGGGTCATGACAATTCTTGTATACTTTGTGATAATGGACTTACACTTATATTGTTGTTCTTTTTGCGTGATGGTAAATCTGTCTGTAACCTTTGTTCATTAGGGATGGAGCCTATAGCGGTGCCTCTTGAGGAAAATGGTGAACGGACTCAGATTTGCCAAAGCAAGGTCTGTGCGGACAGGTGAGACTCCGCCACAGGTAAAAATCTCAGGTCCATCTGCAGGGTAGTACAGAGGGGGAAGAGAGCAATGCCCTGTAGATCTGCCCTCAGGTGCACCGCCCCCTCCCGTCCAGTGTGCTGCCTCTTTCCCCTCATGAACTCCATGCTGACCACACTGCCCCCTGCTGTTGTTCAAACCTACCAAGCATGTTCCCTAGCCATTTAGGGATACCTGCTGTTATTTACAAGGTGCATTCCTGGTTGTACATTTGAGAGGAATGCTGTTTTCTGGCTAATAAAGAGGTAGTTAGGTCTCTTCTCAGATCCATCAGTGCTCAGATGAATGAAAACAGACTTCAGTGCAATCTCTCAAAGCATCGAAGAGAATATGAAACTAAATGAGGTTTCATTCTACTCTTCCCTTTCTACATACAGACAGGCAGCTATTTGATCCAGGAAAAATTAAGGACATGTCTATCATGTAATCCCAATGTAGGTTATTAGCAATTTTGCATTGTGAATTCTGGGATGGGTAGATTTTAGAATAATTTTTAAAAATTTAAATTCTTGGGGCTCCTGGGTGGCTCAGTCGGTTGAGCGTCTGGCTCTTGATCTCAGCTCAGGTCTTGATCTCAGGGTCAAGCCCCGTGTTGTTCTCCATGCTCAACATGGAGCCTACTTAAAAATTTAAAAAATTAAAAAAATTTTTTTGAATAAAAAAATTAAATTCTTGAAATTATACTTAAAAAGTCTCTAATATTACAGAGTTTTTAAAAAACTGGATCAATGAATGCACTTATACTGGTAACTGAGAGGCATAGTGCTCTTTCCACAGACCAGACCTATTATTCCATGTGGTCTGGCCATGAGGGAAAAGATTCGCTGGTGTGTGGTAAAAACCCAGAACATATGTCTGGGTTCAAGGGCTTCTTAAAGCAAAATGTTGCTCTGGAAGCTCTCAAATTCTAAGCTTGGTGGTATTCAGTGGCTATAATGGACATAAACAAGGTCTTTTAAGAGGAACTTCCAAAGCTTCTGATCTGATCTGAAGGTTTCGCATGAGCAGCGGGCCTTGGGTCTTCCTGTGCTTTGGGTATTTGCCTGCAGCTTCCTGAGTGCTCCCTTCTCCCTGGGGTCCAATACCGTATTTACATTACATTCAGTATTATATTATATTGTATTATATCTTACAATTGAAAATATTTTAGCTATTTATATTATTACTTAAAGGAATACTATAGAACATTCACCACCCCCCCTTTTTTCCCCCAGGGTAAATACTTATAATTGTGGAGAAAAAATTTCAAGCTGGTTGTCAAGATTTTTTGGCCATCCATGTCAATTGCTCAAACAAAGTTCAAACTTTCAAAGAAGTGCAAAGAAGCGGGTCAAAGGTATCACATTTCTGGTTGGTTCTTAGGGGACAGGAACTTGGGTTTACTCTTGCATACATCAAAATCAGTCCATGATTTATGAGTTCGAGCCCTACATCGGGCTCGCCCCTGTCAGCACAGAGCCTGCTTCAGATCCTCTGTCCCCCTCTCTCTGCCCCTCCCTTCCTTTTCTCTCCTCTTCCTCTCTCTCAAAAATAAAAATAAACATTGAAGAAAAAATCAGCTCCTGAAGTGAATTCCCAGGGTGACTTGTTCTTGTGCAGAAAGCAGGGTGGTCCAGAGGACCCACGTGTGGTCTCTAGGATGACCCCGAGGAGGTAGAGGTGGGGTTCCACCCAGCTGTTTTGCCTCTGACAAGTGCTCTGTCTCAGTCTGTCGTGTTTAGAAGCACAATTTCATTGGGGTTATATAAAAACACTGGTAGCTTGGGGCCTCCTGGGTGGCTCAGTCGGTTAAGCATCAGACTTGGGCTCAGGTCATGATCTCACAGTTTGTGAGTTTGAGCCCCGCATCGGGCTCTGTGCTGACAGCTCAGAACCTGGAGCCTGCTTCGGATTCTGTGTCTCCCTCTCTCTCTGCCCCTCCTCTGCTCATGCTCTGTCTCTCCCTGAAAACAAACAAACAAACAAACAAACAAACAAAAAAACATTGGTATCTTGTTATGCCCTCAGTTTGTATGTGGGAACGAGAAAACCTGGTTGCTGGTCTTGGCTCTGTCACCACATGCCTGAGAACTTGGCCAATGCGGAGCCTCTTGGTGCCCAGACAGGTGTAGACCTCCATGCCTTCGACTTATAAAAATGCTGGTGGTTTTTCCTGCCGTAGCTGTTGTGAGCTGAAGGGAGACAGCAGAGAAGAAAGTACAGTAGAACCTTGGTTTGCAAGCATAATTTGGTCTGGAAACAGGCTTGTAATCCAAAGTACTTTTATAGCAAAGTGAATTTCCCCATGAAATAATGGAAACTCAGATGATTTGTTCCACGACCCCAAAATATTCATATAAAAATGATTACGGTACAGTGATATGATACAAAATAATAAAGTAAATACAAAATATAAAGAAAAATAAATCTGTACTTACCTTTAAAAACCTTTGTGACTGGTGTGAGGGAGACAAGAGCAAGGAGGGTTATTGTATAGGACAACTTTCATTATCACTAACAGATGTTGACTACAGTACAGTATTTTTTTTTTTAATTTTTTTTTCAACATTTATTTATTTTTGGGACAGAGAGAGACAGAGCATGAACGGGGGAGGGGCAGAGAGAGAGGGAGACACAGAATCGGAAACAGGCTCCAGGCTCTGAGCCATCAGCCCAGAGCCCGACGCGGGGCTCGAACTCACAGAGCGCGAGATCGTGACCTGGCTGAAGTCGGACGCTTAACCGACTGCGCCACCCAGGCGCCCCTACAGTACAGTATTTAAAAAAATTTTTTTTAAACATTTCTTTATTTTTGAAGGAGAGAGAGAGAGAGCCTGAGTGGGGGAGGAGCAGAGAGAGAGAGACACACAGAATCCAAAGCAGGCTCCAGGCTCTGAGCTGTCAGCACAGAGCCCGACATGGGGCTTGAACTCACGAGCTGTGAGATCGTGACCTGAGCTGAAGTTGGACGCTTAACCGACTGAGCCACCCAGGTGCCCCTACAGTATAGTATTAATGAACTCTTGTCAGATACTATGTTTAATGTTACTGGCAATAAGGCAGCAGAGGAAAAGGTCTATATCTGCAGGCAGCCTGACCTAAATGAAGCAAAACATTTCTAAGCTTCCTTTGTATGGAAAAGCAAAGGACTGTCCATAGGTGCTTTGAAGTGACAAAAAAATACACTAGTGCCAGCTGTGGGCACCTTCCCACATTCTGAAAAATCACTGATTTCTGCCAAACACTGCAGCTTGAGACTGACCATCCAAGCATGGGACATGATCACCCACAATCCCACAGTGAGAGAGAGAGAGAGAGGTTTGCTCATCTTACGGAACACTCAGAGAACAAATTTCTCGCAATCTAAGGTTTTACTGTACTTGGAAGTTAACAGTACCACATGGGAAGAAGAGATCGCTTTCAGGTGTCTGCTCAAGTGCCAGCTTCTCAGGGAAGCCTACTTGACTGCTCTCCTCAGGACCAGAGCCCCCACCTGAACCTCTGTGGCTCGTTCCCTGTTTTATTTTCTGTGGGGTGCTTTTCGCATCTGATAGGCCATGCATTTCACTCAGTTATTCTGTTTAGTAGACTGTGATACATTTTAAGCCCTGGGAGGACGGGGATTTTTGTGCACTTTGTTCAGTGCTGCATCCGCTGTGCTCAGAACAGCGTCTGGCACATAGTAGTTGCTCGGTAAATACTAGATGAAGGAATGAAGGGGTCACTGCCACATTACTGATTTGTGTAAGGATGACCTGGCTTAGTGGTTAGCTCCCAGAGAGACTGGCTTGTAAATCTGAGTAACATTGGGACAGTATGGGGACCAGTGACTGGATCTAGTGACCTGCACAGATGAACCCATGAATCCCTGAATACGTATGATAGAGAATTCAACGGATGTAAAATACTGCACATTTCAGAAGTGTTGACAGTTTGGCATGTCATAAGTTGTGCAAGAAGTTGAGTTGCTATGTGATGGAGAACGGGAATAAATGTATGCTGCTCTTACTGAGGGGGTGAGCTGATGGTGTTTGGGAGTGGGTAAGCTTAGAGACATGATGAAAGGGGAGAGAGAGATGGGCACTCCGAGTAGGGACATGCAAGGAGTGGGGCTCGACGGGACCAGGGCCGCCATCTAAATGAGTTGATAGAATAAGGTCCAGTGGTTCCTGGTGCCTGCTGTCTACTTGGGGCTCAGCTGGGTCTTTAGGATGCTGGCTGAGATTATGAAGCAACGGCTGTGGTCCTCCAAGATCTAAGCTTAGAGGCAACGACCTACCAGTACACAGTGACACTAACATAAAGGTGACAATAAAGGTCTATGCAAAGGGCATGGGTTGGTGGGGGGAGGTATCTTCTACACAGGGAGTGAGTCACGGAGGGCTTCAGGGAGGAGATGACTTTGGTGCTGCGTCTTAACATGAGAGCAGGAGTTTTCTAGGCAGAGAGAGGCGGGAAGGTTAGTCGGGAGCAGTATGGCAGGCCTTGGCATTTCACGGGCCCAGAGAGGTGTTTAGGAGGGTTGAAGGTGGGAGGGGAGCCATGGGGGAGAGCTGGGGAGAAAGGATGAATGCTTGGCTTGAGGAGTCAGTAAGTGCTACCTTGTGGTTGGGGGCATTCATTGCAAACTCTAAGCTGAGGAGTTTCGTGATGCCACACGTGTTAGAAAGATACTCTTGGCGCGATGTGGAGGCTGCTTCAGAGAGGGAGGTGAGAGAAGCACAGGGGCCAGGCAGGAAGTGCCAGTGACTGTCCTCGTGGGAGGTGGGGACCTGGGTGAGGCAAAGGTAGGTGCAGAGAGGTCTGTCCCCTGCATGATGCAGTGTCAGGGAGCGTCAGCTTGAGAACATTATACTTTGAGGATGCCTTTTATGGTGGAGACGTCCCTGACGGTCTAGGCCACTGGTCTTTGAATAATTTTAGGTTGGTATACCTGAGAGGAACCTTTTTTTTTTTTTCCAATATATGAAATTTATTGTCAAATTGGTTTCCATACGACACCCAGTGCTCATCCCAAAAGGTGCCCTCCTCAATACCCATCACCCACCCTCCCCTCCCTCCCACCCCCCATCAACCCTCAGTTTGTTCTCAGTTTTTAACAGTCTCTTATGCTTTGGCTCTCTCCCACTCTAACCTCTTTTTTTTTTTTTTCCTTCCCCTCTCCCATGGGTTTCTGTTAAGTTTCTCAAGATCCACATAAGAGTGAAACCATATGGTATCTGTCTTTCTCTGTATGGCTTATTTCACTTAGCATCACACTCTCCAGTCCCATCCACGTTGCTACAAAAGGCCATATTTCATTCTTTCTCATTGCCACGTAGTACTCCATTGTGTATATAAACCACAATTTCTTTATCCATTCATCAGTGGATGGACATTTAGGCTCTTTCCACAATTTGGCTATTGTTGAGAGTGCTGCTATAAACATTGGGGTACAAGTGCCCCTATGCATCAGTACTCCTGTGTCCCTTGGGTAAATTCCTAGCAGTGCTATTGCTGGGTCATAGGGTAGGTCTATTTTTAATTTTCTGAGGAACCTCCACACTGCTTTCCAGAGTGGCTGCACCAATTTGCATTCCCACCAACAGTGCAAGAGGGTTCCCATTTCTCCACATCCTCTCCAGCATCTATAGTTTTCTGATTTGTTCATTTTGGCCACTCTGGCGTGAGGTGATATCTGAGTGTGGTTTTGATTTGTATTTCCCTGATAAGGAGCGACGTTGAACATCTTTTCATGTGCCTGCTGGCCATCCGGATGTCTTCTTTAGAGAAGTGTCTATTCATGTTTTCTGCCCATTTCTTCACTGGGTTATTTGTTTTTCGGGTGTGGAGTTTGTTGAGCTCTTTATAGATTTTGGATACTAGCCCTTTGTCCGATATGTCATTTGCAAATATCTTTTCCCATTCCGTTGGTTGCCTTTTAGTTTTGTTGGTTGTTTCCTTTGCTGTGCAGAAGCTTTTTATCTTCATAAGGTCCCAGTAATTCATTTTTGCTTTTAATTCCCTTGCCTTTGAGGATGTGTCGAGTAAGAGATTGCTACGGCTGAGGTCAGAGAGGTCTTTTCCTGCTTTCTCGAGAGGAACCTTTTTAAAGCTACGTTATTTACACTGTCATCTAAATTGGCCAGTGGAATTTCAATATTTAGTGGTTTGATTTTCAAGAATATTCATTAAAGTATATATATGGACAAACTGTCTTTTGATGGTCAGGAATTTTCTTTCTTTCCTTTCCCTTCTTCGACTTATACTTCCATTCCACTCCCTTGACGGAATTTTATCTTAGCGTTATATATTGTATGCTTGAAAATCTTTTCTTGTTCACGCTACCATATTCATGTGAAGCCACAATTATATATAAATTGAAATGTATACACATTTTCCAAGTTTACGATGATCACGAGTCTAAGTGTTAGGAGATCTTTTTGGTTGAGTCCCTCTTTAATGGTACACAGTTTATCAAAGCAACAGAAGTACATTATACATTTTGAAAAATAGTTAATGAACAGAAAGAGAAAACATTGTTGAGAAGGAATCTCTTACTGAGAGGCCTGAGCCCTCCCCCACCGCCCCACCCCTGCCATTCATTCCCGTATCCATGAATGAATGTCACCTGTGCCCAGAATAGCCTATGCTCAGCACTGATTCTTTTCTGGAGAACCCTATTTAAGTCACTACAGAGCTGGGGACTGAAAGAATTTGGTTAATGCACTGTCACTCAAACCTTTCTTCTGAGGCACATGACCAAAGCACAGGGATCTAACATTATGATGACTTAATCATCTGTCATGTGGCCACTTAATTAGGTTGGGCAGTTTTGTGTATAGTGAGGAATGGGAACCCATCTGACCTAGGGGAGGCTCATTCACCCAAGCTTTAGAGGCTTGTATTTTCTCAGCACAGACCCCAGGGCTTTGAATGGGGCTTTTGTTTTCCACCCTGGAGTTTTAGCCTCCATGGCAATGTGCTTTAGGAGAGGCGAGCCTTTCTTCTGGGAAGTGCAAAAAGGGCCTGTGCGGAGGGGGCTGGGATTCCACCTCCCTCCTCTGACAGAACCATTTTAGCAAAAAGAACATTTGGAAGTAGAGGATCTGAAAAGCAATTGTCTTAAAAGTATCCATTCTTGTGTGTGCTGGGTTCCACACATTTGGTTCGGAGACAGCTCGCTAGGCTTTGGCCCAGCCTACACTTTTTCTCAACATCTCCCGTGAAGACAGCGACGGCCTCCCAACGAATGGTCTGACAGAAAGTGCTAGCAGTTCTGGGCACGCTTGATATTTTCTTTCGCTGGCTTTTTCTCCTTCTAGTAGTTTTAAAACTCGTATTAGTTATTTCTGAAGTCAATATCACACACTTGCCTAAGGACAAAAGACAGCTTTCCCTGACCGGACTCAGACCTTCCTGGGCCTGTGGCTCTCATCAAGGTCCCGCTTTCCACCATCTTGGGGAAGCTCCCTATCCCTGCCTCCCTCTCACTTCTCCTTCGCTAAATGTTGCCTCCCGGTCTTCTTTGCTGGGGACAATTTCACTTGGGCATTTTATTATTATTATTTTTCCAGATTATTAACAGCTCATTTTCTATTTCTGAGAGGTTTAAGCAATGCTTAGAACATTTTTATTATTTCCAGGCCACCATTTTTTTTTTCCCTTATAGAAATCGTCTCTCCTTTTTAAAAATGCAAGCCAATGGAAGCAGGATTCGTTTGCATGCCGAGAAAGCAATTCTTCTTTTTAATTTATTTAAACTTTTTTTATTGAGGTATACGTGACATATAACACTATATTAGTTTCAGACGTACAGCATAACGATTTGGTATTTGTATGTATTGAGAAATGGCCACCACAATAAATCTGGTTAACATCTGTCACCATACACAGTTAAATTTTTTTTCTTGTGATGAGAACTTTTACGATTTATTCTCTTAGCAACTTTCAAATATGCAGTACAATGTTATTAAGTATAGTCACCACGGTGTACATTACCTCCTTGTGATGTATTTATTTCATAACTGAAGCTTGTATCTTTTGACTCCATCCTGTGTCCATCCTGCCCTCCCCCACCCCCTGCCTCTGTTCACCACCAGTCTGTTCTCTGTGTCTATGAGCTTGTTTTGTTTGTTTGTTTTGGATTCCACATATAAGTGAGATCATATGGCATTTCTGTCTGACTCATTTCATTTAGTATACTGCCCTCAGGGTCTATCCATGTTGTCACAAATGGCAAGATTTCATTCTTTTTTATGGCTGAGTATATAGATAGATAGATAGATAGATAGATAGATAGATATAGATAGATATACATATATATGTACATTATGTGTGTGTGTGCGTGTCTGTGTGTGTGTATTTAGCAACTTCTTTTAAAAATACCCCATCACTTTTAGATCAATCTGCTGGTTCAACAGCCACCCTTTCTCTGGTGAATGAAGCACAGTATTTGCTGATAAATAGACCCAGCGTTTTGGAGCTTCAGCAGCAATTAAATGCCAGGTAAGACATGGGAATAGCCTTGGGAATAGCAGGCAGGTGTAACCACTTGACTCTGAGGGTGAGCCTTGCACCTGCCTGGGGAGTCGTGGAGTGCAGACGAGAGACTGAGGCCCCAAGAAGTTACAAAGCCCTTTGGGTCCAGCTCCCACGTCTCTCTTGATGACTTCATGATGTTTAGCGAACCCCAACTCTCATTTTTAATCATTCCATTTCTTAACATTTGCTTTAATGGAAATGAACTTGACCCAGTTTCATTGCCCGTCCTCCCACCGCCCCCTGTTCCCTAGGAGCCTTGCCCTATTTCCACAATCCTTTTGAGTGAAAAGGGTGGTTATGAAAGCTTTTAAAGTTGTAACTGTAGATATTATATGTTTGTATCAGCAGACAGAACCAAGAGCACTGGCTGCTCACTTCCACCCGAGGTGCTGCTAAGGGCCCTGACGTATTAGCGGGTCAGCTCCAGAAAGAGTTAGTTCAACCCCCTTCGTTGTATTTAGAGGAAATTGAAGTCCCAAGGGAATCAGACAATTAGGGCAAAAGGCCCCACTGTTATGTGACAGCTGTGTCCGGCTGCTTATTCCTAGTCCACAGGCCAGGAGAGGTGTGCACACGCCCGTCACCGTGAGCCAGGGATCCTGTGACTCTTACGTGCCTTGTGGTCTTGGGCACATGTGTGCACACTCAGAAACACGTACAAAGGTAGCTTAATAAAAATAACAAAGATGGGCTGTTTGTAGTGATTCCTGTTTGTAGTCGTTGGCAAAAACGTGCAACAGAGTTCCCTGGCCATGGCCTTGCTCGCTCTCCTTGGGTATAGAAGTATGGTGCAGCTTCATGGTCCCTGGGTGTTCACTGAGCTATCCCGGCATCAAGTGACACTCCTCCTCAGGGACCCAGAGCCCTGGAGAGAGCAGGTCAGTGGTTTTCTAGGGTTCTTTGTGTGGAAAAAATAGGAGGGGGAGACCGGCTTGCTGCAATCCTGGTTCCTACCAGGAGGGGACCGTGTTTCCTACTGGTGTCTGAGCGCAGGGCTGACAAGCAGGCAGTGGGTGTGACAGGTTAAGTGGACCAGCCTGTGCCTTGTGCCTGGGAGGGCCGCTGAGGGCTGTGGTTGCTGTATCTCTGTTCTACTTTCAAATTTGATGGACTCTATAGTGTATATGCTGATCATATCTTTTTTAAAAAATTTATATCCAAGTTAGTTAGCATGTAGTGCAATAACGGTTTCGGGAGTAGAATCCCCTGATTCATCCCCTACATAGAACACCCAGTGCTCATCCCAACAAGTGTCCTTCTTAATGCCCCTTCAGCCATTTAGCCCAACCCCCACCCACAACCCCTCCAGCTACCCTCAGTGTGTTCTCTATATTTAAGAGTCTCTTACGTTTTGTCCCCCTCTCTGTTTTTATATTATTTTTGCTTCCCTTCCCTTATGTTCATTTGTTTTGTATCTTAAATTCCACAGGAGTGGAATCATATGATATTTGTCTTTCTCTGACTAATTTCGCTTAGCATAATACCCTCTAGTTCATCCACATCGTTGCAAATGGCAAGATTTTATTCTTTTTGATTGCTGAGTAATACTCCATTGTGTATGTATGTGTATATATATATATATATATATACATACATACATACATACCACATCTTCTTTGTCCATTCATCTGTTGATGGACATTTGGGCTCTTTCCACACTTTGGCTCTTGTCAAAAGAGCTGCTAGAAACGTTGGGGTGCATGTGTCCCTTTGAAACAACACACCTGTGTCCCTTGGATAAATACCTAGTAGTGCAATTGCTGAGTCGTAGGGTAGTTCTATTTTTAACTTTTTGAGGAATCTCCATACTGTTTTCTCGAGTGGCTCCACCAGCTGACATTCCCACCAGCGGTGCAAAAGAGATCCTCTTTCTCTGCATCCTCACCAACATCTGTTGTTGCCTGAGTTGTTAATGTTAGCCCTTCTGACAGGTGTGAGGTGGTATCTCATTGTGGTTTTGGTGTGTATTTCCCTGATGATGACCATAATATCTTTTGAACATAAAACTTTCCCTTTTACAAAACACAAAGGGAACGTTTGTAACTTGGAGGCTAAATCCAGAATCCAAGGATTTTAGGACTGGAAAGTGCTAGCCCTCTCATTTCAGATGAAGAAACTGTAGTGCTGAAACTAGACTTGGTTATCCTGGTCCCCGCTTTGCACTCACCAGCCCCTGCCGGAAGGGGATTGGGATATTACAGCCTTGTCCTCCACCAGGGCTTTTCAGCTCTGTTTCCAGGGAAAATTCCAGGTGTACTTTGGGACTACCCCATCCCCCAACTTAAAAAAATTTTTCTTGGGCGCCTGGGTGGCGCAGTCAGTTAAGCGTCCGACTTCAGCCAGGTCACGATCTCGCAGTCCGTGAGTTCGAGCCCCACGTCAGGCTCTGGGCTGATGGCTCAGAGCCTGGAGCCTGTTTCCGATTCTGTGTCTCCCTCTCTCTCTGCCCCTCCCCCGTTCATGCTCTGTCTCTCTCTGTCCCAAAAATAAATAAAAACGTTGAAAAAAAAATTAAAAAAAAATTTTTCTTTGTTGAAGCACAACAAAGCACAAAAATTATAAGTACATATCTCAATTAATTTTTACATATATATATATATATATATATATATATATATACACACACACCCATGTACCACTGCCCAGACCAATTAGAGAACATCTCTAGTACGCCAGAAACCTTCTTCGTATGCCCTGTCAGTCAGTCCAACAGAAGATCACCACTATTCTGACTTCTTTTATCATCGATCATTTCGCTTGTTCTTGAACCCAATATAACGGGATCACACAATGTGTTCTTTTGTTGACGTTTTCAGATGCTTTATTAAAAAAAATTTTTTTTTACATTTATTTATTTTTGAGAGACAGAGAGAGACAGAGCACAAGTGGAAGAGGGGCAGGGAGAGAAGGAGACACAGAATCCAAAGCAGGCTCCAGGCTCTGAGCGGTCAGCATAGAGCCTGACATGGGACTTGAACTCACAAACTGAGAGATCATGACCTGAGCCGAAGTCAGACGCTCAGCTGACTGAGCCACCCAGGTGCCCCTCAGATGCTTTATTTTTCGTTCTTTTTCCCTTTAGTGCATGGAGGTGCAGAGAGCCATTTTATGGGACCTCATGGCCATAAACCAAAATCTTAAACAAGAATTACAAAAATAGTGAATGCTCATTAAAACTGCAAATAGTACACAAGTTAGCAAGTAAATTTGTTTTTATGGAGATAAAGTTGACATACAACATTATATTAGTTTCAGGTGTACAATAGCATGATTCGTTATTTGTACATAGTGAGAAACAATCACTACAATAAGTCTGGTTAACATCTGTCACCCTATATAGTTACAAATTTTTTTTCGTGTGATGAGAACTTATAAGATGTACTCTCTTAGCAACTTTCAAATATGCAGTACGGTATTAACGACTATGGTCATCGCACTGCACGTTACATCCCCATGATGTATTTATTTTATAACTGGAAGTTTGTGCCTTTTGGCCCCCTTCACCCATTTTGCCCGCTCCCACCCCTGCCTCTGGTAACCACCAGTCAGTTCTCTGTAGAAAATCAATACTAAAACCTCCCATGTGTACGCATTGTTGCTTTATGGCGTACTCATATCCAAAAACAAAGTAGGCGCTCTTGGAACATCTTAGGTCCTTGGTAGTTAAGCCTGTTGACACTCCTTAAGCGCCTTGTCCAGATGCGCGACGTAGAACTGGTCTTTTCGTAGAAGTTTGTTCATTTGACTCCTGTTCCCTTGGTTTCCAGAGTCCTTTGTCTCTTCAGCTAAGATCTACTTACTCTTTGCACTTCCTCTTGTGGGCCTGTCCATGGAGATGGGATCATCTCCCATGGAACACCATCAAGGTCTGCCTAACGGATGCGTGTCTGCTGGTCTTACACTCGTGGTAGAAGCTGGTTCTGATCATCTAGGCTTAGGCCTGAGAACAGTTGATGAAGTCAGGCATCAAGGGCTAGAAATGTTGAACAATTGTGCCTCCATTGTCTACTCTTCCCACTACCCCCCTTTTGGCATGTCTTAAACAGTGATGCGAATGGAAAGGAGGAATTATTCCCGATGAAAGAACTCATCTCACGTTTCCGTGCCAATATTATTACCAGTGGGACAAGCCCTTTTGAAGAAGAGACGTGGGATGAGATTTCAGTCGGTTCCTTGCGTTTCCAGGTGAGTCAGGGATGTTCGGTTATCCTCCCTCAAGGGTTGCCGATGGAGACTGACCTCCATCTGTGGCCAGGATGGTGGCCTGGCCGGTGGCAGGTGGGAATCCCCTGTCTGTCTTTGACTCTGACCCGCAAAGCCTCAGCTGGGGGGTTTGTGACATCTGCATTCTGGGACTCCCCTTGGAAGGATCCATCTCTTATTCCCTACGAAGGTGGCAGCAGTCAGTTGCCCGTGGGACAGAGAGAAGGTGCTCCTACAGGTGGTCAGGGCTCAGTGCCGCCTCCATCTCATAATTATGTTTGGGCTTAAACGGTGTTTTCTTAGAATGCTTGTGTCTATGGGAACATTCTCCTCCTGGAACCTGTTGCACTTTCCTGATGTCTGGTGCTGGTGGAGGAGGACCCAGATGTCTAGTGGTCCTTCAGTGTCCGTGGCCACCACTCTACCTTCTTCCCACGCCCTGGCTTCCTGCCTTGCTGGCCTTTGTGGAGGAGCTTACAGTCAGAGAGGTGAAGCTGCCCCCTGCCCTCTCTCCCCAGGCTCCGGCTCCCCAAACAGTGCTGTGGGCTTGAAAAAATGTGAGAGAGCCTTAGGCTAAAACCTACATTCTTCCTTGGAGACAACAGGGCTCCTGAGACCTGATCCCTCTGACCTCTCTAGCCCTCCCGTTGCCTGCCACACCATCCGTCTCTACATTTCCTAAACACGCCAAGCTTCCTGTCTCAGCGTGTCCCTTCTGCTTGGCGTGTTCTTCCTGCAGCCACTTCAGGGTCTCCGCTCAGATGGCACCTCCTTGGGAAGGTCAGGCTCTTAAGCATAGCACCTGCTTATTCCTTCAGAGCACACGAGGGTGGGGACTAGTATGTTTTGTTCAGCTGTACCTCTAGGGCCCAGAACAGTCTTGGCCCAGAGTCAGTGCTCAATAACCATCGAGAGAATGAATGGACAGGAAAGATAAGGAATAGCTAGGGACAGAAGGATGGGTCATCTGCACAGAATGTCCTTGGTACTTTAGTGGGGGATGATATTATCTTAATAGTAATATTATTAATCCTGGTATTCACCGTCTACCTTGGGGCTATCTTGTGTCCCGGCTCTGCACCTGGAAGGAACACCACTGTGGTATCCAGAAAAGCAGCAGGCAGTCATTTAAATCTTCCTGGAAGAATGGTGGAGGTCTAGGGTTGTGGACGGCACTTAAATTTCACGGCATGAAGAAGTCCCAAAGAATTTTTTTTATCCACTTACCTCCCCAAACCTCCTCTTATCCTGGCAGCTTTTCTTCCTTGAAAAAACAATCTCTTCTCTCCCAGACATTGACGCCCACAGGCCTCTCTCTGGCACCAGCCCTCCTGCTGTTCCTCCTCACCCCTGCATCTGACTTACTCTTCTCTTCCTCATTTCCTGTTTCTCTGTCCCTGCTGTGTCTTTAAAACACTTGCTCTTATGTATCCTGCCTGATGCAGAGTAGGTATTAATACCTGTTGTTTGATAAATGGAGAGAAGGAGGAAGAAAAGGAAGAAAGGGAGAGGAGAGAGAAGGAACTAGAATGAGCTTATTGTCGCTGTCAGACAATTCTGACACTGTTGGCAACAATAGCATCTGCAGTTTGTCAGCTACCTGGGGCCATAAATACAAGGAAGATTCTTTAAGAAATTTTTCTGAGATGTTCTGCTCTCCTTCATTTTTATTAAAAAATTTAAAAATATTTATTTTTGAGAGAGAGAGAGAGAGCACGAGGAGGAGAGGGGCAGAGAGAGGGAGACACAGAATCTGAAACAGGCTCCAGTCTCTGAGCTGTCAGCACAGAGCCCAACGTGGGGCTCGAACTCATGGACCGCGAGATCATGACCTGAGCCGAAGTTGGTCGCTTAACCAACTGAGCCACCCAGGCGTCCCAATGCTTTGTTTTCTTTAGATCAGTGTTCTTAATAAACATTCATTAGTAAAAGTTAAAATATGCCTGCCCTTTGGCCTAATCATCTCACTTATAGAAATCTAGTCCATAAAATACACCTGTACAAGTATGCAGAGTTCTATTACAAGTTTATTTATTGTAATGCTTTTAGAAATATGAAAAATTGAGGGGCACCTGGGTGGCTCAGTTGGTTAGGCTTCCGACTTTGGCTCAGGTCATGATCTCACAGCCCATGAGTTTGAGCCCCGCGTCAGGCTCTGTGCTGACAGCTTAGAGCCTGGGCTGCTTCAGATTGTGTCCCCCCTCTCTCTCTGCCCCTCCCCCACTCGTGCTCTGTCTTGCTCTGTCTCTCAAAAATAAATGTTAAAAAAAAAAGTTTGCAAACCAGGAGCCCCCAAACCAAAACATGAAATATGAAAAATTGGAGGCCATCAGAAATATCCATAAAAGGGAGATTGTTTAAATAAATTATGCTATATTCATACAGTGTAGTCCTGTGCAGGCACTAAAAAGTGTGAACTATAGTTAGTACTATGCCTTGCAAAAACTAAATGCTTAAAAGATGTTTGCCGATGATAATACTCAGGCTGAGGCTGTTGCAATGCAAAAAGACTTAGCACATTTCTTTTAGAAAGTCATTTTTCACTGGGTATCATCAAATCATAAAAACTTTTATACCTGTTGGCTTTATAGTCTCATTTAGAGAGGTCAAACCCCCTCCCCCCCAAGTTTTAAATCTCTTTTAGAAATTCATTTTTCACTGGCTATCATCAAATCATAAAAACTTTTATACCCGTTGGCTTTATAATCTCATTTAGAGAGATCAAACCCCCTCCCCCCAAGTTTTAAACAGCAAATAGGGTTATGTGGAGTAATGAAATCAGGGAAGACACCCCGTGGCCTCTGAGAGCTCTGGGAGTGTGTTGCACGGGTGCATGTGTGGTTGTGTCCAGCTCCGAGCTGCAGTCTGGAGGGATCTATAGCCACATCAGCAGCACTTGCCTCTCAAGACAGGGAGGGAGGCCGCTGCTGAGTGCTTTCTCTTTAAACCTTTTTTAAATGTTTATTTATTTTGGGGGGAGAGAGAGGAGGAGGGGCAGAGCGCAAGTGGGGAGGGGCAGAGAGAGGGAGACACAGAATCCAAAGCAGGCTCCAGGCTCTGAGCTGTCAGCACAGAGACTAACTCAGGGTTTGAATTCACGAACCGCGAGACTGTGACCTGAGCCTAGGTCAGACGCTTAACTGACTGAGTCACCCAGGCACCCTGAGTGCTTTCTTTTTTTAACTCTTTTTTTTTTTTTAATTTTTTTTCAACGTTTTTTATTTATTTTTGGGACAGAGAGAGACAGAGCATGAACGGGGGAGGGGCAGAGAGAGAGGGAGACACAGAATCAGAAACAGGCTCCAGGCTCCGAGCCATCAGCCCAGAGCCTGACACGGGGCTCGAACTCACGGACCGCGAGATCGTGACCTGGCTGAAGTCAGACGCTTAACCGACTGCGCCACCCAGGCGCCCCTCTTTTTTTAACTCTTAAAGCTGCTCTGTATAGTTTGAGTTATTTTTCAAAGAACATGTATACTAGTAAACAATTTTTTTTTAAATGCCAATGGATGAGAGGGCTAGAGAAAAATGCTTAAAAAATGATGATGTTTTAAGAAAATTGATTTCTTCACCTTGGTGTTTGAAAAAAGTGTCTGGAAAATATTTTTCCCTCTGCCAGCTTGAGAAACTTTTAAGAGAGCCTTTTGGCCAAAGCGACAGGAGTTTTACATGAAGTGCTATCTGTCAGGTGGCAACTGGGGCCCAGGCCCAGGGCTGGTGGGACGTCCATTCTGTGGGACATAGCTCTGCAGGGCCAGAGGGAGCCTGGCCTGGGAATCATAGTTTTATAGGCAGAGGAGGTAGCGTGTTCTGTACTTGCTCTTGGAGGGCTTAGTGTTCTATCTTGAGGCAGTCTTTTTCCATCTCAGACATTCTCATGCACAAGAATCCTGGGCGTGGCATCCTAGAAATAGTGTCTGGAATCCTCACCAAATCAAGCGAAGGGGCTGAATGAGGCAATGAGGCCTGGAGAGGTCATAGGTCTGCTCAGTGTCAAGGCCAGTGCTGGGCAGAGCCCCGTACAGCACAGCCCAGCTGCTTGCGGAGGCCTGGGAGCCTTGACTTTGGTACTACCTTGAGGTTGTATTTCCATTGGTTTAAGGTCCACCAGCCAGAAGGCGAGTGCTAGGAACAGGCCAAGACACATCCAGATTTAGCCGTTTCTAGCTTCAGTGCGTACTTGGTGTTTGCCCCCAAGTGAGCAGAGGAGCAAATGTGAAAATCAAGTCCCTTCACCCTTTTTATAGGTGCAACAAAAGCAGTGTCTCATCACTGCTAAGCTGCAGGCTTTCTTGTTTTGTGTTAACATTTGTGGGAGATTTTTCTCACTACAGAACAAGTCTTGCTCGTGGCAGACCAACAGGATGACCCCTGTTAAGAAGCTGTGTGTGTGTGTGTGTGTGTGTGTGTGTGTGTATGTGTGAATACACATGTAATTTTCTTTCCTGCTTATTTCACTTATAAAAATAAGTATTTACCATTTAAAACCCTTTATAGATCAATTTTAATACCTGCACGATATATTCATATACCTGTAGTGTAGCCATTGTTCTCTACTATTTGATGTTTAAGATGCTCTCAGGTTTCCCCGATCACAAACAACATGAGAAAGATTGTACACGAACCTGTGTTTGTACTTGGGGTTCTTTTCTTGAGTGAAATTCCTAGTAGCGAAGTTTCTGGGTCAAAGGACACGGACACAGTAAGGTTCTTTCTGATGAGTCAGTGCTGGGCCCGTGGGTGTTTATCTTCTCCTAGTTCACCCTCCAACCAGTTAGTTCTTTTCTTCCTGGGAGAATCTCCAAGATTCTCTGATCACCATCCGAGATTCACAACAACTCTTTTCTTTGTCTACAAAGCCCGGAAGCAGCAGTCTTTCAGTTGATGAACAAACATGGATGATCCCCCAGGACTGTGTGAGGAGCGGCTACTTTCTGGCTCCTAGCAGTCAGAGCAGAGTAGTGAGCATTGCTGTGTGAGTGGGCCCAGAGAACACCTCTGACAACCGGTCCTCCTGGACCCAGATTCCTCCCTGCACTAGCAGGAGCGTCTGGCCACTTTCACGGCAACGCTGTCTTTTCCCTTCTCGCCCCCTCTAGGTTTTAGGTCCTTGTCACAGATGCCAGATGATTTGCATCAACCAGCAAACTGGGCAGCGAAACCAAGATGTTTTCCAAAAGCTTTCTGAGAGTCGTGCGAGAAAAGTAAGCATGATTGCAAACTGTGACACCTGTTTTAAGATCCCATTTTGTTTTTTAAGTTTATTTATTTATTTGGGGGGGGGCAGGGAGAGAGAGAGAGAGAGAGAAAGAGAGAGAGAGAGAGGGAGGAAGAGAATCCCAAGCAGAGCCTTTGGTGGGGCTCAAATTCATGAAACAGTGAGATCATCACTTGAGCCCAAACCAAGTTAGACGCGTAACTGACTGAACCACCCAGGTGCCCCTAAGATCCTATTTTAAGATCCTGGCTTGTTATCTACACCCAAACTGTAGTTCTGAGTAATAACGGTGTGTAAGTTTGAGAAGTGCGGACACATTCTGAGGCTGATCGGCTACCATTAAGGTTCTGATCTCATCCATGGCACCGTCTTAGGTTTCTTGTCCATCCATTTTCTTACTTTTTGGGGGTCTTATGTGTATTTTTGATGCTCTCAAATTTTGTTGAAGAGACACAGGGTTTAAATAAGAAATAAGTAAATAAGCCAAGTAATTTTATTGTCTCGATCATTATTTTCTTCACCACAGGTGTCTCATGAGAGTAAAATGCCCTGTGGTGAATAGAGTAATTGCATAGGCAGATTCAGTAAATTTCACTCTGAGAAGGCTGTAAATCATCTTCTTGAAGGTTAGAATGACTAGGTGTGGTTTTTGTGGATTCCAGGTTATAGAAACTGAATTTCTAACAGACTGATTCTTTAGGAAGATTTATGTCCAGGCTAGGGCTTTCTGGTTTTGTTTGCAAGGAGTTCTAGGAAGTCCGGTAAGCAATCAAGGTTGCATGGAACATTTCTTGAAAATTAACTGAATTAACATAAATATTCAATATCTCTCCAATAATAAATTAGAAGGTAAACTCATGGTAAAATATTGCACATCGTTTCCCATGTTTCTCCAAACCAGGGTTTCGTTTCACAGTATTTAATTGCCACAGTCTCCCTGCAGACAGGGGGTAGATACGGTCTTCACTTGAGTGTTTTGTCAACATGTCTGTTCGCTCAGCTGAGGCAGGCTGTGTCACCTGAGGGTGTGAGGGCCTTGAATCTGTGCCATGCAGGTTGCCAGAGGACAGGGGATGGGGGTGCACAAATACTATGATGCACGGAAGGAAATCTCTGTACTTCTGAGAACCACTGTAACTCTCTTGTGCACACACCTTTCATTTTTTAAAAAATATTTTGGAATAATTTTAGATTCACGGATAAATTGCAAAGAGAGTACAGAAAGTTCCTGTGTACCTTCTCCCTCATGTGCACACATCTTAAGGAATTAATTTGGCCTCAGCCCCTAGCCTGGGTCGTGGAACATGGGGGCACCCAGCTGATGTTATCACAGGAATGAACAGATCTGGGAGTGCATCACATGCTCCAGGGAGTTCTTACTGACTCACTCGCATTGATGGCAAACTCTGAGTAGACTCACACAGCTCTTTATTTTGGGCCTTCCATTTCTGTTCTAGAGAGTTTGGAGAACTTAACCTACATCACAACAACAACAACAAAATCACCTCAAAGAAAATGCAGAATTTTGCTATTACTTTCACAAAAGTAGTTTTTACATCAGGGAACAGAGCAGAAATTGGCCTGGTCGTGGTCAGAAGCAGAGAGCAGGACGCAAGCCCTCCTACCAGAAGCTCAGGGTATATAGGAAGGAGAAAAACAGGTGTGTGTGGGGGGACTGTCGGGAAAGAACATTATACATGGCAATCTTTGTCTGAAATTGGGATTCTTGTTTCCCACTACATCCTAGTACCTGTGTTTAAAATCTGACTTGATTTTAGTTGATCATTATTATTTATAAAATTATTTCAACTGCTAAAATAATCTGGCTTGTTGTTGCCGCTGTCTTGTTCACAGGTGAACTTTGGAGTGTACCTGACGCATACATCTTTGGATTTTTCTTCCCCAGCTTTCCTGTCTGTAGGATCTCAGGTGCTCCCTGTGTTGAAAGAAAACACAGAACACCATGAGCTACCTGCTTCCACAAAACATCAGGATGTTATCTCCTAAAAAGTATTTTCAGTGTAAATTAAAATTTCTCTTTTACACCTATGTCTGCTATAATTCACGCTGGCACATGGCTCGATAGAACAAGGAGAGTTCTCTTCGGGGGGTAGGGGAACTCTCGTTGGCCGCCTCTAACTTCCACTCTCCACGTGTGCACTGGCCAAGCTCACGAGGGCAGTTTTGGGCCCTCTGTGCTTTCCACAGCTGTGCTGCACCCAGCAAGGTTCCCATATGCGTTTGAAGTAGGATTATTTTATTTTATTTTATTTTATTTTATTTTATTTTATTTTATTTTATTATTTCTTTTTTGAAGTATGATAATTTTAATTAGGTGAGCGTTTTTTTTCCAGTTATAATCCTCTCTCTTTATCACTATTAAAAAAATTTTTTTTAACATTTATTTATTATTGAGAGAGAGAGACAGAGCACGAGCAGGGGAGGGACAGAGACAGGAAGACACAGAATCTGAAGCGGGCTCCAGGCTCTGAGCTGTTAGCACACTGCCTGACGCGGGGCTCGAACTCATGAACCACGAGATTGTGACCTGGGCTGAAGTGGGAAGCTCAGCTGACTGAGCCACCCAGGTGCCCCATCACTATCTTTTTAAATTTAAGTGTAGTTGACACACAGTGTTAGTTTCGGGTGTACAGCATAGGGACTCACTACGTCTACATGTTCTACTATGCTCACAAGTGTAGCTAACACCCGTCACTGTAAAAAGCTATTACAGTACCATCAACTATATTCCCTATGCTGTACCTTTTATCCCAGTGACTTCTTTCTTTCCATAACTGGAAGTAATTAGGTGAGATCTTTAACGATGCTCCCTGGGAATGCTGAACCTCCATTTTGCCATTTTCCCACATGGTTACTTTGTCTTTAGAAAGAATCTCTAGTGCTTGTCAATCCCTCTATAATGAGGGTGGGAGCTTGTGTCCAGTGATCTTGAGGGAATGAGAATGTGCCCCTTTCCTCTCGTGGACATAGAGGAGGCGGGCTGATGAGTTGTGGTCACGTTCTTTCGGGGAGATTTGACCAGGATATTTATGTGTTGAGCAAAGGCACAGGCTGGCAACCTCCCCCTCCTTCCTTCCTATCCCGGCTCACTCCTCCTCTCCCGCGTTGGGTTGATGTTCTGGGGGGTGCTCATGAGCCCGAGGCCACACTCAGTGACTGCGGTCCTCTCTGAGCAATCATGCTCCCTCGACAAGCCCACCGGGCCATATCAGCCCACCCACTGACCAAGCCACCCAGTCTCCAAATCCCAGTTCAGAGAGGAACTTTGGAGGTTCAGGGGTCCCTTCCCTACCACCTCTGACCCTGCTCCTGCAGCCTCCAGTTGAATACGTCCAGTGATGGAAAGCTTACTCTCTAATGAAGCTACCTATCCCTCTGAATTGTTGAAAAGCTCCTCCCTGTATTGAGCTTGTCTCTGCCTCCCCATGACGTCCGGCCATGGGTCTCGTCCTGTCATATATAGCCGTGTGGAGCAAGCATGACATCCTCCTACGTCCGCTCTGCTCAAGTCCTTCTGAAGCATGGAGTCCACATGGGAGCCCCAGGTCCTTGCTAAGGCCCTCAGCACCTCCCACCTGGATTGTTCATGAGTGCAATCACCTCTTCCCCAAACTCCTGCCCACCACTGCCCACAGTGTCTTCCTAAAGCCAGTGTCCTGCTTCTCCTTCCTGCCCAGTTGTCTGCATATCAGGCTCAGGTTTCCCTGCCTCCCTTACTCAGACCCCTTGGTTAGGGGTCGGTTTCTTCCATTATATCATTTGCAGAACTTTGTGATGCTTTCAGTACTATGTGGGGTTTGAAAGATGTTTTCAGCACTATGTGGGGTTTGAACACTTGACTCTGTTCTTGAGGGTTTGCTGGGACGGAGCCATGCCCTTGCACTCTCATTTTGCATGCAGAGTTAGGTGTAAACACTGACTTTCCGGGTGTTGCCTTCATGGTTCTTGTAGCTGGGGGAGAGATTCTCTTCTGCATGCCTTGGGGTAAGTATCAAAACTTTGAGGAAGGTGGTGGTGTTGACTTCTTCCCACTGAGACTCAGCCTTGTGGGAACAACGAGGGGGCAGGTGGTGATTCCTTCCTCCTGTTGAAAGATATCCATCCACTTGCTTTTTATTCAATATGTGCCATTCAGCCTCTAGGTAAGGCTATAGAAATGCAAGAAACAGAACAGTCATTCAACGATCTCACCACAGAAACAAAAGCAAGGGGAGGAAGACAGACCAGTACATACTCAGGTGTTATGAGGAATGTTTCAAAACCATGCTACCAAAGATGTCCTTTGGTGAGAAGATTCTAGAAGGGTCACAAGTACACTCAAATATTCCTGGATATTAGTGCCCCGTGTTATAGTTTGACTTCTAGGCTGAGATAGATGACCTGCATTCCAGGTCATGCAGGCTTACTTCTTTAGAATTTGTCCCTCCATACGCGTTCCATATTTGGTTTTATCTAAGTGAAAGTAGAATAGCATATTTATAACTGTGTTGTGAACACCCCATGTTGGAAAGGGCCTAAATGTCCATTAACAGGAAAATGGATATAAGGTGGTAGTGGAAAGTGAAGGGATTAGAACTACATGGGTCAGCATGGGTGACCACGGTGTTGAGAGAAAGAGGCAAGTTGCAGAATTCATGTGGTAACATTGAAGGTCAAAGCTGAAAAAAAACCCAAACAGACCAAGCAGAAAACTCCTATACTTTGCCTTAAGGGTACATGCATATGCAGTAAAAGTATAAAGAAAAGGAATGATAAATTATGCATTTTGAGGGTGAGGTACTAGAAATAGGGAAGGTATATAGGGGCATTGACTCTGTTGGGAAGGTCTTATTTCTTAAGCTGTAGGATAATAGATGCATAGGAATTAGTTGTGGTATTCTTTATATCTTTTCAAATGACTTAAATGTTTAATAATAATTAAAGAAAAGTTTTCAGGAAAATTTCCCTTTAGTTATTTCCATTGCTTAAGAGCAAAACATTGAGCAAGAGAGGGTCCCAGCCTGCTGTCTGACTTCTGAGAGCGTGCCCTGCACTAGGCTAATAGACTTGCTATGTTGGTAGCAGATAGTGTTGTCTGGAACTTATGAATTGCGTTTTTAAAGAAGAAATTTTTAAATGTTTATTTATTATTGAGAGACAGAGCATGAGCAGAGGAGGGACAGAGAGAGGGGGAGACACAGAATCTGAAGCTGTCAGCACAGAGCCCAATGCGGGGCTCAAACTCATGTACCGCAAGATCATGACCTGAGCTGAAGTCAGACGCTTAACTGACTGAGCCACACAGGTGACCCTATGAATTGCATTAAAAAAAAATTATTTTATGGCAGTAAGAACACTTAACATTAGATCTAACCTCTTTTTTTTTTTAATGTTTACTTATTTTGAGAGAAAGAGTGAGAGAGAGCACTATCAGGGGAAGGGCAGAGAGAGGGAGCCACAGAATCTGAAGCAGGCTCCAGGCTTTGAACTGTCAGCACAGAGCCCAGTGTGGGGCTCGAACTCACGAACCACGAGATCATGGCCTGAGCTGAAGTCGGACGCTCAACTGACTGAGTCACCCAGGTGCCCCATGAGATCTAACCTCTTAATAAATATTACGTGTACAATAATTATTGTTGACTGTCGGTGCAGTGTTGCATAGCAGATCTCTGAGAGCGTACTCATGTTGCTTAACTGAAACTTTATGCCTGTTGATCAGTCACTCCCAATTTCCACTCCTTTCAGCCCCTGGCAACCAGCATCACCTCTTTGATTCTGTGAATTGACTATGTTAGATACCTCATATAAGTAGAATTATACAGTATGTCTTTTTCTGTGACAGGCTTATTTCATTTATCATAATGCCTTCAAATGTCACCCATGTTGTCACATGTTTCAGACTTTCCCCCTTTATTTTGAAGGCTGAATAGTATTCCATTGTATGTATGTGCCACATTTTCTTTGTCCATTCATCGGTCAGTGGTCACCTAGATTGTTTCTACATTTTGGCTGTGGTACATAGTGCTGCAACGAACATGGGAATTCTAATGTCTTTTCAAGATCCTGATTCTAGTTCTTTTGGATAAATACCCAGAAGTAGGATTGCTGGATTCTTTGGTAGTTGTACTTTAATGTTTTGAGGAACCTCCATGTTGTTTCTCAGGGCAGCTGCACCAGCTTGTGTTCCTACCAGCAATGTGCATAACTCAAATTGCTCTGCGTCCTTGCCAACACTTGCTGTCTTTTGTTTTGTTTTGATTTTGATTTTGTTTTTTTTTGGTTTTTTTTTGGTAACAGCCATCTTGACAGGTGTGAGGTGATATCTCATTGTGGTTTTGATTTGCCTTTCATTGATGATTAGTAACATTGAGCATTTTTTTCATATATCTGTTGGTCATTTGTATGTCTTAGTTGGAGAAATGTGTATTCAAATATTCACAAATCAATCAATGTGATACATCACATCAAGAAGAAAAAGGGAGAAATACCATATAATCCTTTAAGTAGATACTGAAAAAGCATTTGATAAACTACAACATCCACTCATGATAAAAACTTTCAACAAGGTAGGTTTAGAGGAAACATACCTCACCATCATAAAGGCCAAATGTGAAAAACCTACAGCTGACATCACACTCAATGGTGAATAACAGAGAACTTACCCCCTAAGACCAGGAACGAGACACGGATGTCCACTATCACCACTTTATGGAAAAGTCCTAGCCACAGCAATTGGACAAGAAAAAGAAATAAAAGGGGTCAAAGTTGGTAAGGAAGAGGTATAGCTTTCACTCTTTGTAGACGACATGATACTATATATAGAAAATCCTGAAGACTCCACCAAAAATCTGCTAGAATCAATGAATGAATTCAGTAAAGTCACGGGATACAAAATTAATATACAGAAATTTGTTGCATTTTTATGCAGTAATAACAATGTAGCAGAAAGGGGAATTAAGAAAACAACCCCAGGTACTATTGCATCAAAAAAGAATAAAATACCTAGGAATAACCAAACATAACCAAGGAGGTGAAAGACCTCTACTCTGAAAACTATAAAACCTTGATGAAAGAAATTGAAGATGTCACAAACAAATGGGAAGATATACCATGCTCATGGATCGGGAGAATAAATATTAAAATGTTCATACTACCCAAAGCAATCTACAGATTTAATGAAATATTTATTAAAATACCAACAGTATTTTTCACAGAACTAGAAAAAATAATCCTATAATTTGTATGGACCGACAAAAGACCCCCAATAGCCAAAACAATCTCAAGAAAGAAGAATAAAATCGGAAGCATCACAATCAGTGATATCATGATATGTTACAAAGCTATAGTGATCAAATAGTGTGTTACTGGCACAAAACTAGACACAGAGATCAAAGGAACAGAATAGAGAGCCCAGGAATAAACCCACAATTTTATGGTCAATTAATCTGTGATGAAGGAGGGAAGAATTTACAGTGGGAAAAAGACAATCTCTTCAACAAATGGTGTTGGGAAAGCTGGCCAGCTACATGCCACACAATGAAGCTAGACCACTTTCTTACACCATACACAAAGACCATGATGCTTGGATGGATGTCCAAGGGCCAGGGGCACATGTGGGAGTGTGGGGATTGGCCTGGGGTGGGAGGAAGGGAGGAAGGTGATCGGAACAGTGCCATCTCCTGTGTGTGACAGAAAGCTATTCAGGCTGAAGCGGCCATGTCCACATGTGGGCCATGTCCCACAAATGTCTCTGGCCTCCAGGGCCTTTGGCAAGGGAAGAGATAAAAAGACCATTTTGGAACACGCCCCAAACTTCCAGCTGTGGTGAGAGAAGTTAAGCCCAGCAAGGCTGGCTCCAATGAGGGCCATTTTCTCTTTAGAGTGACCCTGCCCTGATCAAAAGAAGCCATTGGGACCACTGGTGCTCCATCTTTCTCAGCTTTCCTTCATCCAGGAGGGAGGTGGTGAGTGGCTGAGGAGAGCACAGGCTGTGGGGATCCAGTGCATCCAAAGACCCACTGTTAGAACCGAATGCTGGTGGGCACTTGAGTGTTGTGAGGCAAGGTGCCTGGTGGGGATCCAGGCAGTGGATAAAACCTTCACTCGGCAGGCAGAGTTCCAAGCACCCGATATCTCTGAGAAAGGCCGGGCCTCTTCTCGCTGCAGGGCGAGTTCAGGGCATAACTGGAAGCAGAAAGAAAGCTGGCAGACACTTTTTAGCCTGCCTTTTCCCAGTTCCCCTGTTTTATGCTAACAGAATTGATTTCTATGTATCGCATTTTGCAAACTCCCAAATTAAAGTCTCAGCAAACCTCATTGTATATGAGCAAGCTATCGAGCAGCTCTAAGCATCATCCGAAAAGTGAGGAAAAGGACAATACTTGGTAAAATTGAGAGTTAAATGAAACGTTTGTGTTCAGCATGTCTCAAATGGTGCTGAGTAAGCCACGTCTACCACCTAGTGGCAGCATTAAGTAACCGCAGAGTTTGTTACTTAAGGAGGCTGAAAATTGGTTCAGATTCGGTGGGCAAATCCCAAAGGATGGCAAACATCTCTCTGCCTGGCTTCCTTAGTGGAAGCTCCGAGAGACTTTTCATTATTGACATTTGCATGTTTTGAAAGTTAGGACCTGAATTATTTCTTGGTCAGATTAATTTTCAACTGGCATTGCACCCATCATTCTTTTGGAGTCCTCTATTTTCTTTTTTTTTTTTTTTTTTATGTTTTTTTATTTTTGAGAGAGAGAGAGAGAGACAGAGTGAAAGCAGGGGGAAGGGCGGAGAGAGAGAGACACACACACAGAATCCTAAGCCAGCTCCAGGCTCTGAGCTGTCAGCACAGATCCCAATGTGGGGTTCGCACTCACAAATCCCGAGATCATGACCTGAGCCAAAGTCAGACACTTAACTGAGCCACTCAGCGCCCCAGCTGCAGTGTTTCAATAGCATGCTGGCTTGGCTATTTCAAGTTCTCTAGTCTTGGTCTCCCAGGTGAATCACATGAAAAATATACTCCCTTTCTTCCTTGGTGTAACCCCTTGTTTTTATGGCCACTTGTTATCTCCTAGGAGGCAGCAGACGCAGTCTGAAGAATATGAGCCAGAATGGCTTCAGGATTGAGAGGAAGTAGGAGTGTGTGGCACTAAGAAGTGGGTGGGGGGTGGGGGTGGAAGGTAAGGGACGCTCTGCAGAGTGAACAAGTGGCCCCGCCCCTCCCCCCACCCAGCTCTAGCCAGGCAAGGAGGCAGAAAGATGCAGGTCTACTTTCAACGTAGGTTGAAATGGCCTCCTTCAAATGGCGGCCCACTTGCCATCTGTCTAAATATTTAAAATTCATGAATCGAACAAAATGGTAAGCACGTTCTTCCTACTTTGACAGATATACCTTTATGACAGCTTAGAAGGACCGATGTGAATTTAGAACTCTGACTCCTTGGCCCTCTGCATGGGAATAGGATGACACTAGGAGGGTTGGCCCAGGCCCTGGTTGCCAGCCACAGCCTATACCCTTTTTCTTCCCCCTGTGAGCCATGAACCCCAGATGTGTGGACACCTGATCTCATATGGGTAAACTCTGCCTCTGTTCCACTGCAAACAGCCACTCCTGAACCTCTTTTCAGGCCTCCAGGGAAAAAGCACACATAGGCCTTGGAAATATGTTCAGGGTCATCCAGTTGCCTGGAGAACAATCTAGGGAGAGAATAGCCAGGTGGGCATGGACTCTTGGTGCTATGGACTCCTTGCCCTGTAGGGAGGGCTAGGCAGGGTGAGGCCCTCTAAACCATGGAACCTAAGGCAGGCGCCCTCTTTCTCTGTGTGAAGGACAGTACTGGTAAGAACTTTTCTGGGTAAAGTAAACTACCCCAGAGAAGACCCAAAGACACTCCAGAAAAAAAAATCCATTTGCCTACCAGCCTGGTCTACAGTGAAGCCCACCAAACAAAGTGTCTCTGCTATATCCTAGAACTTCCAGTCAGTTTTTAATACAAATGAACAGCTGAGCATCACAAGAATTTGGGAATGACCTCTGTTACAAAAGAAAAAGGCTGAAAGTAGGGGGGGCCAGGAAACACGTCAAAGAACACATACACTGCAATGAAATGAAAACTTTAAAGAACATGTAATGAATCATATCAAGGAAATGAATGCTAACCATTCATTTGTGTAATGAATGCTATTACAGCATGTAATGAATGCTAACCAAGGAAATCCTGGAGACAAGAATAAGATACTTCTAAAAAGGAAAAATGGAGAACAGGAAAGATTTTCTGAAAATTAAAAACATGAATGCCGTAATTAAAAATTCAGTAAAAGAGAAGGAACATATAGTTGAGGAAATCCCTCGAAATGGAGAGGAAAATAATCAAAGAGACTAACAGGGTGGAAAAGTTAAGAAAATTAGAGGATTCACGTGGTGGTCCAACGTCCAAATAATAGGAGTTCCAGAGACAGCAAACAGATAAAACTGCGGAAAGGAAGTGATCAAAGACGTGAAACAAGAACATTCCCACAAAACAAAGAACAGAAAATCTTTGGGAAATACCAAGGGAGTGTCAATGCAATAAATGGAAAATAACTCATATACGAAATTTCAGTGTATTGGGAGCAGTGAGAAGGTTCCAAATCTTCCAGAGAGAGGGAAAAGAAAAAGTTACAGATACCACTTTGATAGTCTTCTAGTGGCAACAGTGCAGCAATGCCTCAAAATTCTGAGTGAAAATTATTTCTAACTTAGAATTATGTATCATGTGTGTACGATTATTGCAAAGTTGAACACAACAGTTTCTTATATCTAGGTGTTCGTGCCTCTTTGCAATGTGATTTTGCTTCTCCTCCCATTAGGGAGTGGAATCTATTATCTTCCTCCTTGAACCTAGGCTGAACTTGCCTTACTTTGACTGAAAAAAGAAAAGCAAAGAATGGTGACAAAAGTGACACAGCATACACTCTGAGTTTAAGGCTCCAGAGACCTTGTAACTTTTTCTCTTGAACTTTTTGAATGCTACCCTAACACCGTCGGTGGGAAGAAGCCAGGTCTACCTTACTGGATGAGAAGCCACATGAAAGGAGAGATGAACCATCTCATGTGAAGTCTCCTAGACCAGCCTGCTGACAGTACATGTCAGCAGATTCAGACAGAGGCTCTTTTAGTCCCACCAGCCCCAGTCAAGCTTCCAGATGATTGCAACCACATGAGTGACCCCAGCTGAGCCCAGCCCAAATTGCTAACCCAAAGAACCGAGAACAGATAAAACAGTTAGTGTTTTAAGCTACTACTTTTTGGGGGTGGTTTGTTATAAAACAAAGACGAACTACAAGAAAAATTGGTACCAAAAAGGAAGTGCTACCATAAGGAAACCCTCAAATGTGTGGTGCTGGTTCTGGAACTGGGCAGGGGTAGGGGCAGGGGCAGAGGCTGGAAAGGTGGTGAGGAAACTGCTGTTTGAAGCTTCACGCAGATGACGCCTTTCAAGGGTACCTCCTCGGGTAGTGCTTCTCTGATCCAGAGACCCGTGACTTAAACAGACAAGTTGTCTGCCCCTCTGACACCTAATATACAAATGGTGAGACTGGGACATGACACACCCATTCACAAATAAAGAGAACGTGGGACACACAGCAGGCACTGATCCACGACAGTTCTCAACCCCAGCCTGGGGCATGTTTTCAGTTCCTCCTGCTCCAGGGGAGTAGGGCCCAGTTCTGCGCCCTGTGATGGTTCCCAAGTTCACTGTTCTCCATAGCTCTTAGCTCCACATTCTGGTAGATCCTTACTTTCCCATGTAA
Source organism: Herpailurus yagouaroundi (assembly GCF_014898765.1). Taxonomy (NCBI): domain Eukaryota; kingdom Metazoa; phylum Chordata; class Mammalia; order Carnivora; family Felidae; genus Herpailurus; species Herpailurus yagouaroundi. The sequence continues at coordinate 37,405,950 of NW_024412397.1, read as the reverse complement.
AACAAAACAAAACAAAACAAAGCAAAAGCCCGGGAAATACAAATACAAAACAATGGCTCCATGATTAGAGCTGAATAGCTTTCTTATCTTGCTTCTTACCCATCGCAAGTTGGAGTTCCAGAGGTTTCTTTTTATTTTGAAGAATTCTAGTTCCCTTTTAGTCCAAATTTGTTGTGATTTCATCAACACAACTATCTTAAATTCTTGGTGGATTTTCTATGAATCTTACTAGGGTTTGTCCCAAACACTACATCCATGATTCGTTTTCATTTGGGTCTGCCAGGCTGCTATGCAATAACAACCTTAAGGATTCTTAGAAGCCCTTTTCTTTAAATGAGAGTATCTACTAGCCACTGCCTTAAATCTCTCTGAGATCTTGACAGCGGGTCTTAAAGCCACATTTTAAAATCGATCTTTACGAAAGTCAGTTACTAGCTGGACAGAACCAAGGATGAGATTATTTTATTTTACAACCTAGCAAGTCTTAAGCCTTCTATGTTTCCTCTAAATTCTACTTGCAAACAGAATATATTATTACATGTAGTTAGCAGCACCTGACACATACCTCCAGCATACGGTCCCGAGGTCTCCTTAGCTAAGTCCATAGTTCATTACATACATTTTCTATCTCACAAATCACTGCAGGCAATTGGGCAGTTGTTTTATCAATTGTTTCACTGCCGCATAACACAGCTAACTGTATTCCCGGTCTTCAGTAGTAGTTCTCTTACCACTTTCCTGAGGCTAGACCTGGCTTCCTCATGTGGTAGTCTCAGGTCAACATGCTAAGAAGGTGACAGTGGATGCTGTAAGACTTCTTGGTGTCTAATTTCAGAAGTCACACAAAGCCACTTCCAACATATTCTATTTGTCAAAGTAAGTCACAAAGTCACTTGTATCCAGAGAGTGGGGAAATAGTCCCCATCTTTTTAGGGAGGAAGTGGAAAAGTCAGATTGCAAAGTGGTGGGAATAAAAGGAGAGGGAAGAATTCCTATGGTCATTCTTGCAAGCAAAACGACCACATCAAGACAAGTGTGAGGACAGAGAATGAAGATACTTTCAGATACAAAACTTCTCAAAAACTTATCTTTTCAGGAAACTGCTGGGGTATGTATTTATAAAAATTGAGAATATAAACTGAGGAAGAATAAGACAAGTTAATGGAACCAGGAGCAACCACACAAGAGAGAAGCCAAGGAAATCTCTAGGAGGATAGGGCTGAGAGAGCCACATTCCAAATGAGAGCAGGAACACGGAGGGGACCCGGAGGAATATCTCTGAAGAGGGCATCTTACGGGACAGGAACATGGAGGAGACCCGGAGGAATATCTCTGAAGAGGGCGTCTTACGGGAAAATACAGCACTGAGAAATTCTTTGACAGTATTGAAAAAGGTATTTGCAGAGCTGTTGTCGGATATGAGAAGACCTAACCAGCTGTTCAAGGAACAAAAAATAAGCAACTGAAAAAATTAAAGCAAATACTAACTTCAGAAAAACAAAAAGTTGTGCAAGAAAGGCCATGTAATCATGTGCACTACGTAGCACAAAAATGAACAGTATTAACACAATCATCATTTTAAAAAAATCACTGAATAGGAATTTAATTAAAACTGTGATAAAACTGTAATGGGAAGATGGAGATAGGGAAATGGTCTGTAACGAAGCTAAAATCCTCATTTAGCATGACAAAAAGCCAATGTATTGTCTAAAATTCATAGATCAGAGTATATCAGTGTACTTACATTATTTAAAAATGGGTGCCTCTGAGAAGTGGTGGGGGGGAATGGGAGTTGTAAAGTAGGGAGCTGATTTTTTTTGTTATAATGTTTTATGACTCTTGACCTTTTAAATGAAAAGAAAGCATTATATTATTAAAAAAAGAATGATTTCAAAAAATAAGTTGAAAAAACAACATTGGTTATTAATCAGGAGAAAAAATGTTGCTCAAAGCACTTTCAAGGGAGTGGTCAGGGCAAAAATCATTAGAAGAATTAAGGATAACTTACATCATTAAAATTTTTAAAGGTTTGACTTCTGATGCCAGTCACTCTTTGAAGTTTTAAGACTAAAACTGAGTAAGGCAATTCCAATCCTGGAAATCTTATAGTTTATTAGAGCATAGGTAAAATATAGGTAAATAAAAATATAGGTAAGCATGTATGAAAGGTGCTACCAAAAGGACATATAGAAAGCAGTCTGGGACCACAGAAGAAGGAGAGACCATCCGTGTTTGGGGTAGAGTTGGAGATGGCTATCTAGAAGAGCTGACCTTAGACATGAGTGGCGAAGAGTAAGTTGGTTCAGCTGGCCAACCAGATGGGATAGAACATTCCTAATTGAGAAGCTCACTGGGAAAAATCCCAGCATGTTTGGGGAAGGATAATAAATTCAGTGTGTCTTGAAGCAGGGCATGAAGGGGGGAATGACCAGACACGAGTCTGGTGTGGTAGACTGCGGAAGATCTTACAGGTTCTCGTAAGTCAAGTTAAGGGAGTTGGCGTGTAAGGATTCTGCCCTAAGGTGTGACACATTAAATGCACATCCTTGAATGCTCACTGGCTCTGGGGAAGCCAGTGGCAGATCAAATGTAGCATTCGCACCTGAGGAGGGGAGACCTCCCCCTAGAAGACTAGCATAGGAGTGAGAGCTAGACAGGAGGACAGAGTTGAGAAACGTTTTAGAGATGGATTCAGTGACCAGTCATAGCGACCAATTGCAAGATACAGGAGTTAAAGATGACTCTGGTGTTCACTCATTCATCAGGCATCTCTTGTGTGCCTTTTCTGTGCAGAGCACTCTGCCAGGCACTGGCAGAGGTGGGGGGAGTAATACGATTGAATGTAGTATGGTCATTGCCTTAGAGGAGCTTTTAGTTTAGTGGAAACACAGCAATAAAGTAACTGTAGCTGTGATGCTCTATTCTCAAGGATACCAGAGCCCAGAGGTATGGATGGAGGAAGACGCTGCAGAGGAGGAGGAGGGAGGCAGCCCAGAGTCGGTATAACTATTGAAGGTGAGGGAAGAGAGTTTGGGAAAGGGGTGGTTCATGGTGACAGATGCTGCTGAGAAAGTGGGCAGCAGGGCCCAGGTGTCCCCTGGATGAGGCAATTAGGATCACACTGATGATCTCAGAACAGCAGGGGCTTGCCCACCAGGTGTTGTGGGATGTGGAGCAAAGAGGTAGTGAGGATGCTGAGAAATGAATATAGCTCTTTTCTTCTGAGACTGGTCAGGAAGCAAAGAAGAGATAAGCCAGCGAGAGGCAGGATTCATAAAGGTGCAGCTTTTAAGATGGAAACCATTTGAGTGTGTGTGTGTGTGTGTGTGTGTGTGTGTGTGTGTGTGTGTGTGTTTCACCAGGACCAGCTGTGTAGCTTGTGGAGCTGACTGCACCATGAAAATTTGGGGTGTCTTGGCTACGTCATTCAGAATTGTTAAGACAGCAACAGCAGAGCCTGAAGCCAGTGTGGGGCTCTTCGAAGTGGAGGGCTCTGTGTGACTGCACTGGTTGTAGGCAAGGAACCCAACCCCGAGGCACAGGGGAAAGAGCCCAGGGAGGAGGGAAGAAGGGGGCTACTTCAGTAACAGAGCTGGTCCCAGAGCAACTGGGAAGGGAGGGGCTCAGGGTCCAGATGGAGATAGAGACTTCAGGAGGAGGAAAAACAAGGCTTTGGCTATCTCTTGAGATGTGGGAGATGGAGGGTGGGAATGGAAAGTGGAGAGGAGGGAGTGTTGGGAGGGGAGGACTTCGTGCTAGAGACAAGTTTCTGTACTGAATAAATCTGTAGGTAGAGGAAAGTGACAGAAACTTTTGGCTGCCTAAAGGCAGTGGGGAGCCAGCTTCATTGGGCAGTGCTTAGGAGCCTGGGGTGGGGGTAAATGGGTCACTGAGATTGGTTCCACTGTCCACAGGCATTGGCAGATGGGGCAGGGGCAGGAACCTGCCCAGGATCTGACAGGTGGGAGAAACCCAGGGAGCAGTGTGAAAAGGAGGCCTTGAGATGATGGGTTGGGATTCATTTTGGGATAGTGACGATGGGAAATGAGGTGGCCAGAAAGACCAGAGGGCTCTCTCAGTGGGCAGGGAGTTGGGGTTCAAAGTAGGAGGGTAGGAGGCCCCTGGCGAGGGAATAGAATTTGGGGGTTTAGTATTCTGGCCATGAGCTGATGGCGAAGTTGCTGTAGGGGTCTGCCCAGAGGACTCCTTCAAAGGGTTAAGGAGCAAAAAGTAAGGAGAGCTAGGAGTTCTGCTGGTATGAATAGAAGTGTCCTGGCTGATTGTTATTTTAAGACCAGGCAAGTGTTGCACATGCAACATGGAGAGGGAAGGTTAAAGGTGCCGATGAAGGGGCTGGAGGGGCGGCTGGTTGGCTCAGTAGGTGGAGCATGGGACTCTTGATCTTGGGGATTGCGAGTTTGAGCCCCACCTTGAGTGTAGAGATTACTTAAAAATCTTAAAAAGAAAAAAAAAAGTAAAGGTGCCAAGTATGGGACAAGGATTTCTTTCTCCTTGAAACCACAAAAAAAGGAGAGAGACATTATAGAGCCGCCTTGTTAAGACGTGGATGTGAAGAGCGATTGGGTATTATCCCGGTCATCTGTACGAGGTATGAGGCACCACGAACTTGGCCACAGCCTGCGAATGGAGAAAACTGTGAATTCTTACTGGGAACGAAGGGGGTCGCCCGCGAGCAGCGAGGAGAGCGGTGGGAGGCCGAGAGGAGCCCCGAAGCTCCCGCGCGGCCGAGGTGGGCTGTGCAACCCTTTCCTCCACGTCCCTCGCTTGCGAGCAGGTCACTAGCTTTCCATCGCCCCTCTGCATCTCAGTGACCTCATCCGAAGCGGTCCTCGCGGCCCCACAAGATCCAGTTAGGGTATTCGGGGACCTAACTGGTCAAGAGGCTGCGGTGATACGGAGGGTCAACTAGCACCCACCAGGTGGCCCCGGTGTCACGCCTGGCGCTGGGGTCCTGGAGCAGAGCGGCGCAGTCCCCCAGTCTTCGCTCCTAGCGCCCCCTGGGATTATCTGTTAGGAGCTGCTAGGGTTCCCCGGCTCACACTCCTCCTCCTAAGCTTCTTTCTTCCCAAGGGAAACCTCCGGGTAACCCTCGCCTGGGCTCCAGGTGGCTGCCACCCCGTTTGCTTGCGGGGGGGCCGGCTCCCTCCTCTGCAGGTGCCCAGCTGGGGTTTTCCAAATCCAGGCAGCAGGAGCCCCCCACTGCCGCCTTCATCTGTAAGGGGTTAAGTCCTCTCGCAGATGGGGAAGACCGGAGCTCCGAGGGGTGCAGCCCCGTCGGTGCTCCCCACGCCGAGGGACGCCCGTGCAGCGGGCGGCCCAAGCGGCGCCCGCGCTGCCGGAGTCAGCCCGCCGGGGATCCCCGCCCCGCCGCGTCTGCCAGACGGCTTGGCGCAGGGCTGCGGGTGCCGCGGGAGTGGTTCTCCCTTTCCCTTTCCCGGCGGCAGGCTCCGCGGTCGGGGCAGCGGGGCCGGGCGCTAGGGGACTGAGCAGGGGAGGAGCCGGAGGAGGGGACAGAGGGGCCTGTCGGCCCCGCCCCCGCCCCGCCCCCCCGCGGCCGGAGCCCGGGCTGCAGCCGGGCGCGCCGGAGCCTGCGAGCCCGCGAGCCAGCGATCGGCGGCCGCGGCCTCCCCTGCTCGCGGCGGGGCCGACAGGCCCCTCTGTCCCCTCCTCCGGCTCCTCCCCTG
>NW_024412397.1:37282012-37399845 GCF_014898765.1 Herpailurus yagouaroundi | reverse complement strand
CCCAGGGGCAGGGATGCATCATGGCCACGCTGGCTTGCCGGGTGCAGTTCTTGGACGACACGGACCCTTTCAACAGCACCAACTTCCCCGAGCCCAGCCGGCCGCCGCTGTTCACGTTTCGCGAGGACCTCGCTCTCGGCACCCAGCTGGCCGGGGTCCACCGGCTGCTGCGGGCGCCGCACAAGGTACGGCCGACCGATGCGGGCTGGGTTCTCCGGACGCGGCCCCTGCTGCGGGGCGCGCGGGGGTGGGGGCGCCGCGGGCAGGCTCGGATAGGCGCGGCCCCGGGGGACTGGCGCCCAAGGGCAGACCTCCCCCCCTTCCCGTTAGGTAGAGGGGCCGGGGGCATCCGCCGGCTGGCGCGGGATTTCCCGGGCGCGAGAGGAGGACAGCCTTGCGCTCCGGCCCAGAGCCGGAGCGGGCGGGGCAGAGCAGGTGCCGCGCGGGCCCGAGGCGAGATGGAGAAGGTTCCCCCGCGCCGCGCCGTTAGCTCGGCTGGGTGGGCGGGGTGGGGCACCGATGCCGGCGGTGGGCCCTGGTACCTGGGCCGGCGCCGAGCCTGGAGCGGAAAGAAACCGGGCCCCGGGGGACTCAGGTCTAAACCTCTCAGGCCTCTGGGGCCGCTGCGGGCGGCCGCGCGAGCTTCACGACAAAGCACTCTTCCTGGGGGACACCGCCTCCTCCTCCCCCGCGGGGCATCGCGGGGGATGCCGACTGCGCACTGAGATAGCTCTCGGAGTAGCCCCCTTTTCTCTGGAGAAGCAGGTGGCCTTGGGAACCTTGGAGAAGCGGTAGCTGTGGGAGGAGGGGCGGGGGCGCGGAGGGGCGGCGCGCTCACAAAGCCAGAGCCTCGCAGCCCGAAATGAGTGTCCCCTGGGAAGAATGGCTTCTCAGTCCACCCGATAGAGGCTTTTTTCTTCTTTTCTTCTTCTTCTTTTTTTTTTTTTTTTAACCCTTTGCAGGAGGACAGGCATCTTGCAAAGTGTGTGTTGCAAAGAGCTGGGCATTGAAAGCTAACCATTTGGTTACTCAAGAGAGCCCTCCCTCCTATTTAAACAGATTGCACCTTGAAGAATTACTTGCCGGCACTTTTTTTTTTTTTTTTTTTTTTTGCTTGGGTTCATATCAAAGCTTGGAGATGATTTATTCAATGAGGATCAACATTGATAAATATTTGGAAGAGATAACCCTTGATACCAAAAAGAACAAAATTGATTTTTCAAAATTCTTTAGATTTCTGTATGATGTTCACCTGCCTTGGAAGTAGAGAGGGAGTTTGTATGTGGAAACTGGTGTACTTGGGCAGTGCTGTTAGTGTATCAATGCTTTCTCTCCTTAATTAGTAACCTGCTTTCAGGAATGAGGAATGGGGCAGTTCTGTCTCATTCTCTCCGTGTTGGTGCAGAGTGGGTAACGATCACTGTTTGGGGGAACCTCTCTGGCCATAAAAACAGGATGGATTGGGAGATGGAGGGACAGAATGATGTAGTGTGAATTCAGCGAATCAGAATCACTTTTGTAAATTATTTGGTTCTTCTTAATCAGTAGATTGAGTTGAAAGTTTCAAAGGACTTCTTTTGGCATCATGATACTCCATTCATTATGATCACTGATTACAGTGATCTTTTGTTGAAACCACAGAAGGCTCATAATTGTGGCCCTATGACCTTGAAGTGGTTTTCTTGGATTTCAAACCCTATATACATAGGTTGACCTTTCAAGCTGGAAGCTAAAGTACTTTTTTATTTTTCTATAGAGTAGCCCCATAATTCCTGATCCAGTGTTCCTCCTCTGTTCTGGTAGGAGGAAATGATGATGCTCCAGCATTGGCCTTCCCCACCCCGCCCCCCGCAGCTAGAAGCCACAGCGCTGAAGTTGCACTGGCTCACAGAATGTTCTGAGGTGTTGCCTGTAGAACAAGGAGAACCTGGAGATAACCTGTAGAACTCCTTGACTCCTGGTCTTGGCAGCCAGCTATGTTTGGTCTCAGCGTCTTTTGCCCAAAGACCCCTGCAGTATATTCAGATGTGTGACATTGTTTTTCATGTCTAGAGCCAGGGCTCTGCAGAGCAGAATTCAGTGCATTTATATGCCTCGGTGCACATTCATGTTTAAAAATGCTCATTAATTTCCAGCAGAGAATCTTAAAATTGGATGGTCCCCCTGTGATAGAGCTAACGAGTTGTGAGTCAGTGTGCAATATCGTTTAATGCTACATACCTCTGTGAATGAGGCTACTTTTAGGATCCCTATTTTGCAGATGAGGAAACTGTGGAAGAGAGCAAGTAAGTAACTTAGTTTTTTTTTGCTAGGACTAGAGAGCTGAGATTCAAATCCTGGGTCTCAGCCCCCAGTGCTGTTCTGCTCCCTGGACCAGCAGTGTGGGGTGGGCGGAAGTCGTGGGGGTTCCATTGCATTACCTTGGGGAGCTCACCAAATCACCTTTGTGTGCCAGGTACTTTTTGGCCTGGGGCAGGTGAATGTTACAGGCATGAGTAAGAGCCTTGAGGCAGAATTCCTGGCCTGGTAGATTTCAGAGTCAGAGGTGGAAACAAGTAGTTACCATCCTTGCTGTGAATTAGCTGATGGTGAGGGAACCCAGAGCTCTCACTCCAGACCCCTGCCCTGAGTAAGCCTTCCCGAAACACAGGGAATGCTTCTCTCAGGTCCCAATGAGCCTGGCCTTGGCAAGATGGGGAGCTCCTTGTGGGAGGGCAATCTGTGTGATGGAAAGGATGGAGAAGCCTGACTGTGGAACATGCAGACACCCTCAGTGTACCCAGCTGTCCCACACTTTCAACACCCTGTGGGGAGTAAACTTTTGCTTGAAGTAGATTGTACACACAGAAAAGTGTGCAGGGCATAAGTGAGAGGCTGGATGGACGGTCACTTAGTGAACGCACCTGTGTAACCGGCATCTAGAAGGCCCTGTGGAGGGTTCTAATTTATGCAGCACCCCTAAGAGTCTCCTGTGCTGGGAACGTTTGAATTGGATCTCTCAGGCCCTTCCCAGCCAAAACTTGAGTCTGTGCATCTTTTTCTAACTTAATGATCTATTAATTTAGCTCATGTCTGCTGACTCCTTTAGAAGTTAGCTGTTAACTAAACCACTGTCTTGGACAAAAATGATATATTGTGCTTATTATGCTTTGTCTTTTCCAAAATTGCTAGTCATTCCAGGGAAGATAAGTAAATTAATGACGAGAGTGATAACAAAAAGGTCAAAACAGATGCTGTAGACTCACTGGGGAGATGTTCATTTTGGTGGTTATATGTTCTGTCTGGCCTAGGTAAGCCCTTTTGTTCTCAAATGTTGCATAAATAGGTGTTTGTTTCTGGTTCAGTGTTCTAAGGAATTATAATTATAGGACCTCTAATGTAGAAAACTATACAGTAGAATTAATAAATCATATGCCTTTCACAATTTGAATGTTTTGGGGTTGATTGATTATGAAAGACTACGGATTCTTGTTTCCTTTTGATAGACAAAAGTGGAATCGTAGGCTATTTTTACAAACTAAGTGATAACCAGCTTATCTGTTACAATGGCAGTTAAGACTTAGTAATTCAGTTCAGGAAATACTTCGGTGCCTTTAGTGGACCAGACAGAGTGGAGTGATAATAGTGACTGTGTTCTGGGCGCTTGCCCAAGACAAGGTGCATTCTAGATAGGCATCATTTCGCCAAGTCTACGGATCAGGTACGGGCACTCTTGCAGAAGAGACCCAGAACAGAAGGAATCCACCTGGTCACATGAGTGGGAAGTTCCAGGGTTGGCATTCCACACGAGGCCTCAGCTCTCAATGACTCCACTTTTGTGTCTTGGATGTCTTCCTTCCAGGCAGCCTGTCCATTTTCCAGAGTTCCATCTCTTGACTGTATTGTGTTCATTTTTTTCTCACGACCTCGGTCTCTGTGGTTGCCTCCCTGTCTCAGCTGTTCCACCTGCAAAACAACAGATCGCAGTGAGAATTAGAGCCTTGGTCCTTCAAGGGTGGGCTGGGCGTCACCTAGACTCCTCTTAGAAAGGGGCTGTCAGCCTCCCCAGACCTGTTGAATCAGGATGTGTATTTTTTCCAACATGCTTTGGTGATTCCTAAGCAGCATGGATTAGAGGTCATTTAGGTCAGGCTCTCAGTATGTGGGGCTCTCACTGTCTCCCCTGTTACAGATCAGTTCTTTGAGGGAGAGACCTGGCTGACTACTTCTCCCATGTTTTTCTTGAAGCTGAGTAGTGTGAAGATGGAGTGTGCCCTAAGTTGATTGATCGGTGTTAGTTATAGAACACAAATCCACTGGTATTATTGCTGTAATGAATTTCCACCTTAATCCTCTTACGGGACACATCTGTTTGCTACATTACATTAAGATTTTTAGAAGATGAGATCATTAGTAAAGTTGGCAAGAGTGTTGTGGCACAGAGCATCTTAGGACAGAAGTGTTTAAGAATGTTGTATGAAGTGCTGAGAGCATCTCTGTGCAAGCCGAGGTGATTCTGACTGTACCGTAATTAGCTCAGTTGGTTGGAGCCACGCTATTGAGATCAGGATCATGGGATTGAACTCTTTATGGGTCAGTTGGCTTTGCTTCATGCATGGCCACAGACGGCATCGGTAACCCAGCCGGACGCCCTGCAGGTGCTGTCATGGCTTCCTTCAAGGATGTGGTGTGGAAGGGACTGGCAGAAATCTTTGGGGGGCAAAGGCTAACACATAATGGGAATGTGCTGGGCACTACACTGTAGGCCTTCATGCATAACTTCATTTATCCTCATAACAGCTCTAGCAGATGGACAATAGTATCCGCAAGTAACAGGTGGGGAAACTGAGGCACAGGGAGACTAAGCAGGTTATCTAAGGCCACACCGCTTTTAACTGAAAGAGCTGAGATTTAAGGTCGTCTTTTTTTTTTTTTTTTTCCTCCAAAGCCTGTAGCCAAGTGTGTCCCATTATTAGAAAGTCAGCAGCAGAGCACACGCTCTCTTGTGCAGGGGAAGCACAGGTGGGGGAGGGGGGCTGCCTGCGTTGCCTTCACACGCGGCTGCCTGTCACAGGGCTGGGACTTAACCGGTCGTGCTCTGGTAAGTCCTTCCAGCATTGGAGCTCTGTGAGGCCGTGCCTTTTGTCCTCGGAGTCCAACCTGTGTCCCTCTGGAAAACAACAGGCCAGCCTGCCCCCGCCCTCCCCCTCCGGACTCTGAAATGTTAGTTCTTAATGGTGGCAGATTTAAAACTGATTAACATGCTGAGGCCAACGCTGAGCTCCCCTCCCCCAGCCTTCTTTCTCCTCCAGGGTTTATTTCTCTCTGAAGATGAAACTTTGAACGCTTGCGAACCTTTTTGTCCTGAGCCAGTCACCACTCCTGGCAACCTCCCCACCTCATCTCCAGGTGACGCCCCTGTGGTCTGTGGCTGGCTCAGGAATGTCCCCAGTTTAACCTGGCTTTCTAATCAATGTAGCTGCTTCCACTTCTGGGGGACATTTTCAGAATCTTGTGTTTGTCAGCATCTGCTCCTTTAGAGAGACAAGCAGATTGCTTTTTGTTTTTATTTTTGCTTTATTAGCTGTTTTATTGGGAAGTGTTTCTGGATCTTGTTCTGAACTAAGTAAGAAAGAATGGGGAAAATTAAGCTACAATGAATGTTAAACCTCACTGCAGGGGTGCAATCAGCAAAATCCAGATTGTGGGAAACTATGGTTTCTCCAAAAAATTAAATTGCAAAGAAAAAAAAGATGGAGGGGAAACTTAGATTAAAAGAGATTCAAGAGATATATCAACAGCTGATTGCAATGCGTGGCTAATTGGGTCCTAATTCGAACAAACACGCAGTGAATAAATATTTGAAATCATTGAGGAAACTCGAATGACTATTTGGTATTAACATTTATTAAATTTAATGATAAATTGATTTGATGTTAGAAATTATTAAAATGTGATAATATTATGGTTATAGTTCAAGAAAGTTTATATTTTTCAGAGATACATACTGAAATATTTATAGGTGAAATTATATGATATCTGGAATTTGTTTCAAAATAATCCTGGACAAGAGGCAAGTAGGTGGGTGAATGTACAGATGGGGCAAGATCGACCATGAGTTAACGCTGAAATATGGGTGCAGGAGGTGGGTCATTATACTATTTTCTGTACTTTCGCAGATGTTGAACTTTTAAAATAAAAGAGCTAAAAAATTAGGCTACGAGTTCCAATGTCCCCTTTGGGATCAGAGTCCTTTCATTAAGTGTCACTGGGTGTCCTGAGTGTGTTTACTATGGCCGAGATAGCCAGTTTTTCTGTAGATTTTTTGTTATGCTTCCACTGATATTTTTCTTCCTACCCTGATGTTTATGTACTCCTTAGGGTCTTTGAAAGCAAGGGTGGGACATCAGTCTTTTTATATTTAGGGTATCTTTCCAGGCTCAGTCAATTCTTTTTAAAAAAAAAATTTTTTTTTTTTTAATGTTTATTTATTTTTGAGACAGAGACAGAGCTTGAGCAGGGGAGGGGCAGAGAGAGAGGGAGACACAGAATCCGAAGCAGGCTCCATCCAGGCTCTGAGCTGTCAGCACAGAGCCTGATGCGGGGCTCAAACCCATGGACCGCGAGATCATGACCTGAGCCGAAGTTGGACACACAACCGACTGAGCCACCCAGGCGCCCCCAGGCTCAGTCAATTCTTAAGATGAAGTCAGCAAGCATCAGTTATACAAACTCTTAGTTTGGTAAAAGAAGTATTAACGTAGAGATATTATACGTGTAGCTTCAGTAGCTGCCTGTAAATTTTTATCATTAAACTGACGTATTGCTGAGGCTATACTGAACGACACCGGTATAAAGGTACTCGGTTTCCCAGTGGCTTTTGGAGCCTGTGACTTACTCTCATGGCCGCCCGCAGGCTCTTACCTGATTCCCAGTGAGTCAGTTCTACCTCCACCTTTAGTATGCCTCAAGAGAGCATAATGCAGTGCATGGCAGTGACGTTGTAACGTATATGAAAATGTAAGTTGATTGTATACGTTGGCATTCGTACCGGCAGCTTTTGATTTCTGTGGAGAGATTAAACCATGTCATGGATTAGCTATTGGGAAGGGGGAAGATTTAAAAAAATTTAAAAATTAAAAAAAATTTAAAAAATAGATTACCATGCGTTGGCGAAATTATATACCCAGAAGTTTATCTATTTTTAGAGCCACATAGGAACAAATGGAATCTACATTGTATCTGTTTGCAACTTGGGGACCTACTTTTCTTTTCACCACTTAGATTTGGAACCAGAAATTAAAATTTCAGACTCTAAGCGAAAATGTTTAGAACTTAATATCAGGGGGGAAAAAAATCTCGAAATTGTTGAACACATGGGGAAAAGGGAAAATGTTAAACGTCTTGCAATTCAATATAGGACAATGGTTCTAGATTTGGCAAAAAGGACACAGAAAAATGGATTTGTTGATCACTTCATCCAATATTTTTTAAAGTTTATTTACTTATTTTCAGAGAGAGAGAGAGAGAGAGAGAGAGAGAGAGACAGCAGGGGAGGGGCAGAGAGAGAGAGAGGGAGAGAGAAAATCCCAAGCAGGCTCTATGAAGTCAGCGCTGAGCCCAACTCGGGGCTTGAACTCATGGACTGTGAGATCATGACCTGAGCCAAAATCAAGAGTTGGACACTCAACCAACTGAGGCACCCAGGCACTCCACTTCCATCAAGTATTTTTAACATTCTTGGAAAGAAAAAAAAAAACCCAGAAGAAGACTTTGCTGTTACTGACTAGGCTACTCTGCATCTTCAGGCACCGGTGTTATGGCAGCGAATGAAGTGCCCGGGGCCTTTACCAGAGTGCACAGGACATTCCAAAGATTATTTTGAAGCTCTCAGAATAGAAGATGTGACTGACGCATCTTCTGTCCGATACATCAGATCCCAGGAGCGGCCTGGGGCTCGTGGCGGATGCGTTGATGGGCAGATGCTCCTGAGTGGCCAGACACTGACATGTTTAGAGCAGGTGCAAGACTGAGCAATGGGTCCTTGGGGGAGCGGATGAGGAGGAGGGTCCTTTTGGCCAAGCCGGAGTCACATGTAGCACCGCTGCCATTCACGTTGCCTGCTCGTGCTGGCCAGTGCTTTGACTAGAGGAGTTTATACTGCTTTGGTACCAGTTTTGTTTTCTCCATGATTTGAGCTACCTTCCCCAGTCCTCCCCTCATGGTAATTGTTACTCCAGAGCCAAAGGTAAATCCCTCACAACTCAGGAACACACATGTGTGGTGGTGCTGAGGTGGAGACAAGTGGTTTAAACAATGCTTCCTTCCCCTCTCCTATTGTAATTTCATTAAATGAAATTCGGTATTCAGTGTGCCACACCCTGAAAAACCCAGCTTTCAACCCTTGTGAATAATTATGAGGGGACTTCTGTCTGGTCCTCTGATTTGCCCACGCAGGCTGCGTGCAGCTGGTGGGGGTGGGGGGGGGGCGCTCGGTGCTGGACTCCCCTGGAAAGCAGCTGACTGAAGACAGAGGTTGACGATACCCCAGTCGTAGGGAATGTGGGGGGGCTGGGAGCACAGTCTTGGTGGTGCCGCCCCGAGCCACTTGTGTCCACAGCCCTGGAGGGGTGTTTCTGGGCCGTGTGCTCCATTGTCCGGCAATGTGTTCTTGTGCTGACAGCCCACCGTCTTACTGCCTGTGGTTTACGGGAAGTTGTGATATCTGTGGGGTAGAGGTTCTCCCCTGGCCTTGGAACATAGCCACTGATAGGAAAAAATGGTTCAAGAGGGTCCCTTTCATGGATTTTAAGGTGAAGGAATACCGAGGAAACAGACCTGTGTGACCCATTAAAGAGGAAAAAGAGAGTCAGAATACTTCACTCCTCTGCTCCAAACCTCCCTCAGCCCCCTGTCCTTGAGGGTCAACTCCAAAACCCTTGAGTGGTTGGCCCACTGCTCCACGAAGGCAGGGTTGGCTGGTTGGTTGGTTGGTTGGTTGTTTGCTCTTAGGGTCTATTTGGTTTACTGCTATAGCCCTAGAGCCTAGAACAGTGTCTGGCACAAAGCACATGTCTAGCAAATGGTTGCTGAATGGGTGAATTACCATAACATTCAGGGCTGGAGGGAACGAAGAGTGGCCTCATTCAAACTCTTTCCATGCAGAAGTTCCTCCTGCAAAGCCTCTGGCAGCCTGTTCTAGTTCGAGAGTGAGTAGTTGCCCCTCCCTTCAAGTGCCGCCTTTCTCATTTTTGAGCTCTGCTTGCAGAATTTATTCTTTACTTGTTCCTGGTTTTCACTTACAGAAGTGGGTCTTCGTAGCTCCATAGATGGGGATGGAGATGGGTCTGGACGGTTCATCAGTTGACTGGTGCCTAACAGGGTAGAAATAGGATGGATGAACCAGAAGGACCCTGACTACAGGGTTTGGTAGGTAGAGTGACCTGTGACCTGCAGATAGTGCCTAGATACAGACTGGTCACTTTTCCCTGTGGGAGCAGAAGTAGAAAGCTAATTTCTTCTCATGTTAAAGCTGAGCAATGGAGTCTGTTTCTCCTACTTCGGTCAATGTCATCTATATTGCTCTGTGTATGTTTGATATCCTAAACCATCTTCACACCTGTGGTTCCATTTAGCTGTGAACTTTGTGGAATCAGAGTGACGTTGCCGGGGAGAGGTTACCATGAACAAAGCTAGATCCAAGGAGAGAAAGGCCAAGAGGCAAGGAGCATACCCGTGTAAAACTAACAGGGCATCTCTTCCCGTCACGGTATGAGCACGTGTATAAATTTGGAGACGACAGAAAAGCACACTGAAGGCATAGAAACCACTCTGCTCACCACCCAAAGGGAATCAATCACTCTTAACCCTTTGTGTCTTACCAGGATTTTAGTATCTATGCATTTCAAAGTATAATATTATGAATACTTTCCAGAGCCATGAAATACTCCTGGAGCATATCTTCTTTAATGACAGCATGGTAATCTAGGACATGCATCTACTGTGGTCCGTGTAAGCATTATTTCCCTGTGCTGTGAGGGAAAGGGCTCTGTCTTCTTCCATGTTTATTAGTCCTGTGCTTAGTGCTTAATAAATATTCATTAAACAAGTGCAGGAATGAATGAACCACTGGATGTTTAGGTAGTTGCCAATATAAAAATGCAGATGATGCTATTATATATATATATATATGTATATGTGTGTGTATATATATATATATACATGTATATATATATACACACACATATACATATATGTATATATATACATATACATACATATATATATACTTGCAGAAAGAAAATCTTTGCACTTCTGTCTAATTATTTCCTTAACATGAATTCCTAGGTGTTTAGTTGTGGAGTAGAAGGGTAAACAATTTACCTTGGATGGAAGCAGTTTCCCCCATTTTAGGAAGGTGGTTGGAAAGATGGTCCCTAAATCAGTGTGGAGTTGGTGAAGAGCTAGACCAAGTTTCAAGCCCAGCTCCAGTCTGACACACAGCTAGCGTCACAGCTGAGAGTGACATTTGAGTGCTGGGATTACCACCAGGTGGTATTCAGAGAAGATTGTTCAAACCCCTAGTAAATTATTTGTGTGTATCCCATTGCCTCTCCCTATTTTGAGGGACAAAATCATGACTATACCTTAAAAGTCAATGCTAAACTTAGAACTGTTACTTTGTGCACATATAACAGTATCATGGTAGTAAGACAGAGGTACATCTCATTGGTTGCTAATGCTTTGAGAAAACTAAGGCACTTAAATGCTGCAGGTAGTGTAGTCCATGATCCTCCCTCTTTCTAGAGACTTGGCAACACATGCAATTCATAAAAACGATTATTTTGGACTGGGTGACCCCACTTGCAAGAATTATTTGAAGAGAGAAATAAACATATAAAAGATATTTGAGGGTTATTTTAATAATGAAAAGATAAGACAAACTCCGTGTCCAAGCACGAGGAAGATATTAAATATGTTTTATTATGCATAGAATATTGGGTAACTATGACAATAACTCCTATCCTAGCACAGGCTGCTATAGCACAATACCATAGACTGGGGGCTTAAACAGCAGACATTTATTTTCTCAACAGTTCCAGAGACTGGGAGTCCAAGATCAAGTTGCCAGTAGATTTGGTTCTTGGTTAGGTTCTCCTTTCTGGCTTGCAGATAGATGGCCACCTTCTTGCTGTGTTCTTCTATGGCAGAGAGAGGAAGCTCTTGTGTCTCCCCCCTCTTTCTCCTCCTTCTTTCCCTCTTTGTCACTTTCCCTCCCTTCCTTCCTCCCTTCTTTCCTTCCTTCCTTCCTTCCTTCCTTCCTTCCTTCCTTCCTTCCTCTCTTTTGTTTCTTTCCTTCTTTCTTTCTTCTTCTTTGTGGTTTTATACCTTTAACTTCCTCTTCTTATAAGGGTACTAATCCCGTCACGGGGCCCCACCCGCATCTAAACCACAGGCTCTCCCTCCTAATACCATCACATTGGCAGTTAGGGCTGCAACCTGTGAGTTTTGAGGAGACATATTCAGTCCGTGACAACCCCCAGGAATCATAAAATTGTGCATATGGAAATGTAGATAAGAAATATCAAGAATGGGATGAGTGACCTCCTTCTCCCAGACCTGCTTACATCGCCTCTCCTGCATCTTATTCATCAGAAACGCCATGAGAACTGTGAGTCAGCTTGATTCCTCTGCACCCATCCAGCCCCCTTCTTTCCTTTCCTGAGTCGTCTTGGCTCTCCTTTGGACAGGAGTCCAGGCTCTGGAAAATAACTCTGATCCATTCTCCCACTCCCCAGTTGCTTTCCTTACCCCCTCCTCCTCCACTCTGGTGGCTCTCCAGTATCTACAGGTGAAGTCCCAGCTCTTCACAGGGACACTCAGGGCTCTCTGTGACCTGGCCTTTTGTCTGCCACTCCCACATTATCCCCGATTGTCCTTCCCTCCGTACCCCTCCGAAACCCTGTGTGAAAATGCCTGCAGTTCTCCTGATAGGCTGCCCCAGCTGGTTGTTCACGTTCTTGCCTTTACCTGGACTGCCTCTTCAGCCCTCCAGTCTGGGATGAGACTGTGTCTAAGGGTTACCTCTGTAGGCTTTCCCAGCCCTCCCCCAGGCATGTGTGGGCTGTGCTTCACACATCCCTCACCCATGACACTCTGGTTCTTCTTTCATTCTGTGTTACCATCTCCCCAGCGGGTATAACCCTTCAGTAGCAGGAAGTATATTTTTTAAAGTTTATTTATTTTGAGAGAGAGAGAGAGAGGAGGAGGAGGAGGAGGAGAGAGAGAGAGAGAGAGAGGAGAGGAGAAAGACAGCATGAGTAAGGGAGGGGCAGAGAGAAAAAGGAGAGAGAGAATCCCCAGCAGGCTGCACTGTTAGCATGCAGCCTGATGGGGGACTTGAACCCACGAACTGTGAGATTATGACCTGAGCCGAAATCAAGAGTTGGATACTTAACTGACTGAGCCACCCAGGTGCCCCAGGAAATGCATTTTCCCTTACCTTCCAGTTCAGAGTTCCTAGGGCAGCACCTGATACATAATAAGCCCTAGTAGATAATTTTTGAATATTTGAAAGAATGTTAGGTGGAAAAGTATAGGGTATATTTATATCATGATGATTGCAACAGTGGAGTAGACCCTTAACTTTCAAGATCCTTCATCAGATCCCTAATCCGTGAACATGATTTGCATGTTACAATTTCCCCCACAAACTGCAGGTGAGTGAGGTAGAACCAATTCTTCGGAATAGCAAAACCTTGTTTTCTGGCCTTTTCCGCACTGGGTCTGTGCTAGGATCTCAGACAGGAAGCCTGAGGTTGGCAAGAGAAGGCCCACTGTCCCGCCAGTGCTATCTCCTGTTGGGTTTGGAGGGTGTGCACATGGCCTGCAGCTCTGCTACACGGGGGTGGTGAGGTCTCCTCCACGGGGCCAGATTTGAGGCCTGCAGTGCACGACGAGGAAGCACTGTGTCATGGGCCAGATGTCCCTTGTGCCTCGTTCCTGGCCTTCTACACGGCCTTGTTTACTGTTCTGCCCATGCTGACCCTTGGGGAGGGTGAGGAGAGTTGTGAGCTTGTGTGAAGGTCAGGGTCCCTGAAGCTGGGGAGGCCAGCGTGGCTGTGATTAGTGGGACGTCCCAAGAGGAAGGTGGGTCTGGGAGACTGGAGTGGGGGCCACAGAGTCCAACTGCCCTTCCTTCCACACGGGGAGATTCAGCCCTTTGCCAGCCTCGAGGGTTCTGGATAGGTTCAATTTCAGGGGATGACACTCAGCTAACAGGGATGCATTACCTCTTGGCCAAATCACATCATACTTTCAGGCTGCAGGAGCACTCAGGCTGGGTCCTGACCACAGCTTCCAGAAATCACCAACCCCCTGGCTTCTGCAGTATCCTGGCAGTTTCCGAGTGGCTAGTGTCTGAGTGGCCAGTGCGCGGACGTGGGAGAGGTTATCCAGTCTTCCGGGGGGTCTTCCATTCAAGTTCAGCAGCACCGTGTGTTTGCAGGCAGGAAAAAAGAGCTTTGGCCTGCCTGTCCAGAACAATAGTCAAGGATATGAGTGGTTTTTTGTTCCCAGAACTGGGTGCATTTTTGTGGACAGTGATTCATCACTGAATCCGCCAGTAATACAACCACGACGTGTCTGTGCAGCTTACAGGGCACTGGGACATAGGTTTGCCTGGTTGATCCTCACACAACCCTGAAAGGGGGCGAGATGGGGCCTTTAGGCTCCATCTCCAAGATGAGAAAACTAAAATCAGGTTGGCTTCACGACGGATGCCCATTAAGCTTCTCAGAGGGCGGCAGGGCGAGGTCCAGCATACATCGTCTCTCCCCCAGGCTCCAAGTCTCTCCAGTGAGGACTCTCCTCCTCAGTCCGTCACAGATAAGCATGAGGAACATAGATCGGCACCCAGGGAAGTTCGTGGAGTGAACGTGATCAGGGGGAGATTTCAGCTGAGCCCATAGACATTATATGTAACCAGCTGCTGCTGATTTTTATGAGAGCTGCGGAGCAGAGTTTGGTTAAGTGGCAAACTTTCTATCAAGGCCACTGATCCCAGGCCATGAAAATCATCTCCTTTATGGCTATGATTGGTTGGGGAAATCAGTCATAGACATAACACAGAGTGAAGTAACAACTGACAGGTCAGCGTATGACTCATGTCTGCGTGTGACATAGGCAGTCGGGCTATAGAAATGTCAGAAGTGGGGAAAATCTGTGTGGGCTCACAGTCCAAAAAGCCTCCTGGAGAGAGTAGGAATGATAGAGGAAGCGAATAGAAAGGCGAGGACACTCCATGCAGGTGAAAAATGGATGGGATGTGGCCTGGGGGTCAGGTCTGGCTGGCCCTGGGCAATTGAGAACAGCCCCTGATGGTGGGGCCCCACGACGGTAGACCGTGGGCTGGGCTGGCACACTGGGCTGTCATCAGTGAGCACAAAACGATTTCAGAAGTTTACTTCCATTCCACACAATGGATACAAGTAAGGGAAAAGGAAGGAAAGAGGAGAGAAAAATGAAAGTATGAGAAGAGAATGATTACAAAAAAAAAAAAAGGCGAGGGAAAGGAAGAGAAGAAAGGAGAGGGATGGACAGGCAGTCACTGAAAAGCCACCTATGAAGAATGCATGGGAGGAAGATAGTCCGAGACAAGCCACAGGATGGGCCTGGCCTGGGCCTAGAGGATGGGGTCTCCTGCTGTCCGTGGCCCTTGGTCACAGCTATTCTTGGTCAGTGGAGGTATTAGCCAATGAGGGCTAGGATGAGACCCTTTTGGGGACTCTCTCATGTTCCTCTGTTTCATAAATGTTTATGGGTTATCTGCACAGTGTCAGTCTCTGTTAAGGCCAGCACAGTAAGCCAGAGAAAGGAAACCAAGGGTCAGCAAAGTGGCGGTGGGGGCCAGCTCCAGCCCCGCCCTCCATATTCCCTCTCCTAAAACCTTGGACCTGTAGCATCCTCCCTTACAGGGATGTTGTGGACAAAACCAAAAAGGATCCTACCTTTGCATTAGTGGCCTTTAGCCCTAGCTGCCACAGTGGGGGGCACCTGTTTCCGGGTCCCTCCTCTCCCCTGCCTCACTTGTAACTTCACAGACAAAGCGACCCCTGCCCCACCTTGTACCTTCAGCCTCAACTTCCCTCTGGGATGGTTCCTTTAGCATGTAGATGGGCTGGAGCCTCTTTCATCTGGAAAACACTCCTCCCTAGTCCCCAGATCTGGAGTCTTCCTTCACCCCCCGGCGTCTTAGACCTCGTCTGAGCTCTGCTGTCTTACCTCGTTTTCCTTCCTGTTCCACTCTCTCTCCTGTCTGCCCCACCGCAGTGAAATTCCCTGCTGAGGTGGTTGTCTTTAATGCAGGGGATGCTTTTCTGTCTTTATCTTACTTAATCTCTTAGCAGCACTTCCTAGTTCTGGTCATCCCCTCTGAGGAATGCTGTTCCAAGTTCGATAGTGACAGATTCACCCTCCCAGTCTTCCTTCTCAGTCCACTGTGCCCTCCTGCCCTTTGAGTGTTGGCCTTCTTCAGGGCTTTGTCCCAAGACCGTGCCTTCTCCTCACAGTTGACCTCATTTTCTGGGTGGCTTCCAGGGCCTTCTGATAACCCCCTTGTTCTTATGTCTAGTCCAGGGCTCTCTCTGGTCCTTAGGCCAACTATCCAGCTGCCCCTAGACAGCTCCCTTGGGATGTCCCACAGATGCTGAACATGCACTGTGTCTAGATCGGATCTTGTTCATGCTGCCTCTGTGAGGGACATACCGTCTGGCCAGCTGCCTGAACCAAGCACCTTTGTCTGGCTCTGGACGCCCATCTCTTAGCCCTCGGGTTCTGGTGATTCTCTTGCTCTTGGCACTTCTCGCCCCGTTCCATGTAGAGTCCCTGGCGTATAGAAAGTGCCCAGGAAATGATGAAATGAAGGAAAATAGGCAAGACAATGTATGAGCAAGTGTCTGTCACATGACAATTGCTCAGAAAATGCCTTTATTAGTTGCCCATGGCTGTGAACAAATCACTCTGAAGCATAGTTGCTTAAGACATTCACATTTCTCTCAGGGTTTCCTTGGGCCAGGAACTTGGGAGCACCTCGCCGGGTGGTTCTGGCTCCGGCTGTCTCCTGAGGTTGCAGCCGGATCATGGCTTCTCCAGTTGGCAAGGCTGTCCTCTGGGCTGGGCGGATGCAGAGGGGTGGGGGCTCCTCAGGCATCTCTCATTATCTCTCTGGTCTCTCCACCCGCCTCTAATACGGTGGTTCCCGGGTAGCTGGACTTCTTCCTTGGCAACTCAGGGCTCCAGACGGAGGCCAGGAGGGTGCTGTCTCACCACTTCTGTCTCTCTCACTGGTACCCTGCTCGTTAGAACAATTCAGCAAGGCTGGCCAACGTTCGAGACTCCATTGTCACATGGGAGGAGCATCCAGGATTTGTGAGCGTCTGAAAAAGACATTTATATACAGTAAAACTCACTTTTACTCTTGGTGTGCAACCTTAGGAGCTTTAACTCATACATGGGTTCTTGTAATTACCGCAGGATACAGAAGAATTGCAGCAACCTGAGGAATTTTGTAAAGCAGATGTGCTGACCGCTACACTATGGAACCAACCTGAAGAATTCCGGAGGGCTATCCCTTTGTAGTCAGACATTCCCCTCACCCCCAACCTCTGGCAGCCACAGATCTGTTCTCTCTCCCTGTGGTTTTGTTTTTTTCCAGAAAGCATGTAGTCTGTAACCTTCAGAGACTGGCTTCTTCTACCCTTCAAGGGTGCCCTTGAGCTCCATCTAGGCTGTTGTATGCCTCGTTCCTTTTTAATGCTGAGTGGTATTCTATTGTATGGATGTACCAGTTCATTCATTCACTTCATTCATTCACTGTTATTTCCAGTTTTTGGTGATTGCAAATAAGGCTGCTGTAAACATTTGACCTGGAGGCTAATCTCCTAGCCACGATGTCCTACTGCCTTTTCTGCTGTAAATGTTTGCGTGAGGATTTTGTGGGAACATACGTTTTCATTTTTCTCGGATAAATACCTGGAAGTGGGATTGCATTTTGGCAGAGAATTACCTGGTACCCTCCTTAGCAGGACTGTCAGGGCTTTGGACTTATTAGGCAAATTCCCCTTTGTCAGAAGAGTTTGTTATTTGAGCCTTTGAACTTCAGAGTCTAAGAACCTTTTCAAACACTTCCCAGAGAAAGGACCATTAATTTAAAAATCATTGTTTATAGGTATTTGACAATTCTTTATTCTTAAGCCTTCAGAGGCCCTGATGGGGAGGAATGTGAGGTGAAGCCCTGGGGTCCCCCTTTAGCCTCATTGCCCTGGGCTGTGACATCACCCAGCATTCACTCTGGACCCTCATTCCATGACTTTGCAAAAGGGACAGTCAGTGCCTGTGACAGAGCTGCGTGGGGACCATTTGGCAAACCCCATGGAGCGCAGATCATCAGAAGTTCTATCGGTTGGCAAAAGACCGTAAGTCAGCGAAGCAGCAAGCCGCACTGGAGGATCTCAGAGTATGAAAAATGCACTTTGATCATCACACAGATGAAGTGAGCGGGGGTGGGGGATATGTGGCCTGATGGCTGTGGTTTCCTTCCTCTGGCAAGTCAGAGAAGAGACCGATCTGACGTGAACGGGAAGGTGGTGGGAACAACGGGTATTATAGTACACAAATCAGGTCAAGGGCCTAAATAGAAGGAGTTTGGTGTGATTCTTTGAGTATCTTTAGAAACTGAGGAGGAGGGCGCCTGGGTGGCTCAGTTGGTTAAGTGTCCGACTTCAGCTCAGGTCATGATCTCACACTTTGTGGGTTCGAGCCCCACATTGGGCTCTGTGCTGATGGCTCAAAGCCTGGAGCCTGCTTTGGATTCTGTGTCTCTCTCTCCCTCTCTGCCCCTCCCTTGCTGGAGCTCTGTCTTTCACTCTCAAAAATAAATAAACATTAAAAAAAAAAAAAAAACAACCGAGGACGTCAGCTCTTCTCTAGGAACACACAAAGACGTGAGATGTGAAGTCATGCCTGACATTTGCAGAAACCTTTCACTCAGCCTACATCCATGTGAGTTTTTGCTCTTTGTCAGGTTCTCTGCAGTGCACTTGGAAATCAAAGAAGAATACAGCGTGGGGCTTGTTGCCAAGAATTCATGGGCCATGATGGTGGCAGGCTGGCCTGACACCCTCACTATAGGTTTTGCTTTATTTCTATGAAAAATGCATTCAGAATTCTAGATACCAAGTCATGGTGAACTTTTGAATGCCACCCATGGGTAAGCTGAGTCTGCTTATGGAGGAAATTGTGATTGGCCCGGTTTCAGTTTCAGTAGACATTTTGGTTGTGTCGATGTTTAGGGCAATGCCCTTTAGTTGCCTCCCTGAGAAGTCAGTCTCTCTCTCTCTCTCTCTCTCTCTCCCCCTCTGTGTTTCCTGGTCTCTGCCCATGTCCTTGGCCATGTATTCCAGATTCTGCCTCCTGTGACCAAAGTCTTCTCCCTCTGATATGTCAACCTGTCTCCGAGCCTCTTGGTTTTCTCATTCACCCAGTGTGCAGATGCTTCCGCTAGGTTCCCTTGTGGATGAAAGTGGGGGCTCCTCTGAGTAGATGTGGGGTTAAGCCTCTGGGGGCATCCTGAGATTTTGAATTTTGCTTGTAACATTAGTGTCTGTGAACGGGGCTTTGGTTAAGGCCTGGCCCGGTATCAGCAGGGAGCGAGGACTTTGAAGAAAGCCCAGAACCTGTCCGTGCTGACATGTGTGCATCATTAGTTCTTGCCCTGCACCCGGCCTGCACCAGAGCCCCCCTCATCTGCACCGTCCCAGCGAACCCCAGCAGTGCTCAGCCAGGCACACTCCCCACCACACCTGTCATCACCCTGACTTTGGGGAACAGTTTTGGTTTCCTGATTTGGTGTGTGTCCCCTGTCTCTTCCTTGGTGAGCTATCCCCCTGTGCTGTGACTTACCAGGCCCCGAAGTGGCAGCTCTCTGCCTCCAGCCTGCTGGCTCCGGGCTGCCTGTTAGGCAGCCTCGAGGAAGGAAGACAAGGGCTAATCCGAGCGGGAAGGGAGAGGAGGGGCCCACACTGGCCAAGAGTTCTTTGTGTCCCAGGGCTCTGGTGTCTTTAAGCCTCTTTTCTTCCCCCCACATGCTTGGAGAGCCATCGCTTTCATTTTACCAGAGTTCCTCCGTCTGCCTGGTCCCCGAAGCAGAACACAGGAGCGTCATTAAATTAGCGTATGCAGTTCTGCAAAGTCTAAACGGTTTAAATTTCATCATTCGGGGCAGTGTTGGGGATTAGAGTTTGCCAAAGCAGGAGGAATCTGGGAGGGGGCAAAGCGAGGTTTTGCCCGCTGCAGTCCCAGGACCAGTCTTTGCTTCTCCCTTCTTGCATGGAAGAGGGTGGGTGCTCCTCAGGGGGGCTCTGCCACACTTCCGTTGTTCACCAGCAGACACGCCATTGCTCTAATTCTACTGCATGGGTCGCTGGGGCTGGGAACCCGTCTGACGGGGTGAAGGTCAGCTCTTGGGATTCATGGAGCTGTCTGCATGTTCCACGGTGTATTTTGGTCATATGGATCAGTCACTGTTGATGGAGGGGTCTTGGGTATCATTAGTGTCTCCAAGCGGTTTATATAAGGCTCAGAATAATGAGTGCATTGAGGACTGACCCCATAAGGCAAACTCCGCTCCCCACCCCTGGCACTCTGTATTCTGCAGCACGGTTCCTTTTAGGGTGTTTAGGTGAGGCTACTGTTAATCCTTCTGGGATCAATAACTGGCAATGTGTTGTCCTCAATGTACATCACTTGTGACTCTGGCTAATTAGCTGTTAGTCGTTTATCCGTTCACTCAACACATTTTTGTTGAGTTCCTGCTATGTGCCAGGCTCTGTTTTAGGTGCTGTAGAAACACCGGCAAACAAAACAGGCAAAAATCCTGACCTTCTTGGAGCTTGCATTCTAGTGGGAGAGATGCGGAGAGAGAGATGATAGAGAAAACAAAATAGCAAGTGACATCGTGTGGTAGGTGAGCCGTGCCGATCTCTCAGCCTTACATGTCTTCACCCGCAAAATGCGAACACTGGACCTGACCCCAGTGGTCCTTGCTCCCTGCTCCCTTCTAGATTTCCTTATCAGTTGTTTTGCAATGTTCATGAGGAGAGCTGGCAATCTTGCCTACCTGCAGATGTGCTTCATGAGAGCACAGAATTGTTTCCAACTGCATGGTTCTGTGATGTCGTACTTTTGGTGCCAGTGGGCATGTGCATCTCCAGGTATCCGGTGGGAAGTGATGTGACTCCGTAGTCTATGTTGCAAGTGGCCAGAACCCATCCCTGCTTCTGTGGGTTCTGCTGAGCCTGGCGCTCCCACGCGTGGTCCGTGGGAGGACGGTCAGGTCCACTTAGCAATGGGTGCGCCCCTCTGTGTATGTGTGCAAGGGAGGCTGGAGGGACCTGAGCCTTCCCAGGCCACAGCTCAGCCTCCACGGCTTCTGGATAATGGGGGTGTGGAGTAATCTGTCTTTTCCCTCCTGGCTTGGGGTCTTCCGAGAATGGGGCCGTTGCTCACCTTCGTCAATACCGTCATACTTTTGGAATCTATAGAACTGCTGTTTGCCCCTCGGTTTAAATCCTACAGTTAAGGCCAGTACCTGGGCCAGGTGCGTGGGATGTGGGCGGGAGGAAGTAGCAAACAGCCCTCTGGGGGCCCTGTGCCCAGGAGCAGAGCTCAGCGCTGTCGGCCCTTCCCGCCAGGTGCCCGAGGACCCGGTGAATGTGCAGAGAGGGCGGCTTCCCACCCACGGAGGAGGGGAGTGGGCTGTTTCCTGTGTCCACCCTGCCATGTGTCCCTGGGCCACGAGGGAGGGTGCAGGGCTGCAGATGATGCCGCGCGTCCTTGGACGCTCCCTCGGGTCTGGATGCCAGAGAGGCGACGAAGCCTCGAGGTCCCGGTGACCGCGACCAGCGCCAGAGCCCCCCCGCCTCTAGGACACTCTCTCTTGGAGGTGTGTGAGTGTGAATTTGTCAACTTTCTGGCCGTGAGTTTGTGTGGCTGGTAAATGGGACCCGGTGTCAGCGTGGCGGCTGAGGCACGGGATGCTAGGCCACTGAATCGGGGGTTCTTCTGAGACGGTGGCCGACGTGGGGGCGGAGGGAAGATTGTGAGCAGATGCCAGGGTCCTGAGGGCCAGAAGACTGCCCACTGTGGGGGGGGGGTGCACTGAGCCAAGAGAATGGACCAGGGGACACGCTGCTTCCTCTTGAGAGGGTGACAGGGAGAGGGACACCTTGGGACGTCTCCAAGAGGGCAGTAGATTGTGCCTGTTTTCTTCACCGCTGCATCCCAGTCGGGCCCCGCTTACCGTGCGGGGGAAGGAGGAAGGCGAAGGCGGGGGCCGGGGAGGCACCACTAGGGACCTGGGCTGTCCTGGAGCCTGTGGGCCTGCAAGGAAAAGCAGGTTGCAAGGGAGAGTTGGCGGGCTCGTGTCGAGCACAGGCGGTTGGAGCTGCAGGGCCCAGCCGGCCGCTCCCTCCGTTCCCGGTCATCACCGACACCTGGAGGCCTGTGGGCCTTCGGTGACCCGGCAGGGTCTCTCTGCCCAGTCTTGTCCCTTCCTGCTCTCTGTCTCCTGTTTTATGCTTCAGCAACCCAGCTGCCTTAGTTCCTCACATTCCTTGCTGCTTCATGCTTGCTCGCCTTTGCCCCTGCCTTCCCTCGTCACCCCGCCCCCTGTACCTCTTCCTGGCCGGGTCACCCTCGTCTTCTTCACCAGTCAGTTCTGGTGTTAAGTCACGCGTCCATTCCCTTGGCACCTACGGCTGCCTGTCAAGTGCCAGCTATGGCTGCTGGGCCCAGCAACGTGCCCCCACACGGCCCCCTCAGGCCACGGAGGTGCCCTTTGTGAATGCTCCTTTGGCTGTTGAGTGCGGCACAACGGTTTAAGGCAAGGCTTTGGATTCCGTAGACGTGGTTCCAGTCTCTGAGTTTCAGTTTCTGCACGTATAAAATGGCAATAATAATGCCTTTTCCAGAGGGTGTTTGGAAGCCTTATGTGAAATTATATTTGGAAAGCGTTTAGCACGGTGCTTGGCCCACTCAGGGAAAGGGAGGCCTCTGCGGCTGCTTCTCTTTCTTGTATTATCACTGGCTTGGGATTCCCTGACTGGTCCCTTCCCCTGTGGGAGTCAGACTAATGTGGTCAGGGGGTGGCCCCAAGACGGAGGTAGGGTGGAGTCAAGTATGGAAAGAAGATGTGAGTGTAGGTGGGCGGGGAAGTAGAGAGCAGGTCAGAGGCTTGGAGAAGGGGATGAGCCCGGCCAGTTTATGCAGAGCCTTGGATGCCAGGCCTCAGGTCTGGCCTTTGGAGTCAGGATTTGGTGTATCCAGAATCACTATCATAGTGATGAGTCCTGGTGATGAGCAGACCTGGGGGTCAAGCTACAAGGCTTTCAAGCAAACTGAGAAATGCAATCCGTGTAATTTGAGTTTCAGATGTGGACCAAATACCCGGGGAGGCATTAGAATGTGTCTGCCGGGTATTCCTAATCTAGAAATACAGACTGGCAATATGATCTTGCGTGATATGTGTTGTAATTGGGGGTGAAAGTATTTGGGGAACAGCGATTCAGCAGACTCACAATACCACCCTGAGAGGGCTGCTGCTGGGTCCGTCTTCATTCTGAGAGGACACAAGGCTGGGGTGGAGGGCAGGAGCAGCCAGAGATGCCTCAGTGGTGGGAACCGGGACACAGGCACCGCGCCTGGTGGTAAAGCGGGTCCTCTGCTGCGGGGATCCGGAGTTTCACTTTGCTTGACCACTCACGCCGGGGCTGCTAGAAGGGATGAATAGAGGCATCCTGATATACCTGAGGCAATGACCCCCAAGCCAGCAACGACTGCCGTTTGTAATAAAACATGCTATTTGAAGTCTCCTCATTATCTGCAGTCTAGCCTCACAGGTAATCCCATCCAGTGCAGCCTTTTCTTTCTTTTTTCCTATGTGTCTTTGCCATGGTGTTAAGTGGGAGAACTTGACGGTGTGCCCTGTTGCTGGACTTGGTGTTCTAACTTTTGCCTGCCATCTGCTTTGCGTGCTGCCGCTGACTCCCCACCTTTTGTGGCCTTGGCACATGGTGCCCATGAGGGAACTGTGCTGAGCTGAGTTGAGAGCAGAAACATGGTCTGGTTAGAAGAGCTTTGCTTTGGTTTCTGTGGCCAAAGGCCTAAGTAATTTGGTATTCTTTTTTTATTGTTTATTTATTTTGACAGAGAGAGAGAGAGCATGTGAGCATGCCCATGAGCAGGGGGGAGGGACAGAGAGAGAGGGAGAGAGAATCCCAAGCAGGCTCCACACTATCAGCCAGAGCCCCACATGGGGCTCGATTCCATGACTGTGAGATCATGACCTGAACTGAAAGCAAGAGTTGGATGCTCAACTGACTGAGCCACCCCAGTGCCCCATAATTTGATATTCTTTTTTTTTTTTTTTTTTTAGTTAATTTATTTGTTTGAGAGAGAGAGAGACAGTGCAAGTGGGGAAGGAGCAGAGAGAGAGGAAGAGAGAATTCTATGCAGGCTCCACACTGCCAGTACAGAACCTGACATGGGGCTCAAACTCACAGAACCATGAGATCATGACCTGGGCCGAAACCAAGAGTCAGACACTTAACCGACTGAGCCACCCAGGCGCCCCTAATTTGATATTCTTAATTTGATATTCATGGCTCTCTACAACCTGATTTCAGCCTGTCCTCCATCCCTCTGTTCCCTAACACATCGGTCCAACTGCTGTTTCTTTTCCCTTTGTGGTATCTCTCTTTTCTATATCCATGTTACTCCACAAGCAGTGGTCTCCGGAAATAAACAGACAGAAGCTGGTTCTGGGACATTGCGTCTTAGTGTATTCCACAAGCTATATACATTAGTGAAGGTAGGTTTGGAGAGGCAGGAAATAACTTGGTTTCAGGCAGCTGCCTCCACCCATGCTAGAGCCCGTTGCTGACTGAGCCGTGCTCTGCACCCCCACACCAGTGCTCAGCTATTTCCCTCTCCCCAAATCCTCCCCATTTCCAGGGACTGACTCAGATAGATGCTGTCACCTACATGGAGGCTGGTCTGTCAACGGTGGCCGGAAGCAACCATCTTCCTGCTCGCCTTCCCGGTGATGGGTCTCCACTGTCCTCAAGTTTTTTTTTCTCTTTAGATTATGAGAGTGTGTTTGAATTCTTTCACCCTGAGGAGTGGAAAAACATTCACTGGATAGGATCCTGCTCTCAGTCATCTTTGTATCCCCTGAAGTCATTGCCGCTGCCTTTTCCAACACTTTCTCGGCCTTTTCTTTCCTTGTTTTACTTTGCTTCAGATTTATGGTATTACTATTTTTTTTTGTTTGTTTGTTTTTGATGAGTTCTCCATCCTAGTTCAGGGTTTCTGGTGTGTATGTTGGAAAGTGACCTGAAGACTAAATCTGAAAAGGTCAGTTCCATCTCAGACTTATCTTTTCATATGTTACTGTCTAGTCTCTGAGACCCCCCCTCTCCAAAAAAAAAAAAATTTTTTTTTTTTTATTCATAAGCAGCACAGGCTGAGAGGTTGAATGGCAGAGCAGAGCTGTAAATAGTCTCATGATGCTAAGGAGATAAAAATGAGATCTCAGGGCTTACAAAAGTGGAGAGATCTTGGAAACACCCCATGTTTATAAACACCCTCCACTTCAGTCAGGAACCCTGAAGGACTGTATCCCAGGAGAAATGGCTTGCTAAAAATAGGCCAACTTTGTAATGACTGAAACCCAGCCTCAAACTAGTTGATGAGAAATAGACCAAATTTATGAAGACTGAAACTAAGCCTCAAATCAACTCAATTCCTGATTGGACTAAGATGATCTGTTCCTGACCTAGTTGCCTGTCACAAACTAAAGAAAAGCAGAAAATCATATAATGTAATCTAGATCCTTTGTAGTTTAAGATACATATACATATTTATACATTTATCTATATCATCTATATCATCTATATCATCTATAT
The DNA here is from genome assembly GCF_014898765.1 of Herpailurus yagouaroundi. NCBI lineage: Eukaryota > Metazoa > Chordata > Mammalia > Carnivora > Felidae > Herpailurus > Herpailurus yagouaroundi. The sequence continues at coordinate 37,374,844 of NW_024412397.1, read as the reverse complement.
CATCTATATCTATATCTATATCTATATCTATATCTATATCTATATCTATATCATCTCCATCATTCAGTTAAAGAAATACCAGGTATAATAAGAGGCAAAATCAAGAGAAGAAATAGACATTCAAAACAGACACACAGGTGATACAAATATTGCAATGATCGACAGGGACTTTAATGTCAGTATTAATAGGTTCAAGAAAGTAAATAACATGATGGAGAATTTCACCAGAGAATTAGAATCTATTTACATAAAAAATCAAATAGAAATTCTAGAACTGCAATAGAATCAATGATATCAAACATAAGTAGGTGGACTTAAGAGTGGCATAGATACAGCTGAAGAGAGATTAGTGATCTAGAAGATAGGCTGGTAAAAAATATCCTGCCTAAAACAGAAAGAGAAAAAAAAAAGATTAAAAAAAAAAAGAAAATGTCCACAAAAGATATATGATATATAATGAAAAGATCTAACAGACATGTCATTGGAATTGCAGAAAGATAAAGGAAGAAGCTCTATTTCAAGACATACTGACAGAGAACTTCCCAAAACTAATGATAAGTACCAAACCATAGACTAAAGAAGTGCTATCAACCCTAGGTGGGATAAATGTAAAGAAAATCACAAACACATGCCAGTAATACTTCTGAATATCAGACAAAAAGAAAATTTAAAAGCAGCCTGAGAAAAAAAGACGTATTACTGTCAAAGAAGCAATAGGAAGACTAACAACTGAGTTCTCAGCTGAAACGATAGAATCCCAAGGACAATAAAATGAATGCAAAAGTAGAATTTTATACCCAGATTTTCCTTGGAGTTAAAAATGAAATAAAGTCATTTCCAGAAACAAAGACTGAATTCATTGCCAGCAGGTACATCCTAAAAAATCCTAAAAGGAGTTCTTCAAGAGGAAACATTTATGATACCAGTGAGAAGCAAGGAAATGAAGGAGGGAATGAAGAAAAATGGGTAAGGCACACATGTCAGGAAATCTAAATGAAGATTGACAGTAAAAAACAATAATAATGTCTCATGGGATTGAAGTACATGTAACATCAAAATACACAATAAGCAATAGTACAAAAGGAATGAGGGGGCATAAGTGGGACTGAAGTGTCTTAAAGTCATTTTGTTTTCTGAAGAATGGGAAAAGTACTGATCAATAATAAGTGAAGGATGTTATTTACATGATAATCTCTAAATTAATAGTAAAATAATATATAATTAACAAGATAATAGAGAAGGGAATATTAAAAAATTGAACAATAGGAAAAATAGAAAATGTATAGACTATAGATTTAAATCCAAACATATCAGTAATTGCATTAAATAAAAATGGGTTAAATATTTAAATTAAAACTCTGAAGTTGTGAAATTTCTCTCTCTCTTTCTTTTATTTTTTAGAGAGAGAGAGCGAGAGCACAAGTTGGGGAGAGGGATAGAGGGAGGGCGAGAGAGAAAGAGAATCTTAGTCAGGCTCTGTGTGCAGCGTGGAGCCCAGTGTGGGGCTCAATTCCACCACCCCGGGATCATGGCCTGAACCAAAATCAAGAGTCAGATGCTCAAGTGGCTGAGCCACCCAGGCGCCCCTGAAGTTTAATTTTAAAAGCACCTAGCAAAATCCAACTAAATGCTGCTTACAAAAATGCCTTAAATATTGGGGACACAAGAAGACTGATAGTGAATGAATGGAAAAATGATATTCCATGCAAATAAGGTGACATAGCAAATGAGACGAAGTGGAACTTAAGGCAGAAAACATGACTAGCTACAAAGAGAGACAGTCAGCCAAGGAAATGCCAGAAACCCCAAATTTGTTTGCATCTAATTACGAAATCTATGACACAGATTTTGACATAATTGTAAAGAGAAATAGACAAATTTACAATTAGAGTTAGGCTTTTTAGCATGCTCTTTTAGTAACTGACAGCAGAAGATGACAAAAAAAGTCTGCTTGGTTACAGATGATTTTATTTGAATGCTATCAACCAATATAAACTGATTGACCTGTAGAGATCATTATATCCCATAATGGTGGAATATACCTTCTTTATAAATGTGCATGGAACATTTACAACATTTGCCATATTTGGGTCTTAAAGAAATTGAGTCTTTAAGTAAATCCCTTCTATCAGGTAATCCGCAAGCTAAGATATCTTCATTAGTGAACGCTACCAAATATTTAAACCAATCTTATACCAACTCCTGCAGAGAATGGGAAAAGAGGTGAACACTTCCAAACTCATTTTATGAATATAACCTTGATACCTACACCTGACAAGGAGATTACAAGAAGGAAAACTGCCTAGGTCAGTGTCTTTCATAAATATAGATACAAAACTAAAGAAAATGTTGGCAAAATAAGTTCAGCAGTGTATTCAAAGGAGAAGACAACGTACCAAGTTGGATTAATTCTAGAAATGAAAATTTGGTTTAATATTTAAAAATTAGTGTTATTAGATATGCTAACAGACTGAAGAGAAAAATCATGTTCACGATACAGAAAAGGCATGTGTTAAAGTTTGTACCCATTTGTTTAAAGAAAAAAACTCTTATCAAACCTGGATCTCAGCAAACTATAGATATTGATGAATGATATATCTTTAAAAATAGAGCCAACACCATATTTAATGGTGAAATATTGAAAGCCCTGAAGCTGGGACTGAGACAAGGAGGTCAGTTATAATCATATCTTTTCAGCATGCTACTGGAAGTCCTAGCAGGTACAAGGCCAGGAAAAGAAATAAAAAGTATAAATTTGAAAGAAAGAATAAAATTGACATTCGTAGGCATTATGATTATGTACCAAGATTATTCAAAATGATCTATAGTTCATCACCTAGAATTAACAAATGAATTTAACAGTCACTGGATATGAGATCAGTGTGCAACAATCAACTTAATTTCTATATTATAGTGACAAAAACCAGAAACTGAAAATGATTAAAGAGTAAAATCATCAGATATCTAGGAGTACATTTGACCAAAGATATTCTAGACCCCTTAGAAAACTGAGAGATATTTTTAAGAACCAAATTAAATGGGCAGGTAACACAGGGTTCATACATTGGAAGATTCAACACAGCAAAGATGTAATTTGTCCCAAGTTGATACATGTGATCCTAATTAAAATCCAAGTAGATTTTCTTTGTGTGTAAAAACTGAGAAGCTGATTCTAAAACTTATATGGAAATGCACAAAAGCCAAGAAGGGCCAAGGTCATCTTGAAAAAGGACAAAACTAGAGGACTTAACATTGCCAGGATGGAGACTTGTTTCAAAGGTATAATACCTAAAACATTGTGGTATTGGTGCAAGGACAGATAACTAGACCTTGGAATAGCATGGAGTCCAGAGACATACCCACACATGTATTGTTGATGACAGAGGTAATGCCGCATTCTAGTAGGACAAGGTTTGTCGTTTCAGTAACTGGTGCTAGGTTAACTGGATATCCACATGGAAAGAAAACATCTCGCTTCTTATCTTGCACTATACTGAAACTCAATTCCAGATGGATCATAAATCTAATGGTGAAAGGTGAAACAATAAAGCCCTTAGACGATGATAAAGGAAAATATGTTCACAACTTTGGGTAGGCAAAGATTTTTACGCAAGAGACAAAAAGCACTAGCCGTAAAGGAATAAATGTGATCATTTGGAGTACATGAAAATTAAGCTCTGTTCTTCAGAGGACAACAATACAAGTTGGAAGGCAAGTCACACAATGGGAGAAGATATTTATGTGCTCTTTATCTGTGTGCATATATTATTCAACAAAGGACTCATCTTCAAAATACATACAAAGCTCCTACTCCTACTAAATGAATAAGACAGACAGTCTGATAGTAGAGGAGGCAAAAGACTTGAACAGGCACTTTAAGACGATATCCAAATGGCCGGTAGACTTTATTCATCAGGCACATGCAAATTAAAACCATTTTAATTTGCATACTCACCAGAATGGTTAAAATTTCAAAGCATGATAAAAGTAAAGGTTGGCAATGACGTGGAACCAAAGGAATGCTCACCTACCCACTTTTAAATCCTCTCTTACAGCTAAAAACAGCATCTGCATGCTCCATGAGTCACCAGTTCCATACCTAAATAGAGACCCGACACATACGCATAGATGCTCCCTAAGACATATATAAAAATGTTCAGTTACAATCTGTGTGATACAAGATAACAGAGAAATGCAATATTTACCAGTAGAGGAGTGGATAATTGTGTTATATTCATACAGTAGAATACAGTACAGCAGTGAAAATATGGATCTCACATATAGTTGAATGAAAGAAGCTAGATGCTGGAGAGTACCTACATGATTTATATCAAGTTCAAGTATGGGAAAACTAGTTTATGGTTTTACAAGTTAAGATAGCAGTTACCTTTGGATGAGAACGGGGATTTGGTGGCCAGTTTGGGCCTCTGGGGGCCAGGAAATGTTCTATTTTCTTACCTGAGTGGTGGTTACACAGATATAGTTGCTGTAAAGATTCATTGCTTCCTACACTTTTCTAAACGTGTTATAATTAAAGGATAAAAAAAACAAGCACTTAAAAAAGACAAAGGGTGGAAGAAGTTGGTAAAGAATCTCTTGGCTTTTGCCATTCGGGAATTGGTTATGTGGAAAAGGGGGAGGTGATGATAAAGTCCCAGATATTTTTCAGATACTCTGAGATTGTCCAGGGTCAGATTTATTTCCATCGCGGAGCACAGTGAGTGCCTTAGCATCATGGTCTCTGAGGAGCCTCAGGACCAGGAATCAGTGAAATAGCCATTTCTGTGGCCCTTTCTCTTCCTTGGAGACACTAGAGCTCCATCATCTCTGCCTTATCCATAATAGATGATGCTGGCAGTGGGCAGAGCATTGTGGGCAGAAGGAAGGAAACCAAACGTTCTTTTTCGTCTCCCCTTTTCCCCCTTCATCCCCCTCCTCTTTTCTTCCTCTGCTGCACAGAGTGGAATTCTTGACAGGGGAGCCCACACCCACAGATGAAAGAGACAGAAGGGCATTTATTTAGCAAAAGGACAGATGTAAATGTGTAGACTGAGACGCAAATGCTAAGATTTCAGAATATAGCAGAGCTTACACTCAGTGGGCGGTAGAGAGGGCTTCTTTGAGAAGGCAAGAATTCCATTTTCAGAACCTGAATGAAAAGATGTTTTAAAAAGTTTGCTCGGGGAGTGTTATGCGCTGAATGGGTCCCTCCAAAATTCATATGTTGAAGCTCTAAAGCCTCTAATGCGATGGTTTTTGGAGTGAAGCCTTTGGGAGGTGATTAGGTTTAAATGATGGCATAAAGGTGGGACCCCCATGATGGGAGTAGTGCCCGTATATCTACCTAATAGGGATTTTGTTTCTTTATAAAACGAGGAAGAGGCAGGAGAAATCCCTCTCTTCGCAGAAAGGCACCAAGGAAAGGCTATGGGAATTCACAGTAAGGTGGTGGCCATCTACAAGCCAGGAAGTCCTAGAAGTGAGTCTGCTGCCATGTTGATCTTGGACTTCCTAGCCTCTGTAGGAAATAAATATCTGTCGTTTCCGACACCTAGCTTATGATATTAAGAAAAATTTTTTAATGTTTATTTATTTTTGAGAGAGAGAGACAAAGTGTGAGTGAGGGAGGGGTAGAGAGAGAGAGAGGGAGACACAGAATCCGAAGCAGGCTGCAGGCTCTGAGCTGTCAGCACAGAGCCCGACGCGGGGCTCAAACTCACGGACCGTGAGATCATGACCTGAGCCGAAGTCGGACGCTTAACCGACCGAGCCACCCAGGCGCCCTGTATGATATTTTGTTACAGCCGCCCAAGATAAGACAGGGAAGTAAAACTTCACTTGCTTTAATGGCATTGGCTCCTCCCAGCTGGAGCACAGTTCCCTGTTCCCTGAGGATGTGTCTCTGTGAAGTTCTATTAGCTGGGACCACTCAGGAGCCTAGGCGTGTCCATCTTGTGTGAGCATGGTGGTCGAGCTGAAATAAAAAATGCCTTGTGTAAGCATTAGGGTTTTGAGTCTGACCCCATCTTAGTAATGGGAAAGTCGGGGAATGAAATGAGAGACACTTGGGTTTATGAGAACTCAAAGATTCAACTATGCATGCCAGGGTCATAATTAAGTTGACTTTCAAGGCAGGCTTTCCCTTTAAATTCTACTTGTTGTTAATCTCACCGAGTAAGTTAAAAACCTTACTTACTCTTAAAAAAGCATAATCGTGGAAGAATTTGCTGTTGGTTCTTAATGAGTGCTGCTTCTCACGTATCAAGTCTGAGTTGAAAATTCTTTGCTCTGATTTCACAGACAGGGTGTTTCAGTGGTGCAGAACTCCCCCCACATTTTTCTTATTCCTAGAGTAGTTCAAAGTTTAGAAAAAACTTGAGAAAATAATACCGCATATTCGGTTTGTGAGAAAGTCAAAAGGATATCACTGGCTTGGGAAACAGACACCTAGTGGGAGCCGGTGCCCAGCAGAGTTTGGCTTTGCCACACTGCTGTTTCTCTGTGCTGAGCCTGGCATTGAAAATCCAGTGATTCCAGAGTTTGGCCTCTGCAATGACCAGTTATCTGCTAACCAGCCAAAAATAGCCACCAAATCAGTTGCTTTCCATGGTATCTCTGCGGAGTGTGGCACGAGGTTTGTTTGAATCTGCAGATTTTCTTGCTAATTTGGGAAGCAGCTGAGGAGATTGACAGAGGTCCTGACTGTCACCGGGATCCATGTGGCTCTCCAAGTCAGCTCGGGGCTTTCCCTGAGGCCCCAGAGTCAGTCCTTTCCCACAACAATGCTGAAACCATGGACTTCATCCCTTTATTTATTTATTTTTTTAATCCTTATTTTAAAAAGTGTTACTCATCAAGGTAAGTAAAACCCACTGGAGGTCTGGCACAGCCCTATTAGCGTCTCTGTGAGGGTTAGATGACTTAATACATGTGGAGCATCAAGTCTGTACATGGAATGCAGTAACTTGTCAAAAAGACTGGTCTTGTAGACCTAGTGTCAGCCAGCCATTGCTAGATTTTTTACCTACAAAATTGCAACCCCTCCTAATAGTTCTGTAAGGTGGTTGGTAGTGTTTCTTATTTTACTGATAAGGAGGAAGAGCCCCAGAGAGGTGAAGTTATTTATGTAAAGTCACACAGCTGCTGAGTGGCAGCACTGGAGACTGAATCCAAGTCTTACTTCTCTACCACTGCCATAGTCTGTGACCGTCTCGCAAACTGGGGTCTGCGCCTTCTGGAAGGTTTGTGGGGTGTTTTTTTGTGGGATGGTAGTCCGTGAGTTCATAGGTTGAAAGGTTCTGCTTTATGTAAGAAGTTGAAGGCTGTTTCCTGTGAAGGGCCAGAGAGTAAGTGTTCATGCCCTGTGGGCTGTAGCATCTTTGTTGCAACCGCTCAACTCTTGTGCTACAGCTGGGACCATAGACAATACTTAAACAAATGTATGTGTTGCAATAAAGCTTTATTTGCAGAAATAGGTGATGGGCTGGATTGGGCCCGTGGGTCGTAGTTTGCTGACCCCTGCTTTATTCCATGCTGCCTTCTTTTCTCTTCAAGGTACTACATCCTTATTGCCCCCACATCTGTGTTCATGGCATCACTATTTTCTTAGAAGTCTTCTCTTCTACCTCTCAGTCATCAAAGTCCCACATTCTACTAATGTTTCACTGGCTGCCATATGCTGGGCAGTGGGGATAGCACAGTAGCCAGAACGAAATTCCTGACTTCTTGGAGCTGACATTTTGCTGGGGAGACAGACAGGTATTATGTCAGGTGGTGGAAGGTAAAAAGAATAGGGCAAGGGGCTAGGGAGTGCTAGGGCTGCTATTTTATAAGGAGCAGTGAAGGAAGGACTCCGGAAAGGTGACATCGCAGCAGAGGCCTACAGGAAGGGAGGCGGTAAGCTGTGTCGCTCTCTGGAGGAAGAGTATTCCAGATTCCAGGCACAGAGAACAGCAAGTGCAAAGGCCCTGAGGCAGGAGGGTGCTTGGCCTGTTTGAGGAACAACCAAGAATCTGGACTGGCTGGAGTAGAGTGGGTAAGGGGAAGAGTAGTGGGCAGATAAGGGGAAGATAAGGGGAAGTTCATGTGGGGCCGTGTAGGTCACTGTAGGACCGCAGTGTGCAGCCGCTGAGGGGTTTTGAACAGCAGGGTGCCATCACCGTTTGGCCTCTGGGTGGAGAGTCTGTGGGGATGAGTAGAGGTGATACCGGGAGCCTTGTTAGGAGGATGCCAGTGGCCGAAGTTAGAGATTCTGAATGTAGGGTGAAGGCAGAACCGCAGCTTTCCCGTCAGGTTGCAGTGGGAAGAGGGAGGAAGAAAAGAGTCAAAGCTGATGGGCGGTTATGGGCAGAGCAGCTGGAACGTCAGAGATCCCCCTTGCTGAGACCGGAGGAGTACTGCGCCAGAGCGGGTTTGTGGGCAAGACATGGGGCTTCGTTTCAATGTATCAAGTTGGGGCCGTAGGTTGGATAGCCAAGCGCAGACGGCAAATAGGCAATGGGTCTTCAGGTTTGTCTTTTAGGCGGGGGCTATGTGATAGGGATGGGTGGTCTTTGAAGTCAGGAGCTGGCTGGGCCTGCCCAGGAAGTGAGTGCAGAGGAAGGGTGGGCTTAGCCGGAGGCAGTAGCTCCCTCCTGATTTCACTGTCCCACGTCGATTTCGTGCCTCAAGGCTCTTACTTGAAACCACTAACCAAAATGCTTATTTGTTTATTTTGAGAAAGAGAGAGAAAGGAAAGGGAAGAGAGAGAGGAAGAGAGAGAAACCCAAGCAGGCTCCGTGCCGGCAGCACAGAGCCGAATGCGGGGCTTGAAACCACGAACCGTGAGATCATGACCCAAGAAGAAACCAAACGTGGGATGCTTAACTGACTGAGCCACCCAGGTGCCCCAAAGCACTTTTTCCCTTTTAGATTCTACTTTATTTGGTAAAACTCCGAAACTAACCACCACTTCACATCCTCCCACCTCCTGCTCTCCGAAGAAGCCAGCTCCATAGAGACAAAAAGGCTGTGGCTTGGGGGGGGGTCATCTACCATCTCCAGGTTTCACAGTCAGGCAGCCCATGGCCTGTGGCCAGGCCTGCAGACCCAGAGCTCTCAGCGGCAACAGAAGGAAGCAAGCTCCCACTTCCTGCCGTCTGTTATCCCCAGAGCTACTGGAGATTCCAGCAACTTGACACCAGCCCAACCCTTCCCCTCTGAAACCTTTGTTGTGTCTGCACAGCCTGCAGAAGAGTGTGCAGAAGAGTGTGTGGGCACCTTTGTCCCCTGCGATCTGCCCCGGCCTGTCCTTCCACCCTCTGTTGTGTCCCACGTCCACCCTCAGTCTGCATGTGAGCAAAGCAGAGCGAGGTTCTGTCACTCTCCTTACCAGTCCTGGTCTCCATGGTTCTTCTGGGAGAACCACTCCCTTACCCAGCGTTATACAACACAGGTGTAGCCACCGTGCTAAAGGCATGAAAAGAGTCTAGAGAGATGTAAATCATTGCAGGCAGCGACGTCCAGCTTTTAGAAATATTCCCTCATGATGTTGAAGAAGGCGTTAGAGATGTGATCGGAGACCTGCTGTGGCTTTGCAGTCTGGTGGCTGCTGGGTTGCGGGACGGGGTGGTTCGATCACATAGGACTGTGTTAGGGAGATGCAAAAAGGGGGAGCGGGCGAGTTGAGTTTTAGCTTCACTGGGAATGAGGAGAACAGGACTGGGGACAGCAGGAGACCAGCTGGTATTGTGGACCTGTCATGTGCGCATGTTCCCAGCAGTGCTACAGATGCCTTGGGGATGTCTGAGTGGACCCCTGAGCCACCTCTCAACAGGAGATGGCATCCCAGGGAACACCTTAAGCAGGGCGCCCAGGGCGCCTGTGGCTTTGGAGGGGCAAGTCGTTTTCTCTTGCTTATGCCAAGTCAGATGGACTGATAATGCCTGCCTGGGGTGCAGCTCGGAGGTCAGGTCTCAGGTGGAAGAATGTGGTGATCGTTTAGTGATGTCTACCAGGAGTGTGTGTGGCTGGGGTTGCGGGTCTGTCTGCTCCTGGAGGCTGTTTCTGCAGTGACAAAGGGTGTTTGGACTGTAGGAGCCCCTGGCATTCCCCACACACCTGTGCAGGCTTGTGCTGCAAGAACCAGATAACCACTGAATTAGATTTGGCTTGAAATGAACCGACTTAAGTGCAAAATAACCAAATCGATTAATTTTTTAAAGAAAAGTCACAGGTTTTCTCCTCATGCTTTAGAGGTGACCCTTAATATTGTTGTGGTCTGTGTTTTCTATGATGGAGTCAGTTACACAGAAGCCTCTAAAGAAATGAAAACAAAGCATCTGAGAGAAAAAAATATACAAAGTAGCAGCAAGGGAGTAAAGAGCCCTATAAATGTAAGGACTTGTTGTGCATTGCTTGAGACAAACCAGTTCAGCCATGATGCTAACAGTCACCTAACAGACTTCCTTAAGGCTCTTCCTCCTATGAAGTTCCTCCTCTTGGAACCTGAAGACAGCCTCTGAAGATGAGCTTTACCTGACCTAGATGAAGGTTTTGCTGGTGAGGGCAGGCTGCAGGCAGGGCCGTGTGGCCATGTAGGACCCATTGTCCATCATGTCGATGGCCAGTTCATCCATCAGAAATCCAGCTCGTGAAAAATTGGCTGTGTTTCCAACTGTGTGAGTTGGCCTCACATGAGGAGGCCAGTCCAGTCACTGAAAATGATTTTGGCTTCTGGGTACCTTGCTGTTGATGGGCTCAGCAGGGAGGTCTCCTTGGGAAATCATATCAAGGTCAGGAGCAGTTTAGTGAATGTAGTATCAGAGTATGTATTTCATTCCATTCCTGTCCACTTTCGGTGAGTGAGTGAGTGAGGAGTGAGCACACATGGAATGGGAGCCATGAAGGTGGCCCGTAAGCATTGGCAAGCCAGGGACTGAGCATGCTCCGGGCAGCTCTGATCAGATCCCTGCTCCCAAGAGGAGACATTCCTTATTTCCTCCACAGTCCCTCCCCTGACCTCTGGGTTCTGATTACATCCAGATCACAAATGCTTCTGGGTGCTAATCACTTTGCACAATTTTGCTTCTTCTTCTTCTTCTTCTTCTTTTAAATATTTATTTATTTTTGGGAGAGCGCAAGTGGGGGAAAGAGCAGATAGGAGGACAGAAGATCCGAAGCGGGCTCTGTGCTGACAGGCTGACAGCAGCGAGCCGATGTGGGGCTTGAACTCATGAACCGTGAGATCATGACCTGAGCTGAAGTTGGACGCTTGCACCAACCGAGCCACCAAAGTGCTCCCCAACCCCAATCCCGCTTTTTAAAAAAATATTTATTTTTGGGAGAGCACAAGCAGGGGAGGGGTAGAAGGATTTTGCTTCTTTGGATTTCTTCCAAAGAGGTGTCTTTCCAGTTATTTCCTATTTTCTTTTGTAAAAAGGTAAAAAGTTATTGACAGTAAAGTACACATAATTTTTCCTGCATTTGATAGAAATAGGCTATAAATATTCATTGTTAATAAGCATCCAAAAAACTTCTGGATTGACTGACAATTTAAGAACCTTCAAGAAGAGGCCTTGAGTCACTGTTCCTGGCTTCTGTATATACTCAGTTGACCAAAGAATAGGATTGATGGTCACACACTACACTCAAAGTTAGTGTCTCTACTTTGTAGGGGGCCCCTTGTTCCTGTGTGTACATTGGTGTCAGCAGTTTGCTGGCCTGGCTGTACCCTTGAAACTGTAGGGCTTCTTTTGGGTACACATCAGGGACAGTTCCTCTGGTGTTATGGTCTGGGTCCAGTTGGGAGGTAGAAACCACACAGTGATTAAAACAGGGAAAGTTAATTAATAAGAATATTAAACTATGGGGCGCCTGGGTGGCTCAGTTGGTTGGGCATCTGACTTTGGTTCAGGTCATGATCTCACAGTTCATGAGTTCGAGCCCCGCATCAGGCTCTGTGCTGGCAGCCCAGAGCCTGGATCCTGCTTCATATTCTGTGTCTCCCTCTATCTCTGCCTCTCCCCCGTTTACACTCTCTCTCTTTCAAAAATAAAATAAAATAAAATAAAATAAAATAAAATAAAATAAAATAAAATAGAATAGAATAGAATAGAATAGAATAGAATAGAATAGAATAGAATAAAATAGAATAAAATAAAATAAAATAAAATAAAATAATTAGTAAACTGTGATGAAAGAGTATTTATAGGATATGTGAAAACTCTCCATGGTACTCCAGGGCTGTGGGAGAGTGTCCAAGGAAGGACGAACTTGAATGGGGTGTAGACCTTGTTGGAGAAGGTGTAGTTGATTCCACTAGATGCCAGAGAAGCTTGCTGGTTTAGCTGGTCCTTGGTTGCTGGACAAATAGGAAGCAAGGCTCCAGAGTTGAGGTGGGGTGAGTGAACTGTGGTGGTGCGAGTGTGCGGTGGGAGGGGACACCAGTGCAGACAGGAGGCCTGGAGCCCAAGTGTCTCTGTCCAGAAGGCTGTACTGTCATGAGAACCATAGGAGAGAAACCTGAGGAGGCAGTGAGCGGAGGAAATCGTGGTGCTGGTGTGGGCGGGAGGCCGGAAGGGCCTGATGTCTGTCCCGAGAGGGGCCGCAGGGGGGCAATGAGGGGTAGGCTGTGCAGGGGCTGTAAGGTTGCTGGGAGATAGAACATTCTGGGTGTGGGGCTGGATGTCCTCACCCCATACCCCATCCCCCAACCCCTGTACCGCCTTCCTCCTGCACTGTCCCTCCTGCACCCTCTGCTGAGAAACCTTAGTTGGGGTGGGTGGATGTGCCCTTAAAGGTGAGGTGGCAGGTGCAGGTTGAGAAGGGCCGTGTCCTTCGGCATCCCTCTGCCTGGGCCCCAGCTCCTGGACATTCTACTGAACTGACCCCAGATGGGCCCTGGCATCTATAAGCTCCCCTGTCCCCGCCCTGTGGTTTCAAAGTACAGGCAGGACCCAGGTCTGAGCCCATCTCTGCTCCCTGAGGGAGGCACCTCTTGGCTCGTAATCCCTCCGTTTGTTTATTTGTGTGTCTCACTCGACTGTGGCCTATGAGCATTTTGAAGGCAGAAGTTTTTCATGCTCTTTGTGTATCTGTTGCCCATACCGTCCTTGGCCAGTGGCAGCCTTTCCACAACTTCTGCTCACCCACCACACCAGGCCTTGGTTCCCCCGAGTCAGTGGAGTTGCTGGTGTCCCCAGGCTTATCTCACAGTCAGCCCCAGAATGTCACTGACTCCATCTGTGAGAGCTGATTTTCGAGATTTTCTCAGGGTCTAGTTTTTACTTGCCAAAGGAGGCAAGGAGGAAAATTAGTCTTGGAGAGGATGGCTGTGGGGCATCCATATTTGTCCTGGAGCACTTGACCGGCTGACATGTAGGGTGGGTGTTTGTCAACTCGAGTTCTTCTCTGGGAGTTCGTCTAGGTTCTACGGAGTCGCCACTTAATATGGTGGGACGGCTTCAAGCCCATTGTAAAGCTAATCCAGAGGGACGTATGATTCTGCCCGTTTGGATTTATAACCATCTTTGCCTTGGCAGGCTATAACAGGAACTTTCATAGCCATTTCCAGATGGGAACAGTCCACCTCTTTGAGACAATCCAGTTGTCCTCTCTGGAATGTAGTGTGGGCGGGAGGGGGAACAGAATCCTTTGTCTTTGTTTGACAAACCCTATCCGAGCAGTTTTCATAGTGTGGTCCTTGGGCCAGCAGCTTCAGCGACACCTGGGTAGTGGTTAGACGTGCAAATTGCCCCTCTGCCAGGGGTCCAGAAACTCTTGGGGGTGGGTCCCAGCATTCTGTATTGTGAGAAGCCCCCTGGATGGCTCTCCATGCTCCTGTTTGAGAACTGCTGCCCTACCCAATGGTCAGACTGGATGCATGATGCCTTAGTGTTCCACGAGTCCAGTTTGTGCTTTCTTTTCTTTTTCTTTCTTTAACTTCCAAGCCTTTATCCCTACCCATCCCTCCATTCTTCAGGTGGGCCTTTTGAAATCATACCCATATTGCTGGCCACAGTCAGATATTACTTCCTTCCTGGTGCCCTGCCTGACTCCACCCACCCCCCAAGAGAGGTGCTCTTTGCTTCCTGATGGGACTTGCTCTGCCTTTTCCCTCTCCATCCCTCTTCCTTCCTCCTTCCCACCTGCTTTCCCCCCTCCCCTTTACCTCTCTCCCTGTGTCTCTCTCCCTCTCTCAGACGTTCACTGCATGTGGTCTTCTCATGGAAACACCAGTATCAATGGGCTCTTGTGAGAGATGCGGAATCCTGGTCCTGTCCCACCTGGTCAATTGGAACCTGCATTTCACAAGATCTGTAGATGATTCCTGTGTACTTTAAGGATTAAGAGGCACTAATCAAAACCACTCTGAGGGTGCTAAAAAAAATTATTTTTTTACTGATCACGTTTGTAATAATACATTCATAAACAAACACCAAGCACAGAAAACCCTGAGGCTGACACTGATGTGAGCAGACTCTTTGGGGGTCATTATTCATGTACCTGTTCCACCTGTGTTCAGGAGGAGCTGTATTCAGATAACCTGTTTTTGAGGCAGGCGTCATGCTTTAAACAACAGCTAACACGATGTCTTGCGTAAAGCAGGGGTTCAGTAGCTCTTTAAGGACACAAAAGAAGGGATTTAAGAGTTCTCTGCTACTGTAAGGTATTGTCTCCTTTCTAGAACTTGGAGTCTCAGTGCATTAAAAAGGTAGATTAAGGCTGTTTTTAGCTGAGCTTTTCATGCTTCTGAATCTTGGTGCAATGGCCAGAATGCCTGTCTGAAACCCCCATGGCTGGCTTTCGCCAGGGACAGTGAAGCTTGGTGAAAAGCTGTCTCGTGCAGCTCCCAGGCGTGGGTGAGATGCTCTTTTCCGGGAGACCCACTCTCTGACCTACTCGGAGAACTATAACTGATAACACGATGGTAGGTTTTCCTAGAATTCTCCAGTGGGGATGAGACAGGAGTGGGTTTGGGAAGACAGGGAATCGTTCAGCCTGCCACTCTGGCTCAGAGCCTAGGGACTAATTTAATTAATCCTGTACGGAACTCCAACAGCCGGTGAGAGGCAGTCTGAAGCATTCCAGAATCCACCTTTAGCCCATTCATCCTAGCACCCCTGGCTGCATGCCCTGTCTTTTAGGAGCTGTGCCTGAGGCCTGTCCCCACCCTCCTTGGCCCTGGGAGCAGTTACAAGTCTCCAGGGCCGTGTGTGGGCTCATGGATGCCCACGGGAGTCACCCAGTAGAAGTAGCGGTGACCTTAGAGTCATAACCCCAAGGTTCTAGTCCTGTCCAGCATTTCGGTTCAGCCCGCTCTGTCCTGTTTGGCCAGCTTTGCTAGAGCCGCATCAGGGAGATGCCCAGATTGCTTCATGTAGGTGCTGTGGGACAGACACATCACCGTTCTTGTCCTTCAGGAGGGCAGAAACTGGGGTGCTCCTGTGCTCCTTACAAACCTCTGTTACTACAGAGTGGTGGCTCTGAAGGGGTCAGCGCAAGGGGCCTCAAGCGTGAGTGGCTCCTGCCTGTTCGGCCATTACCCCCCACGAGGGCTCATGAAGGTGTGTGAGACCAGGTGTGTGCGCGCACACGACGGTCTGGGCATCTTGCTGCAGGAATAGCATAAGTGTCGGTGGCAACCTTACGCACTCACACACATCTGGTGCTCCAGCGTCTGCCTGGCCAGAGCGCTGGCCAGAGAAGCCAGAGCGCTTCTCCTAAGCATCTGGGAGCGATTACTCTCCGCCACAACCATACTGCGAGGTGGGCACATGAAGCTCGCATTTAGGTGAATTAAAAAAGTAAGCAGCAAACGTGCTCATGTATGCTCCTCTGTGAAAATGGTAGGCATGAGGTTTTGTTTTCCATAAACACCAGAGTCCCTTTACCTGCGTGCCCCATCAGAAGGGGACCTGAGTGGAGTCCTGTCACAGACGTGCCACTACTTATAACTGAAGCCACTGGAACTGTTTTCGGGACCTGAAGAGAATTGTGATTTTGATTTTTTTTTTTTTTTTAAAGTCAGCACCGTAGTATGCTTTTTAGCCTCAGAGTATCTCCAGATCCCAAATGATGATGACTGACGACAGGTCTGAAGCTACGGATTCAAAATTTCAAAGTGGATTTTCACTCACCAGAAAACATATACGACATTGAACATTTTCATTGATTCCAAAAGCTTGATCCTGAACCATCTTAGATTAAAAATTACTTTTGTATCATCGGGCACCGGGGTGGCTCAATTGGTTAAGCGTCCGACTTCAGCTCACGTCATGTTCTCTCAGTTCGTGAGTTCGATCACTGAGTTGGGCTCTGTGCTGACAGCTCAGAGCCTGGGGCCTGCTCTGGAATCTATGTCTCCCTCTCTCTCTACCCCTCCCCTGATTGCACGCTCTCTCTCTCTCTCTCTCTCTCTCTCTCTCATTCTTTCTCTGTCTTAAAAATAAATTTAAAAAATGTTAAAAAAAATTGCTTTTATATCAAAGGTAAGATTCTCCAGACTCTCAAATGAGCTAACTTAGAATGTAGCTGGAGTCATGTACTGATGATTTTTATTTTCGGTTTCATAAATGTACAACCTGCATAAAGCAGGAGTGCCCCAAATGCCCCAGACCTGGCCATGGAGATAGCTCTGCTCCAGGCTGCGATATAATGTGAGGAATCCCAGAAGAGGTGATGATTTTTCTTTACAAACATTTATCAAACACTAGTTAAAGATGACAACACGTTTGGGGCTTTTTTAGGGAATATTTACTTGAAGCATATGGCATCACGAATGGAAGTTTTTCCTCTTTTGCTCTCCCCTGCATGTGGCTGTTTGGAAGGTTGGCCTTCAGTGTCCAGAGGCTCCAGGAGAGATGGGTCTGTGAGTCTTGTGGTCTTCGGCTCAGGAGCAAGGGCAGTGTTTTTTTGTTTTTTAATTAAAAATGGATAAGTTGTAATTTAGAAATACATGAATGCCTGCGGATTTTTAAATTGGGTTTAAAAAAGTCATGGCAAGGAGTACAGGGACCAGGCTTTAATGACAGCCCTCTCCGGCCCTATACTTTATCACGTGAGGTCGGGGGGGGAGGCAGGGCTCTTGTAACCGGGGCATCGGGCATCTCATGATGAGGCTTCCTGTTTGCTATGGTGACAGAAAAGAGGAAACAGGGGAGCAGTGGATGCTGACTTGGGGACCTGGGACGCTGAGGATGCTAACAGCAGCACGAACCTCAGTGAGCCAGTAAAAAGTAGAGTGTCTTCTTGCGGGGTTCCAGCTGATCACCACACCAGGGCTGTCTGGTCACATAGTTAATGAATTGCTAAGGGAACAGAGTAGAGCCACAGAGTCTGCTGGTCTCACACTGCTGATTTTGAAACCCTCGGGTTGTTGAGAATGTGTCAGGCGGAGAACGCTAGTGTTCCGCACAGTTAAAACTAAACGAAGACACTGCACGTTGAATCACAGAGTCAATCTATTTCCTTTTTGAGGAAAAAGGACCTTTGAGTCACCTGAGCCGGGGTCCAGACTGGTGTTGGGAAGGAGTCAGGTGGGCAGGTAGCCTGGGGGGTCAGAAGAGCGTGTACCCCGAATGAAGGATGTGTGCTCCTCAGCCCAGCCTCACTGGCCTGGGAAGGGATGTTCCAGGGTTTCCGGATCCTCCCATTCTTTAAGAGAAGCCGGAAACCTGGACTGTTATGTACAACCTCCGTTGTACACATTTGGCAATTAACCAAAAATATTTGAAAATGCCATGCAGGCCAAGACTGAGCGCAGTGGTGAGCTGATGTCCGCCCGTCTCCCTTGTTTTACAGACAGCGCTAACCGGCTGGCCCCAGATTTTGCTGCTGGAGTGGCAGCAGCCCAAGACCCGGAGACCCAGTTTCTTGTCTCTGTGGCTGATTTTCTTTTTTCCCCATGGGCCACTTTCTGGGGGTGCTGTGGATTGACTAGGGTATTCAGGGTTTCCTAGATGGCAGGCTGCTCACCCTCTAGTGTTCTTGAAAGCTCTTCCTAGAAGTCACAGTCATGGCCAACTGGACCTCCCCTGAGGCGTGGCTTCTGCTCCTGGGTGTTCATGGCATGCACACCAGGTAGGGCTGGATTCTTGGCCCATCTGTGTGTTTTCCTAGGAATCAGTGGACCTTCTTTGGGGCGTGGAGTTAATACCCCCATACTTGGACCCAGACACATACTGGCTCAGCATGAAGAATACCACGCACAAATGTGGTGGAGTAGGAAGGAGGTGCTGATGACTGGACAAAGAGGGAAAAGTTCCCCAAATCCAAAGGGATTGGGATCCCCTTCCTGCTGAGTTTCTACTCTTGGTCCTCAGCCTAACCAAGACTTCCATCCACCGCCTGCATCCCAACGCCGTGGTCGTGTGGCACATGTTCTGAGTAGTGTTCTAGGCTCCCACATCAGATCACTGTTTGTGGGAAACGAGCAGTGTTCTGGGCCCTGCCACCCGGACCCTCAGAATTAGAATATTGGATGTGACCCAGAACTCCCTTTTAGACACATGTTCCAGGAGGTTTCTTATACACACAGAAGTTTACGAATGACTCTTCTAGGGACGGCAGAGGCGCTGGGCAGGAGGGTCCTGTGAATCTAAGTCACGCTCTGTAGGCCCCACCACACAGGAACACCAGCGGGTCAGAGCAGCAAGGGAGTCAACCGGCCCTTTCCAGCCCGCAGCCCAGAACCCTGGGGGCAGTGGTAAGTCGTGGTCCCAGGAATGCCTTCACTGGTGCGTGACCAGTGTTGTCACGCAGTGCCCTGCACTTGGGGTTTAATGCTCTGCTCTAAAAAAATATATATTTTTTATGTTTATTCATTTATGGAAGACAGAGAGAGACAGAGCACAAGCAGGGGTAGGGCGGAGCGTTAGGGGGATACAGAATCCGAAGCAGCCTCCAGGCTCTGAGCTGTCAGCACAGAGCCCGATGCGGGGCTCGAACCCACAAACTGTGAGATCATGACCCGAGCTGAAGTCGGACACTCAACCGACTGAGTCACCCAGGTGCCCCTAAAAAAATACTTTTTAAGACACTTTTGAAATTCTTAATATGTCTTTCAAGTGAAGGCTAATGGGACAATGGAGCTTAGAGCCTCTGCTCATATGCGGTCTTATCTGCCTCTGCCTCCCCAGGTGGTCTTATCTGTTCTCTGCTGTGGGCTCCCACTCGACCCCACCCTGCCTGCCTGGTGATTTCCACTGCCCTCCACCCCAGCAGGAGCCTGAGTGCAGGCCCATGACCATGTGCTGAGTTGTGGGGGTGAGGCTGTGGGTGCTGGTGAGGGTCTACACTGCCCAGTAAGTACCCCTGAGCCTGAAGAAGTGCAATGAAAATAGAAGAGAAACAAAACAAAACAAAACATCACAACACCATGACAGGTTGGAAGACAGACTGCTGAGAAAGGAGAAAGGGTTTTTTCTGCTTTTTGAACTTGGGACCCCACATTTTCAGTTTGCACTGGGCCTTGTAAATCCTATGGTAGGCCTGGATGACCGTAGTCATAAATCATATTCTTAGTGGATTTATTTTGCTGGTGGCTTACATTAGTGAAATAATATGTTCCTTCCCTTGGTCTCTGTGTTCCCATTTTATCAACTCTTCCTGCTGATTGTAATACTCAAAGTCTTCCATATGTTGACAAGTTTCTTTATATCATACATTCCAATCTTTTTCTTTCAGTGAATGTGAATCAAAGAAATTTTGAACAGCAAAGCATTAATAAGTTAAAAATTCCCTTGTAAGTTTTATGTAAGAGTTTCGAAGATTTTAAAGAGAATCTGTGGAAGCTATAATCTTTGCGTGGTTTATCTAATTATTAAGTGTTCCATTTCAGCTGCTTGCATTTGGTTATGTGGTTTAGCTATTCCAGAGTGCTTTGCACTGCCTCACCTGGGCAGGCCAACCTAGCATGGTACACTTAGAACACAGGTTGTGCTCAGGGAATACAGAAGGAAACGTGTGAGAATTGGATGTGCCCATGTCTTGGCAAAATGTTTTAATTTTTATTGTTTGAAGGGATAAGCAGCTGATAACACCAGGCCTGCTTATCTTCAGATAGAAGTTGTTACAGTCTGTGTCTCAGGGACCACTTTCTTTAAAAAAATTTTTTTTTAAATTTTTGATGTTTTTATTTATTTTTGAGACAGAGAGAGACAGAGCATGAGCAGGGGAGGGGCAGAGAGAGAGGGAGACACAGAATGGGAAGCAGGCTCCAGGCTCTGAGCTGTCAGCACAGAGCCCGACGTGGGGCTCGAACCCACGAATTGTGAGATCATGACCCTAGCTAAAGTCGGACGCTTAACCGACTGAGCCACCCAGGTGCCCCATCTTTAAAAAATTTAAAACAAAATTATTTATTTATTTTTTGAGAGAAAGCAGAGTGCAAGTGGGGCAGGAACAGAGAGAGAGGGAGACACAGAATCTGAAGCAGGATCCAGGCTCTGAGCTGTCAGTACAGAGCCCGATGTGGGGCTCGAACCCACGAACCGTGAGATCATGACCCTAGCTAAAGTTGGACACTCAAACAACTGAGCCACCCAGGCGCCCCTCAGTTGACCAGTTGCTACTTGGGATGGACTTCTCCTGGTGTTCCTCTCATCCCTCCACTGCTGTCTCTCAGTCTCCTTGTCTTTGACTCAATCTCTAAATGTTGGAATTCGGAGGGCTTACTCCTGTGCCTTTCTTTCCAACTCATTCTATATTCTCTTGTAGCTAAGAACATAGGCTCAGGATCAGGCTATCTGGGTTCAGTTGCTACCACTGGATTCAGTTGGCAATCTTGGCCAAGCTGTTTGGTGAAGTTACAGTTTTCTGTGAACTTGTGCTCCATGGTTTTACATGTTATAAAGTAAGAACAGTAATAGTACCTTCCCCATAGCTGGTGTGAAGATTAAATAATTCATCTTAATTCATGTCAAGTGAATAGTAAATGTTTTTAGCTACTAAAGGTTAGGTGTTTTGGCTTCTGCTTCTGATTATAATGAACTAGCTTCTGGCAGACCAGTACTCCTATCCAGAACAACCAGATAAGGCAGACAAAACGTCTCCTTGAAGGCCCCAGAGAGCTTTTAAGGCAGCCAGGACTTGGGAAGCCAAGATCCCAGAGAGGAAGGAGAGTCATTGAGGTCAGAGTCAATGAGTCTGACATGCTTTTCACCTTGATGCACTTACCAGTTCATCAGTGGCAGGTGCAGAGACTATGAAGGCAAGCAGAAAGTGACTGAGAGGAGGCTGGGAAGTCAAGGAAAGCCATGAACAGTTTCTTAGTGCTGAGGAGAAGAAAACAGAGCCCAGAGCTTATGGAAGTAGACGGATCTTAATAAACACTCCGTGTATTCAGTCGAGACTGAAAGATTACTCCTAGAAGTAAGGGTTAACTGAAAACAGATTAGGCCTACAAAGACAGAAACCCAGTTCTGAGTGAGCTCCATCCTTAATTGGATTAAGGTCATCTACTCCTGCAGCTTGCCAGAGCTAAGGAAAATCATCTCTGGAGAAAGATAGCACCCAGAGACTTAAAGTTTCTTCATAAAAAATGATTGCAGTCAATAAAATATACAAAGTATATCCAGACATGGATCATAGAAATATCTGTATGTGTGATACAGATCCTAGAGTTATCAGGTATGTTCATTAAAACAATTGTGATAAATACACTCAAGAAAATAGGCAGGATGGAGAATTTTAACCAAACCAAATACAGCAGGGGTATATAATATAAAGAAGCAAGTAGAAATTATAGAAATGAAAAATAAAAAAAGTCAAGAATGGAGTAGATGAGTTCAACTGAAGATTAGGCACATGTGAAGAGAAAGTCAATGGCCTGGAATAGCTCAGTAGAAGACATTAAGACCAATTTATGGAGTGCAAAAAAGGGAAAATTCAGAAAAGAACTTAATAGGCATATACTACACAGGTCTAAGATACATGCATTAGAGTCCCAGAATGGGAGAAGAAGGAAAATGAGACGGAAGCAACATTTGAAGAGATAATGATGAAGATTTTCCAAGGCCAAAAATGATAACAGGCCACAAGTTCTGGAAGTGCTATAAACCTCAGGTAAGATAAATACAAGGTAAACCACGCATAAGCACTTCATATTAAAATTGATGGAAATTAAAGACAAAGAGAACATAAAATGCAGCCTGAGAAAAATAGACTCTCTTAGTTACAGAGAGGGAAGGAGGCAAACCATAAGAGACTCTTAAATACTG
Organism: Herpailurus yagouaroundi; assembly: GCF_014898765.1. Classification (NCBI taxonomy): domain Eukaryota; kingdom Metazoa; phylum Chordata; class Mammalia; order Carnivora; family Felidae; genus Herpailurus; species Herpailurus yagouaroundi. Next base: position 37,352,645 of record NW_024412397.1, on the reverse strand, counting down.
AGAACAAACTGAGGGTTGATGGGGGGGTGGGGGAAAGGGTAAAGTGGGTGATGGGCACTGAGGAGGGCACCTGTTGGGATGAGCACTGGGTGTTGTACGGAAACCAATTTGACAATAAATTATATATATATACATATATACATATATATATGTATATATAAAGAAAAATAGATTCTCTTTAAAAGAACAACAGTAAGATTGGCATCTGATGTTTCAACTGTTACTGGAGTAACAGTTTGCTAGTACTCCAAGAAAGTAATTGATAATGCAGAATTCTGTATCCTTCAAAAATATCTTCTCAAGTGAAAGTTATGTGGTAACCAAAAGTATCAAGAACAAAAGAAAAAACAAATTGTATTTTATTAAAATTAAAAGCATTTGTGCTTCCAAGCATATCATTGAGAAAGTGAAAAGACAACCCATGGTTTGGGAGAGCATTTTGCAAATTGTATCTCCAAAAAAGGACTTGTATCCAGAATATATAACTCAACAACAAAAAGACAGTCCAATAAAGAATGGGTAAAGGATTTGAATAGCTATTTCTCCATGGAAGATCCACAAATGACCAATAATAAATACATAAAAAGATGCTCATGAAACACAGATGAAGCCCATGAGATACCACCTCACACTCATTATGACTAGAATCTAAAAGAAAACAAGTGTTGGTGGAAAACAAGTGTTGGCAATTGGAACCTTCATGCATTGTGGGAAGGTAAAATGGTGTAGCCTGTTTGGAAAACACTCTGACAATTTCTGAAAAAGTATACTCAAGAGAAATGAAAACATGTGTCTATATAAAAAGTTATACACAAATGTTTGTATTAGTATTGATAGTAGCCAAAAAGTGGAAAGAATCCGATGTCCATCAACTGAAGAATGAATAAATCAGATTTGCCATATCCGTACAATGGAGTATTATTTAGCAATAAAGGGAAGGCAGTACTGATAAATTCTGTAATAGGGATGAATCTTAAAGACTTTACCCTCAGTGAAAAAAGCCAGCCACAAAAGACTACATACATATTGTGTGATTCCGTTTATATGAAAGGTCTAGAATAGGCAGATAAATCCATAAATCTTTTTTTTAATTTTTTTTTTTACATTTATTTATCTTTTAGAAACAGAGTGAGACAAAGCGTGAGTGGGGGAGGGGCAGAGAGAGAGGGAGACACAGAATCCGAAGCAGGCTCCAGGTTCTGAGCAAACGGTCAGCAAAGAGCCTGATGCGGGGCTCGAACCCACAAACTGTGAGATCGTGACCTGAGCTGAAGTCGGATGCTCACCCGACTGAGCCACCCAGGCACCCCAATCCATAAATCTTTAAGACGGAAAGTAGATTAGTGGTTTCTGGGGGCTAGATGGGAGTGTGATTGTGGGAATGACGAGTTACTGCTCATGGATATGTGGTTTCTTGTTTGGGTGATGAAAAGATTCTAAAATTGTTGTGATGGAGGCACGAGGCTGTGAATGTACTAGAAGCCAGGGAATTGTACACTGTAACTGAGTTATATGGTATGTGACTTACGTCTCAATAAAGCAGTTACCCTAACAATGGAGGTAATGTAAGGATGTTTCTAGACAGTAGGAACTGAAGAAATTTGTTGCCAGCATACTTTCACTAATGAGGTACTAAAGAGAGTTCTTCAGGCAGAAAGAAATTGTCACAGATGGGAGCACAGAACGGCAGGAAGGAATGAAGTGTGAGAGAAGAGGTAAATATGTGGGTAAATTTCAATGAATATTGACTGCTCAAAACAATGCTATGTCATGGGGTTCAAAATACATTTCTCAGTATCTCAAAAGGTCTAGACCATACTAAAATAGCCTAGTGCCCTTAAATTGGGAAGTGATAATGCTCATTTTTAGTAGGTTACTTCTGATTTCAGGAAGCCATGTGATCATCTGTAGGGCAAATTACTAAAATAATAAATAAGGGGGCAGCTAAGAATGAATGGAATAATAGAAAAGAAATTGAAAGGAAATATGGAATAATAAAGAATAGTAGATTAACCCAAAATAATGGCAAAAAAGGAGGAAAAAGGAAACTAGAACATATAGATTTGAACGTAAATATAAGCAATCACTTTAGGTTAACAGACTTTGATTAAATACTTGTATTAAAAAACTAAAATCACTAGGGGCACCTGGGTGGCTCAGTTGGTTAAGCGTCCAGCTTCAGCTCAGGTCAGGATCTCATGGTTTCTGAGTTCAAGCCCCGCGTCGGGCTCTGTGCTGACAGACAGGAGCCTGGAGCCTGCTTCGGATTCTGTGCCTTGTCTCTCTGCCCCTCCCCTGCTCGTGCTCCGTCTCTCCATCTCTCTCTCTCAAAAATAAAAGTAAACATTAAAAAAAAAACTAAGATCATCACATTGGACTAACAAAACTCATGTTCTTCTTAAAAGAGACACATCTTAAATATATGGGCCCCAAATGTTGTAAGTAAAACACTGGAAGAAGATAAGCCACGCGGCACTAATGTCAGAGAAGTGGTGTGGCTGTCCTGGTAACAGATGGCGTAATGTTTAAGGTGAGCAACATTACTGGAGAAAAGGAGGAAATCTCATACTGCTCAGATTGTCAGGTCACTAGGAAATATCAACCAATCAATCAATCAATCCAATGTTGATTGAATTAAAAGAAAAAAAAGAAACATTCACAGATAGTTAAAAGCAGCGTGGAGAGAAATCTGAGAATCCTGCGTAACAAACATGTAGCTGTTGAGGACATGTCTTTTCCATTTACCGGGCCATAAAATGAGTTTCAAGAAATTTCAAAGAATTGAAATCAGAGTATATTTGCTGACTGCAGAGAAATTAAGCTGGAGATCAGCAATAAAAAAAAAAAATACTTGAAAATCCTTAAATATTTGGGAAGTATGTAACACGTTTCTAAATAACCCATGGATCAAAGAAGAAATCCCAGTGGAATTTAGAAAATACTGTGGACTGGAGAGAGTGAAAATAGGGCATATCAGATATTGTGGGCTGTAGCTAAACCCGACTTAGAAGAAAATTAGAGTCTTAAATGCACCTAGTTGAAAAGAAGAAAGACTGAAAATTGTTAAGATTTTAGATGTTAGAACAAAGCAGCATATTAAACACAAAGAATGTAGAAGGAAGGAAATTATTGAGATTAAAAAAACCAAAATGGTGGAAAAGCAACATAATGAAACCTTGGTGCTTTGAAAAGACTCATAGATGAATGAGGGTCCTCTCCTAAACTGTTAGAGAAAAATGGGAGGAAAGCACAAATTAGCAATATCAGGAATGAAAAGGGGCTAGCATTGCAGATCTTGAAGACACAAAAAGCTGTAATCTTTAGGTACACCAGTGGTTTGTGAGATTTCTGCCATGTTTGTATTTAGGCCCAAACCTCCCAAAATTGATTTCTCTACTCAGCACCTCTACTTGTTTTAGACATGTTAACAGAAATCCCAATGTTATCCTGTCTCCCTGCCCTCAAGAGCTTTTTGTCTAATGTTTCTCATGTTTGTGAAAGGTATCACCAATATATATTAATTTGCTCCAGCAGGAAACTCAAGATTTTGCTTCTGTCTGTTGGATACACCACACCTAATCAATCCCCATGTCTCTCTGGCTTTTCCTTCTCTCTTCCCTCTCTTGGCCTAAATCAGCCCTCTCCCTTCTCCTCTGTCCATCACCACAGCTTCCACCACTGTCCATCGCCCCTTCAAATTGTCCCCCAATTCCTGCAGTGGCATTTTCACTTGTCTTCTCCCTTCTGTCCCCACACTGCAAAGCTGGTCCTGCGGGCATCCATTTACAACCCTTTCACGGCTTCTTGTTTTCCTAGAATCAAGTCTAAAATCTCCTGTGGCCAGGACGACTCCTCTTCCACAGTCCTGGCCTTTCTTCTTTCAGTGTTCTGACTACTCACACTCCTCCCACATCAGGGCTTTTGCAAACTTCAGCTCCCTGCTCCCCAAACTTGTCCCGCCATGAAAATAAGAACAGACACAACAAAGGTGACCAACGCATTGTCCTCATTTCCCTGAACTCCCACCAGCTGTTCAGGAACCAGTCCCATCTACAGTGGGTGAGTGCTCCCTGGACTGTCATAATCATGGTCGGCTCCCCGGGACGGGGCAACATGCCTGGCATGGAGAATGAGCTCGGGAAAGGATTATTAATCTGCATTAGGGAATGGAAGAGTGATAATGGATCAATAATAATCCTGGAATGTAGCGCTGATACGGGTTTTCAAATGGACTGAAGTGAAACAAAACGGAAAAAGGCACCTGTAAACATAAGTAAATATTCCAGCCTCTTCAGGAGAGAAGTTTAATGCGTTCTTGGTTATTCATTTAATGATAAAAAGGTCTTTGAAAATAATTCAAATATTTACCAGATTATCACACCCCCTCAGTTTAAGCTCTTAATGGGAGAAATCTTGCCTTTGTCTTTCTTGTAGACTTTGGCAGAAGCCCTTGCCTTTGGTTAGTGAGCTGTACAGTTTTGTTGACTTAAATAGAAATCGGAGGCTTGATTTGGAAACTGCCTAAATCAATTTCAGGACATTGCTTCTCTTGCTGTAGTTGGTGGCCACAAATAACATAACTTACTAAAGGTTTCTGAGGAAGTAAAATCCAGCCTCTTTCAAAGTAAATATGTTCATATTACTTCATCATCCATATAGGCTGGATCTTCAAAAATATCCTTGTACTTTACCCTAAAACATTTATTAAAATACCTGTGATGTATTTGTTGTTCTGAATAAATTAAATGGGCACCTAGGGATTTAAAAGTTTGAAAAGGATTTGTTGGGGCTGGCCAGCAGAACCTGTTTTCTGATATCATGGAAATCAGTTTCATTTGGCCTTTCTGTAGGAAGACAGACCAACGTTACTTGTATTTTTTAAATATGTAAAATGACGTCTTTAGATGAAACTAATCATTTTTCATTGTGAAATGTCTTATATATACAAAGGAATAAATGTGAAAGGTTTGTACAGTCTGAAGGACAATGAAATGCATGCCATGTCCTCGCTATCCATCTTAGGAAATGACAGAGGGCAGCCACAACGTGCGTGCCCCCCCATCTTGTCCCTTTGCAGTGGTCCGTATGGGTTATGTGGGAGCCACAGCCCACAGATGGTTGAATGGCTGAGCCAGGGTTTTGTGCAGGTTTTATTAAGAAATTGTGAAAGGATCATGGGGCACTGCTTATTGGAAAACTCTCTTCCCTAACTTTTTTTGCTTGTCACCTAAGTCCAGTTCCTTGTCTTTGCTGTCTTTGGAAGGAGCCACAAAGTTTAAGGAAGCCACAAGCTTTGTAGCAACAGATGCGACATTTGAGGGCGAAACGGGTGTAGTGCTCTTAGAACTGACCAATGGAAACGTGCTGACGGCCTTTGTACTGCTCTTAGCGCTGGGAGGAGCCTCAAAGTGGGGCATCCAGGGGGCCCGCAGTCAACCGTGCTGGAGAGAGACGGGACCCACAGCCACGCTTCATTTCTGAGCCAGTAGTGGGGCCAGCTTTGTGGGTGTGTGACCAGTGCGGTCAGAAGGGCCCTATGCTTGCAGCTGCCATCTTGAAAGGCTTCATACTTTTCTCTTCGAATGCGCATTTTGTACAATGGGACGATGGAACACGCTCTAGAGGCTTGGAACCACAACCCATGCATCATTTTGCCTTTTGCTGCCCCCTTCCCTCCCTGGGAGAGGTTCACAGCTAACTACTCTCCACTCTCTGATACTCCAGGCCTTTCCGCCAAGCACCTGCTGTTGTCCTCTATCCCCGGTAGGGGCTCCAGGAAGGACATGCATGATTTGTGGCATCTGAGGGCTGGGCATGATGGTGGCATTCCTTCATTGAGCTGGCAGTGTCCTGGTGTGTTCTTTGGGCACCTTGGTGGAGTGAGCTTCTCACCCACCACTGGTCTGGGCACTAAGCACTTCAAGTGTGAAGTTTCATTCCCTGGGGGCTGCGTGTCTGCTGTGGGTTGAGGTGGCCGGCTCACGGGAAGAGGAAATTGACCTAAAACAGCAATCATAAGATGTTGCTTCTGAGTCCGTGGGTCTACTGGGTGGTTCCTCCAGTTTGGGCCAGTGTGGCTGACACCTGCTGGGCTCTCTTGTGTCTGTCATCAGCTGGTGGGTCATCTGGAGGCTTGCTGATCCCTATTGGCCTCAGCGTGTGGCAGTTGGCAGGATGTCGGCAGGGGCAGCAGGAACAGACAGACATCCCGGAGGCTGGCTAACCCTGGCTTCTTCGTGTGCTGGCAGAGTTCCAAGAGCACTAAGCGAGGACGGCCCCAGGGGAACAAGTATTTTTCAAGTCTCTACTATGTCACATTTGCTATTGTGTTGGCCAAAGCAATACACAGGCCAACCCAGAGTCTAGGAGTAGAGAAGGAATCCACCTCTCGATGGAAGGAGCCACAAAATCATCTTGTAAGTGGTGTGGATCCAAGGACGGGAGGAAACCAATGAAATGACATTAACAAATGATATTTTGGGTTTTCTTTATTTTTTTTCTCTTAAAAATCAGTGTATGTGTTCCCGCTTCTGAACTATTACCAAACTTAGCTTCAAGGATAACCCCTTGTGTATATTTATAGAACAGTTCCATGCAAATCTATTTTATTGCCTACACTAAGGATCACTGGAGACCCGCTGCCAAACCCAGGTAATCATTAAGCTACCCCAGTAATATGCCACTTCGCTGGATTAATGCAAGAAAAGATTATACAGATCGAGACGTGACATCAGCCTTGTTGTAGATGTTTTCTTTCTTTTTTTGTGTTTTTTCCAGGGTGGTGAGTCTGCCTTTTCTTTTTGAATGCACTGTCTCTGTAGGAATAATCCAAAGAACCCGAGTGACCTCGGGCCACCTGTCTGTAAGGCGTGGAGGGCCTGTTTTAATGGTCTGTCAAGGTGGAGTGACACAAAATTCCAGGGTATTTGGAAGGGCCCCTCTTGTGGCTCTGTGAGCAACTCCCTCCTGAGCACCCCCCCTGCCCCCCCCCCCCCCCCCCCCAGAATCCTGGCCACAGATTTATAGCCTGCAGCCTGATCTAAAGTTTTCCTGTCACACCACCGTCCCTGCTGCTCGACTTCCCTAACGGCCGCACTTCTGGAACAGCCCTGTAACATTATCTTCCCACAGGGCTCCCTGCTTTGTCTTATGTCCTGAAGTGCCCGGCAGTGTCCTGGCCACTCTGCCCCCAGAGCGAAGGAAGGAGTGCAGGGGACATGCTGCCCGGGGGATCAGGGTTGACATGAAAATTGTTGGAGTCAGGAAATTCCAGGGCCCTTAAGTCATTCAGGAAGCCTGTTGACATGAGCGGCCAAGGATGGGGATCAGGTTGCCTTGGGGTTAGTAGGAATTGAGGATCCCTGTCAAGAAGTGGTGTTTCGGGGAGGTGTCTGAGTCCTCCATTGTGTAGGCAAAGTTTGGATGGTTCCGTCTGAATCTTTTTTTTTTTTTTTTAATTTTTTAACGTTTATTTATTTTTGAGAGACAGAGACAGAACACAAGTGGGGGAGGGACAGAGAGAGAGAGAGAGGGAGACACAGAATCTGAAGCAGGCTCCAGGCTCTGAGCTGTCAGTGCAGAGCCCCATGCTGGGCTCAAACTCACGAACCGTGAGATCATGACCTGAGCTGAAGTTGGAGGCTTAACCAGTTGAGCCACCCAGGCGCCCCTCGTCTGAATCTTGAGAATCTCCAGGTCGGAATGAACCTCCACTCACTCCCCATTCACGTTGTTGTGTTCTTTTGTAACTGGCCCTTCGTTATCCCTGACCAGATCGAAGAATTCATTTGCGTTTACTTATCAGTTTGCTTTTAAAGTGATACCCGAAGCTGACCCCCTTAAAGTATTTAGGGGATTTTACAGTTTCAGTGTGTCCAGCCCAGAAGCCCTTTATTCTTACTCCTTGGCTCATGTGATGGTTTAAATATTAATCTCATGTGTCTCGGGTGCACCGATGAGGTGGGGCTTGTGTTATGGAATGGAGCAGGCAGTGTGTGTTGACTTGTGTGGTATCTTCACAGGCCACCTGTGCTGTGGGGACCCCCGTTGTGCACGTGTATCCCGCTTGCTAAAGGCTGCGATGTCTGACGTTGACCCTTTCCTGTAGCTCCGCATACACTTCCTGACAGATTAAAAGGCACACGTTCATCTTTTCCGTTTTAGTTAAATTCACTAGCACAAATTGCCCATCTGTTAATTAGGGGAGCAGGGTTGTGACACTGGCTTAGGAAGTAATGGCGGCCTTTCTTCTGGAGGGAGGACTGGGGCATTTCTGTGGAGGCTGCTTGGGTCCCGGGAGCCCGTGGCTGCTAATTATAGAGAAGGAATACGACTGAGGATGAACGTCCACACATTATAACAGTTGGTTTAAATGGCTTTTTTTTTCTCTCCTGCGTTCTATTTGTGTGTTATATTTACTCCATAAAATGATCTTTGAGGGGAGGAAGCGTTTATGTGTTCCTTGGTGCCCAGCCCGTGGCTGACATATAATTTTGTTAAAATGGAACTATGGAAAGGGTAGTAATGATGCCCTGAATGTGAGGAGAGGGATGATGAGAACAGGCAGTCCGGCTAAGCGTTTGGGATTCTGTTGTCAGAGGCTGGGAGATTGTGGGGGTGTTCTGCTGTGGTTCCAGGCTGGCCGGGAGCGTCCGAGGCAGATACTCGGTGGGCCAGGGTGAAGGTGAATGAAGAAAACCAGGTCTTCGTATTCATCTCAGGCTCCTGAGAATAAAGTCAGAAGGTGTGGGATGGAGAGAATGTGCAAAGTGGCCACGGTGGCCAGTAAGAACGGGGCTGTATCTGCTGGTGGCGGGGGAGCCCTGCCTCTGCCCCCACTGAGGAGATCAGCATAGGGCTGGGTGGGGTGAAAGCCAGCACGGGGTCCTCCCTGCTCTCTCCACGCTAGGTGCCCCAACTGAATGAGTGGGAGGGCCACAGCCGTGTATGCTGGAGCTGGCCCAGGTGGCCGGAGGGGGCTGAGAGATCAATGCTGGGGAATTTTGTGAGCGCGTTGTTGAGTGTAGCCATTATTAGAAATGAAATTATGTAAATGTACAATTAAAATAAGTTCTCTTAAAAACAAAGGTAATAAATACTCAAAATGTCACTTCTTAATGGTTTGATTATATTGTACTGCTACCCATGCATTTGAGGTTCCTGACATCTCTTGTAACTCTGTGGTGAAAATACTGTATAATGGGGGGGTGCTATGTCTCTTTTTCCAACTCCACACTCAGTGACTTCACCTTGGTGGCTTGAAACCGGCCACGGTGGGAGTATTTATGCCACATACATGTGCACGTTCTGCATCTTTCCACACCAGAGCACGCTTCCTCTCTGACTTTGTTCTGTCTGTCTGGCCTGAGTGTGGACCCCAGCCTCTGAATGACTCACACCCCCTTGAGGAGAAGCAGAAACTCTTTATCCAAAAGCCTCTTTCTCTGGACTCACACATTTCCGGGGGCTGAGGCAAAAGAAATTGTTATGGCTTACAGGGCTTTCCTTATCCCCATCTTCTGGTCTGTTGATTATAAGTGGGATTAAAGACAAGCACAAGTGTTGGTCCTCCCAACAGGACAGACTAAGTAAGTCTTCTTAGTTAACATCAGCGGGAGGTCGAAGCAAGACTGAGCTGTGGTGATTCTAGCTCGACACATGGTTTAGTGTTAATAGGTCCAGTTTCTGATGGAATTTTCCATCTAGGAGTGATCAAGTCTGATTTCAGTCCACAGGAGACCCTTGACCCAGGAGATGCCTTCTGCAGGAAATCCTTCCTGTCTGCCTCTTCCGCAGGCTGGGGGAGGCGGTTTTTCTGCGTGTTTCCCCTAAACCCTGGGCGCACCTCTCATGCCACAATACAGTGAGTTTGGCCAACTTGATCCTTGGGTTTGAATTCTTTTTCGGATCAGATGATCTATCTGTAAAATGCCAGTTAAGAATGCTGAACCTCACCAGCAGGCCTTGAGTAGTTAAGAGGGGCAGTTTGTTATTGGAGAAATAAAATAAGTGAATCGAATAGGATTAACCCCTTCAAATGATTTAGGTATTTCTTACAAATAATAAAAAACAAATTCCTTTCATTCTGTTGAGGATAACTAGGAACAGGAGCCGCGGGGTCTCTACAACAATCAGCAGCCTGTTACAGATGCCAATTCTAGACAAGTCGACAGCCTACCTTTCTCTTGTCAAGGATAATGAGCAAAGCTGTTCCATCAAAAGAGACTAATTCCTAATTCCTTGTTTGAAATCTCACTTATAGTGCGAGGATTACCAGGCATTTATCTAGATGTTTTAAAGTAGTTAAATACTTGCCTTCACTTTCCCCCAACCTCTTGTCATTTTGGAATAAGAGCCTCGGCTCATCAGGTAGATGAATACTGAGAACCACCCTTACAGCCCAGGAAATCAAGCATGAAGTTGGATTTCCTCATAATGTTCATCTTTAGTAAAATATTTTCCTGTATTTTAAGTGTATCGATCCTTCTAAATGTCCTGTAATGCTGGCTGCTGCAGCAACCTCAAAATCTGCATGATTTATCACAGAGAAGGCTCTTGTCTGGCTCTTGTCATCAGCCAGGATGGCTAGTGGATGCTGGGCGAGAGAACGCTCTCTTCCACGTGGTGATGAAGGAACCGGTGCTCCTCCTGTCCGGAGCGCTGCTGGTTTCTAGACTTTGGAGTCCTCCTCTGGCTTCTCTGCATCCGGCCAAAGGCAAGAGAAGAAAGGTGGATGTGCAGGGGTGCTAAGGCCGGCCTGTTGGGGGCCCTTTTTACTTTCACTGAAATTCCATTGGTTGGTACTCAGTTACATGGCCATTAGCCCAACTGTAGGCTGGGATATGTGTTCTCTGTGCCCAGGAGGAAAAGAGAATGGGGTTGGCACACTGTGGCATTGTCTTGGCTATACCAGAACACTGAGATGACACATACTACATTTTGCAAGTGTGGTATTGTCTTTTTAAATTTCTTTTTATGTTTTTTAAAGTTAAAAAATATTTATTTATTTATTTATTTATTTATTTATTTATTTAGAGTGCATAAGTCAGGGAAGGGGAGAGAGAGGGAGAGAGAGAGAGAGAGAATCCTAAGCAGGTTCCACGCTGTCAGCACAGAGCCCGATGTGAGGCTCGAACTCATGAACCATGAGATAATGACCTGAGCTGAAATCAAGAGTCAGATGCTTAAGTGACTGAGCCACTCAGGTGCCCCACAAACATGATATTTTCAAGTCCTCTGTAGGTTTGTGGCCATAGAAGGACGCAGAGTGGCGTAGTGATCGAGAGCATGGCCAAGAATCCCTTAGTTTCCTCATTGTTAAAGGGGGATGACAATAGAAATGGATAGGGTTTGTGTGAGCATCCGATGATGTAATATATGTAAAATACCTAGAATTGTGTATGGAACATAATTAACAACATGTAAGTGCTAAATAAGTTGAAAAAAATTAGACTAGTAACAAAGGGACCTAATGTCTCCTTCGGTACGTTGTAATTTGGATCGGCTGTCATTCACGTGGAGAATGGCTCTTTTAGTTCAACTGTAAAAATGCTCATTGAGCAACTACTCATCGTAATGTGCCAGGTATGACCATAGAATCTGAATGAGCAGGCTTCTCACTCAATCAAAGGAAATGACATGTTCTGTGACTCTTAATCTGTGGTCACATCAGCATTATGATTTTGGTTTCCACGCGGCACATCCTCCATGGCTATTCCTGGGGCCCTCAGAGCGGAAAGTGACATTGGCACCAGAGGGCTCCTTCTCCTCCTCTGTCCACATCGACCAGACGGTGTCAGTGCCACTCCCTCAATAGGTGTTATTTCTGTCTACTCACAATGGAGTTTGCTCCCAATTTGTTTGTACTAACACATAACCTCTCCAAGTTATGATCCAAATTTCAGAATAATGCTTGATTTCAAAAGACACATGAGGGCAATGTGAAGTGATTTCTCCATACAAAGTCCCCATCCCAGGAAGAGGCTGGGCTTACAGGCTCTTTCTCTTGCAGCTCGATGACTGCACGCTACAGCTCTCCCACAATGGCGCCTACCTGGACTTGGAATCCACCCTGGCAGAGCAGCGGGACGAGCTGGAAGGCTTCCAGGATGATGCTGGGTAAGAGCGACGGTTGTCCCTGCTGACTAGTCCCAACTTTCCAAGATATGGGGGGTACATTAAGGCCTTAAAATATTCAGGGGAAACCACCATAGCTTTGACGGTCTCTTCACTCACAGTCAGGCAAAAGAAGGGAGATGCAAGTGACTGACCAGTAGTATTTGCAAACCCTTTTGTATTTTGAGTTATTCTTCTTGACGAGGCCACTCAGGGGCAGGGAAATTTCTGGCATAGTTTAGTTAAGCGGCTTGTAAGTTTTTTCTAAGTTTATTTTTTTATTTTGAGAGAAAGGGAGAGCATGAGCAGGAGAGGGGCAGAGAAAGAAGAGAGAGAATCCCAAGCAGGCTCCATGCTATCAGCACAGAGCCTGATGTGGGGCTCAAACCCGTGAAACTGCGAGATCATGACCTGAGCGGAAATCAAGGATCAGACTGAGCCACCCAGGTGCCCCTAACTTGTTTTTTTTTTTTTTAAGCCAGATATAATTAAATTAATATTTTCTAGATTTTAGTAGTTGACAACTATTTTAAGCATTGTTTGTAATATCTTTCTGGGTATTTAGTTTCCTTGGAAGATGCCCTAGTAGTTTATTTTGTCCTATATCATCTTTTGAACTCATCACAGTGGGGAAAATAATTAGTAATTATGTTAATCAACATCAAGTTACTTTCAGCTTACATTTAGAATGCTTAATACTTCTGATTGCTGTGAATCTGAATACAACAATACACATAAAAAATCAGAGATGTGTACAGAAAGTAAAATCACCGTAGGAATATGAACATATGGTCAGCTGTTCCTGTGTTTATGAGGTTATTGAAATAGCCTTTTGATTGGGGCCCCCTGCCTTCCTTTCTGTTCTCATCCACTCAGAATCAAGTATATCTCTGATTTCATCACCTTCCTCCTTAGAAACCTTCAGAGATTTCTTGTTGCTTCCAAATAATGCTTAGCTGTATTAATCTGATGTTCGAGATCTCTGCAAAAGTTGCTCTGAAGCTGCCTTGCCCAAGTTAAAAATAGATTACAGCCAGATGAATATTGATTCTTCACGAATGGCTCAATAAATGAGGGAAAGTGGGAGCCTTCTTAGTTTTCTACCTGACGCTAGTTTTCCCTGCCTTAACACCTGCCACAATTTACAGTCCTTCATCCCTTAATTGTCTCCCAATTATCTGCTGCTAAAGCTCTACTAGGTCAGAACTGGGCCTGTCTGAAAATCTGTCATCTAGCTTTTTTTCAACACATTATAGGTACTTACTGAACATTGGTGACCAGGTAAATGGCAGGATTCCACAATGGAGTCCTGAAAAACATGACCATGAGCCCTAAGGCTAGGGTCCTTGGTAGGAACCAGCAGGGTTTTCTGAGGACCCAGCCGTGTGTGGGAACAGACCTGAAAACTATGATAGGCCGTACACACAGGAGGGGTATCATTATTATGTCACAGCAGATTCTATTCATCATCATTAAAAAAATTAACATTATTAGATTGATAGACTTGAGAAGATTCCATTGCTATAGTTGTTTTTTAATGTGTATTTATTTTTGAGAGAGAAACAGAGTGTGAGTGGGGGAGGGGCAGAGAGAAAAGGAGACACAGAATCTGAAGCAGACTCCAGGCTCTGAGCTGTCAGCACAGAGCCAGAAGTGGGGCTCAAACTCACGGATCGTGAGATCATGACCTGAGCTAAATAAAGTTGGATGCTCAACCGACTGAGCCACTCAGGAGTCGCACCCATTGCTATGGTTTTTACCAAGTGTTTGACAATGACATCCCTTTATATAAGATGTGAGAATTCAGGCTGGATGACCGTCTAATTGGATGACTTCACTCCAGGAGTGTTATGAGTAGACTGCTGTCAACCTGAAAAATGTCTCTATTGGTGTTATAGTTGAAGACCATGCCCTGTTTGATTTTTTTTCTTTATCCAAATTTGAATTATTTGGAGTTGGGAGCTTAGGGGAAAAAAGCAACACTACATTAGACACCAGTATCAAGAGTTAAAAATGGAGAAGAATATAACATTTACAGAATGCCTGCTATGCTAGCCACTATACCAACCACCTTACTCACGGCATGTGCATTTAATAGTTCATCTTAGTGGTCATGTGACTGGATTTGGTTGTTTCTGTTTTTCACCTGAAACAACTGAGGGTCAGGAGTTAAATTACATGTCCTAGGAGACAGAGTCGGTAGAGGGTAGAGCCTAGTTTGAACACAGGTAGACTGATTGCAAGTGTGTATTCCCCCCAGCCATCCCGAGAGCTTCCGGGCAAAGGCATTTCAGGTTTACTCAGGATGTGCATTGGCACCTTGGGTGACGTAGGTTGGTTTCTTGTTCATGCAAGGACATCATCGGTCCCAGGCTAAAACGCTGGATTTAGTTCAAATAGCACTCAAGCACACTGCACGGAGGCTCCAGAGAAGACACATTTGCTGCCGTCATCTGGCACTGTCTGCGTCAGCAGTCAGGTGCAGCCATTCCTCAAGAGCCAGGAGCCCTGCTGTAAGCTCCCAGAGGAGATCCTGGGGCTTTACTTTCTCACTCCGTTCCTTTGTGAATCATCACCTGGCCATCGGTCCATCTGAGGGGACCAGCCATGACCCCATTTCTGCACCCTAAACCTAAGATGAATCATGGCAAGAGAAGAAGGCAGGACTCATACGTGGGGAACTGTGAACAGGAGAAGGTAGCCAGACCATGCTGGGTAGCTGTGCTTTTGCCAGGTGGGCTCCAAACTCACCCAAGATGGGGCTTTGTATCGTCTTTGAAAAAGCCTGGGTCTGTGGTGACCCACCCCTTGTCCTTTGGAATGTACTCAGGACGACATTCCTTTTTGTCCAGAAGAGTATGAAGAAGCTACCTTTACTGACATTGGTGGGGAGACTCCTCTGTCCCTGGCCTAGGTTGCAGAAGACAGGCCAGGGCGATGCTGTCCTGGCATTGCCGGGTCACTCTGTTGTCTCTGGGTCATTTACCGCCACTGAGCTCTGGCAGCATGTGGCAAATTGCTGGGAACTAGCTGCAAGCAGCCTGAAAGCTGAGTTTTCCCACACAGGTGGGACGTGTCTGGGTACATACACCTGCAGTGTCATTTGTGCTGAGTGTCCCTGCTAAGTCCTCTCGTAGGAGGTGTGGCATTTGGCAAAGGTCATGTGCCTAAAAGCTCATGTCTCCCACAAATGGCAGTTAAAACATAATTTCTTTCTAGTTAAGAATTGCCTTTTTGAGGTATGAAAAGGGCAAACGAAACCATTCTTTCTCTTGATTTGTGTGAATTACAGCAAAAATCTGCTAATGTTGTGACCGTATAATGAAGACGTGTGGCAGGTAGTGTGCAAACGGTAGGGTTTTTTGTACAGTGTGTTCTGAGAGAATTTTCCTTGCTGGAGGAGTTTCTTTGTTCTTGTCCATTACCCTGCTCTTTTATGCCAAGACTAAAAATTAACTCACTGCTTGTTTAGAATTATCACGTAAGCTATCGCTAACTGGAGAAGAGGAGAAAGACCTTCAAAGGTAGAAGGACAAAGCAATTATTATGCTGCCAAAATGGAGCCAGGTCGATTTATTGCCTTCCAAGGCCAGGGAAATCAGCAACCACAGCATGGTGTAGTGGAAACAGAAGCCCTGAACCCCCTGGATTATTATTCTTGACCCTGCCATTGTGTGACCTGGTACAAGCCACTTTATCTCTAATAGGGGTTTATAAAATTTATTTATAAAATGAGGACAGTATTACCCAAGTCCATTTCCCTCCCCATGTCAGTGGGGATCCCAACAAGGTCTCTGGCACCGGAGGAGAGCACGGTGGGGAACAGCACGGCGTAGTGGTTGAGGACATGGGCCCTGCGGTTAGTCTCATGGCTGTGTGACCGTGAGGATGCTACTTCACCTCTCGGAACCTCAGCTTCCTAGTAACTGGGGATAATCCTATCACATCCTTGTTGGGTTGATGCAGGCAAAGCTATGATGATGTGTAGTATCTGAAACATTAAGCTAGTTCCCAGCATAGAATACAAACTCAGAAGTAGTATCCTCTACTATAATTACAGTTAGAATTTGAGGAGATACACTGAAACGGGAATCACTGGATTTTAGACCTGGAGGGGCCCACGCGGGTGAACCGCTCTGAAATCTCCTTTCTTCAAGTTAGGGCAACCGAGGCAAGATCCTTGCCCGCAGGGCAGAGCGGGGCCAGAAAGACTGCCCCCGCCTCTTTTTTGCTTATTTCCACCTCCTTTGAACTCTGAAAGAAAACCAGCGCCAGCCGGGGGGCACAGGGATCTGTCACAGAGAAGGTGGGGCCAGAGGTTGGCCCTGAAGAGGGTAGTGGCTTTGCGAGGTCGAGGGGGCCGTTGCAGGGAACGCAGTAGAGCTACGAGGGTCTTGAGGAGCACAGTGCTGCCGAGTGCTCTGAGGACCAGTGTGGCTGTTGCACGTGGGGCATGTGTTCCCGGGGCTCCTGCCTTTGTCTCAGTCACTCAGGGTGCTCACCTTTGGCTCCGTTCAGGTCTGCATCTGAAGGTCAGCTCTGATTCCTTCCCAGGTTCCTCATCTGCCAGGGGGGCTGCTAACTGCTCCCCGCCACCATACCTGTCTTCACAGAGCTGAGTGGTGGTGGGGAAGTTGGGGGCCAGCCGTGTGGGGTAGTGGTGGGGGGTGGGGAGAGCTTGGCAGTGTGAGGGTTGTGGCTCAGACAGGAGGGTGTCAGGCCAGGCAGGGTTGGAAAGGGCTGAACGTTTGCAGGTACTTAGAGCCAAATACTCCTGGCCAAAGCTGCCTAGAAATGCTGGCTTCTAGGTGCCTGCTTCAGGAAGTTGGCGTGGGGCCCGGGATCCTGGCCTCTTGGGGAGCTCCTCAGGTGGTCTGATGTTCGCTCAGGCACCTACCGCACAGTCTTGGAGAGTATGAGCACCACCTGAGGAACTTTAACAGGTTCCCTCCCTGCCCAGCCTCAGACCAGTGAAATCAGAACTTGGGGGTGGGCCCAGGCAGAGGTGCTTTTAAAGCCCTCCAGGACTGCCTGGAAAGACCATTCCTGAAAATGCTGCCGGAAGTTGAGTGAGGGAGTGTGACCCCCCCCCCCCACCCCGCCAACGCTGAGCAGACGACGGTGCAATGGGGAAGGCTCTGTGTGCACTTGAATGCAGGTGGGGGAGCCCGTCTGCTGGGGCGTCAGCTTTGCAGTCGATGTGCTTCGGGGCCCCGAGGGGTTGGGGGGAGCTCTCATTTGACGCTTAGATGCCTAACTTCTTGACCTGTAGCTCATGAGCCTCCAGAAACTATGTGTGTGTGGGTCCACGAACCCCTGACGTTTCTGTGCAGTTTGTGCATATGCAAAGTTTTGGATGGGGGAAATCAGCAATGCAGAGCTGAGCACTGAACTTGCCAGGATGGCACCTTTTGTTCGGAAGGGCTGGTTGTCTCCCTCACGGCGGCCAGGGGCAGGCAGGCTTGGTGGTCTGCAGTTTGAGCCTTGCCCACACGGAGAAGACAGCAGACCGTAACCTTCAGTGATTTGCCAAAGGAGCCTCAGGCCCCGGGCCCGCACTCTCAGCTGAAGGTAATCCCTTACGAGGAAAAGGGGGAAAACTTGTTGTTTCCTATCCATGCCCTAACCGGAGTCTCTTTCAACTTGGGAGGAGTTTTGTGTATAGTTTGTTTTCTCAGGTTCAATAGGTTCTTAGATGTAGGTTCAGTATGTATTTTAGGTGATTTCTGTATTCTAGACCTAGAAACAAAGGAGACCCAGGTAAAGATGTGATTGGATAAGGTTTTTAACCCCCGCATCACACCGCAGGACAGGAAGATTACACATTCCTTCAAACTTGACATTTTTGGGATACAAAGAATTCTTTGAGAATCTATTGAAAGGCTGTGAAACTTCTCCCCACGCAAAACCTTGTCCACCAGTCCTAGGCCAGTGCTAGGCTGCCTATCAGTAACCTGGAGGAAACCTGCTTAGAAATGCTGACTTCTAGGCAACTGGGCGGCTCAGTCGGGTACGCATCTGACTCTTGATTTCGGCTCAGGTCACGATCTCACAGTTCATCAGTTTGAGCCCTGCGTTGGACTCTCTGCTGACAGTGTAGATCCTGATTGGGATTCTCCCTTTCTCTGCCCCCGCCCCCCCCCCCACCTTTCTCTCCTCAGAATTAAGAAAATATATATATATATATATATATATATTTTTTAAATGCTGGCTTCTAGGCACCTACTGCAGGAGGCTTGGTGTGGGGCCTGGGATTCTGGCCTCTTCAAGAGCTCCTCAGGGGGTCTGATGTTTGGTCAGAAGCCTATAGCATAGGCTCTCCGTCTTGGAGAGTACGGCCACCACCTAAGCAACTTTAACAATTTTTTTTCCCCGCCCAGCTTCAGACCAATAAACTAGGAACTTGGGTGGTTGGCCCGGGCAGTGGTGCTTTTTAAAGCCCTTCAGGGCTGCGTGAAGGAGACCGTTCTGTAGGAAATCGGACAGGAGAGAATGAACTCCTATGCTGAGTGGACTGTGGGAGTGGAAAGGCTCTAAGTAGCTTCAAATGTCAGATTGCATCCCTGGACAAAGATGGCAGCAGGTGGGCCTGGGTGAGCTGAGGTGGGTTCTGGGCTTTAAGGTGTGGGTGGGCGTCAGAAGAGACCTGAATTGCAAAGAAGGAACCCTCCCAGAAGTCAATCAAGTACCAGGGAGGGTGGCCGCTGTGACCTAGTGTACCTGAACCTGATAGCTGAGGAAGGCGGGGTTGGGGAGTGGTTTGGGGTATGTGGTGGGAAGGGGGGAGGGTGCTGTGAACCTAGAGCTGTGGCACTAGTTGACGGATTACAGCAAAACATGAGTAAAATGGGCTACATGACATTTATAGCTGGGTAACAGTGACTTGAGAAAAGTAGCAAGGTTCTGGGGTGGGAGCCATCTGGGGAGAGGGAGAGGGCTCCTGCAAATTCGGTTGTGTCGAGCCATACTCGAGGTATGAGGTGACCAGGTGAGACACATTGGCCTGGCACGCAGGTGAGAAGCATGAAGGGCCAGGGAGGCTGGGGTGATCCCTTGGAGGAAGGGAGTTGTAAACCTAAAACTTCTCTTTAAAAACGAGGTCCAATTAAAACGAGGGTAATTAGGGCCATTTGAAGGATGATGTGTTGATGACAAGAAAGCTCCATCTTTCCTATTTGATCACCCTTCAAATATGGCTGCTCGTCTTCTAGCATCATTAAGGCAAGAAAGCATGTAGTGGTTAGGGTAGATCTCGAACCAAAATAGGAATGTTTAAAGATAAGTTTGGGGGTACTTGGGTGGCTCAGTGGGTTGAGTGTCCGACTTGGTTTTGGCTCGGGTCAGGATCCCAGGGTTGTGGTATGGAGCCCCGCCTGGGGCTCCATGTGGAGTATGGAGATTGCTTCAAGTTCTGTCTCTCTCCCTCTGCCCTTCTCCTGGGCTCCTACTCTGTCTTAAAAAAATCAATGAATAAAATAAATGGAAAAAAAGTGAGATGAATTTGTTTCTTGTTTAAGAGTTCAAACGTAGACAGTCATCCTTAGGTCTGGTAGAACAGCTGTCATGTCCTCAAAATCCTTCCATCTGTGTGTCCAGAGTGGTTTCTTCAGCTTTTACCTTCTCCTCTGCCTCCCAGCTCCTGGGAAGAAGGGAAAGGACAGCGGGATGTGTGTCCATTCCTTGTACACATAACTTTGCTGTGAAGTGAGAGGAGTTCTCTTTTCCTGTCTTGAGGCAGGACGTACCTTTTACCTTGGCATATCCTGTGCTCTCCAGCACAAAGTAGACACCTTTGATCATGGGTGGACCAAGGGAATGAAGGAACATCAATCTGGGAGGCAGATGTAGGGAGGTGATAGTTCAGGCTTTGGGGTCAGACTTGCTGGGAGGAGCCTGAGCTCTTTGAATTTCTAGCTGTGTGACCTCAGCAAGGTTGCTTAATCTTTCTGGGCCTTAAGTTCCTCACTGTAAAAATGGCCATGTAACCTACTTCGTAGTAATCTTGTGAAGACCAAATCTGCATAGAGAGAGGCCTGGTACCCAGGTGAGAAGCGTTAAGGACCAGAGAGGCTGGGGTGATCCTTTGGAGGAAGGGAGTTGTGAACCTAAAACTTGTCTTTAAAAATGAAGTCTAACTAAAAAGAGGGTAGTTACAGGCCTGGCACATAATAAGCTTTCCGTAAATGTTAACAATTTAGGATTATTGTCTGAACCCAAACTGACCTAGTATCCTATTGGGAGCAGAGGAAAAGTATATCTGTGATTTGATTTCCTCAAAGTTTTAAGCTGTGAAACAGGAGATGCGGGCATATTTACTGGAAAAAGTGGGGATTAAATAATTAGATACCTTTATTTCTCTAAAGTGAAAAGAATTAGCCAAAAGATTGTAGAGTCAGTGAAAGTGAGAGGGTCACATATTAAATAAAAATCTTTCTCTAGTATGTCCAGTAAGAAAGCTGTGGAGGGAGGGAAGTAATCAGATTTAAAGGGTCCTTATGATTGGTGTCCTCCATGCATTGACCTTTGATACATTTTTAAACTTTTTTTTTTGACACTTATTTTCAAGAGACCCAGTGTGAGTGGGGGAGGCACAGAGAGAGAGGGAGACACAGAATCTGAAGCAGGCTCCAGGCTTTCGAGCCCCATGCTGGGCTCGAACTCACTAACCGTGAGATCGTGACCTGAGCTGAAGTTACACGCTTAACCGACTGAGCCACCCAGGTGCCCCAATCTTTGATACATCTCTAAAACCTGAAACTTGCTGTAATTCTTGAATTCTTCGAATAAACCTAATTTGGTTAGCCAATATTTTCTTCATTTGCATCATAATTTTTTAAAACCTCTCTTCCCCCATTTATTATTTTTTAAATGCTTATTTTGAGAATCCCAAGCAGGCTCCATGCTGTCAGCATGGAGCCTGACGTGGGGCTTGATATTGCAAACCGTGAGATCATGACCTGAGCTGAGATCAAGAGTCGGATGCTTCACTGACTGAACCACCCAGGTGTCCCTGCATTGTAATTTTTTAATGCGTGTGCTTTTTTGTTAGGTTCTTAGCCTTGAGGTTAAGCCAGTCTCTAAGAATGCCTCTCTTGACCCTTTGTAAGCTCTGGGGAAGGTTACCTAGTGAGGTGACCCTGCAGCAAAGGGCAGGATGGTGCAGGTGACTCTGGAGTCGTCCTGCTTTCAGCCTGGGTCTGTTCCACCAGCCATGTGACTTGATGCGGTTGATCCCCTTTCTCCAAGCTTTACTTTCCTCATCTGCAGAGTGGGCATAGCCATGACACCCACATCAAAGGTGGGAGAAATGGGGGGTGGGGTGGGAGGTGAAGGACATCTTCTGTGGACCTGCCTGCATGATCACCACTTCCCTCTGCCTAGGCTAGTCCTCTTCTGTGGTAGGAATTCCTGGGATTTGGAGCCTCCTTTGTCTCAGGGGACTGCTGCTGCCATGGCCCCCAATTCCACACAGGTTTCTTTCACTGAGGCTTTTGTGTATGGGGGCAGGCAGAGAAGGAGGTAGAATGTTGAAGCAGAGGAATTATAAGTGCTAAACTATGAAATAGGCCTTTTTTTTCTGTGGTCATTCATTTTTAAGATTATTTAGTGGGGGGCACTGTGGAGGGGACAGGGAGAACCCCAAGCAGGCTCTGCACTGTCAGTGCAGAGCCCAATGCGGGGCTTGAACTCCTGAACCACAGGGTCATGGCCTGAGTGGTGAGGTCATGATCTGAGTGGCAACCACGAGTCAGACACTTAACCGACTGAGCCGCCCAGACGCCCCTGTTCTGTGGCCTTATAAATTCCCTTAGGGTTTAGCATAACCAAGCTGATTGCTTGCTTTCTCAATGTACAAGCACAGAAAAGAGGACCCCTCCAGTATGGTGTGCCTGCCATCGCTTCCTCAGGAAGACCGTCCTTGTTTGCGTGCAAGTGCCTGGAATCCCAGAGCAACCATACCACATGCCTACTGTGGGACCGGAGAGTTCTGTGGGAAAACAAGCACTTCCTCAACATTGGATTTTTGTCATTGTTTAAAGATAAAAGCAGGGCTATCAATTGGCCCTTCTGAACTCTTCCAGAACCTGAGGTTTTCTGAAATATTTTACCCGGCCATTCCCTACTTTCCCCCCACATCTGGGCATCTAAAGCATGTACTTTGTCTCCATACTTTATTTATTGACTCATAACTCCTGATAACATGAGTTACAGAAAATCTTCCAGATCTGTGGACTTAGGGTTGGCTATTACTCATAATTAGGGTCTGGCCTTCACTCTTTGATTCTCTGGTCACTGTTCCAAGCATGGCTTCTGCCCATCTCTGGGTGAAACTACACACTTGGTGGCTGCTCCCTGCCCCACCGTCCCGGAACCCATTTCCTGTTGCCTTTTCCCAGAACACACTGAAGTCTTCTCCCTCATTCTGTTCCATGCGCTTAGGACTTTCTAGTATGATCACAAGAACTGAGGGAGTGTCAACATCTAGATTGTCAAGAGGAAAAGGGTGTGTGTGTGTGTGTGTGTGTGTGTAGAAAGTCTTGAAGTCTGGGTTGATAGGAATCCAACCTTGTGAAGATGGGTCAAGTGTTGTGTATTTGTTACAAGCTCCTTGAGCCCAGTGCCTTGCACATGGCAAATGTGAAAGCATCAGATGAACACAAAGTAGAAAGGAGGGATCTGAAGGGACCATAAATGTAGGTGTTGTGCTTACGAGCAGCTGCTGGGGTGGAGGCTACTGCCTCCTCTTGCAGGGCTATGCAAGGGGCTTTCCTTCCTCCTTTGAAAGAAACCATTTTAAAAACCGTACTTCTTTGTCCTCTTACCTGGTCTCGAGAATAAAATATACTGTTTCAGTGATTGTGAATTTATAACCACGATATTAACCATGTGCCTTGGTCAGATTTGTTCCCTTCCTTCCAACACAGCCGCAAGTGCAGGAAGCAGGAAAGCACTGTCAGGCTGTGTTGTAGGGGAAGCCCTGATGGGGATAAAGGAGCTTCCAGAAGAGGGATGGCAGGGGGTTCAGCAGCTTCGAGAGCCAGCAGGTTATCTGCTACTGTGCTGGTTGGCTGGCTCCATTTCATCTTTGTCCACCGGCTCCCCACTTTGTCCAAATCTCAAAGCCTTTGCTACCCTTAGGTAGACAGGTCTGCTCTTTTCTCCCATATATCTGCTTAACTGCTATGTGGTTTAGTCCTCAGCTCAGGGTGGGAGGACCCCCCACTCCCACCCCCGACCCCGGGAGCAGAGTTGGGGCCCAGGGCCATCCTGGTTGCTTCCCTGAAGTGAGAAAGAGGAGGAGGTGAGACAAAGCATGGTGTAAATTGGCATTCCTGAGAATAAATAGCCTGTAAGCTATTGGTTAGACTCCCACCTTCCTGTGAGCGAAGAGTAAAAGCTGTAACAGTATTGCCCTGATGGACAGCAAGCCAGCTCTTTGTGGTGACTCCACTGTGTATGCCCTTCTTCTATATCCAAAAATGTAAACGTGGTCAGGGGAATGATCAAGCAGGTTTGTGTTGTCCTATTCCAGGGATTTCACTTGGGCACAGATCTTAAAATTGTCCCAGCATGGGTATGTGCAGACTCTGTGGACGGGATGAGTTGACCAGGTTTGGTAATAAAAGCTGTGTGCCCATCCAACAGAATCAAACCGGATTGTTTTATTTTCTGTAAAGCCCTGTGACATGTTATTTCTGGATAAATTCTTGTTCTGTACAGGTCCCTGCTGATCTAGAATCTCTTTGAGGTGGGTGTGCCAGAACCTTAAAGCTGATTGATAGCATGTATGTGTCTTTTTGGTGACTACTCTGATACCCATGTATATTTTGTCTCCTGTCTCCATTAGGCGGGGCAAAAAGCACAGCATCGTCCTGAGGACACAGCTGTCCGTGAGGGTCCATGCCTGCATTGGTGAGTGACAGGTGCAGAAGGGGAACTTGCCATCGGCCCTCGAGTGATTAAATGTGTGATAAGAAATGTCATCTAAATGTTAATCCCAATAAAATACTTGGGAGTATGCTATTCATTGCGGTTAGTCCTTACCACAGGTGATTAGTGAAGTCATTTTTGGCAATAGTTTTTGAAGCCCTGTTTCATCGCAACTTCCTTTGCTTTTTGGTTAGTCAGCAGAGCTTGAGGTAAGACAGATTGTTGATGAGGTTCTTGATGGGGTTGTGTTAGTGTGAACCTCCAGCCAACTGTAGTGATATTCACATGCCTTCTGGTGGCTCCATGAAGCTCGCTGTGAAGAAGTGGGGGCTGAGCCTCCAGGCTGTGCTCAGGTGACAGGGAAATCTCAGGTCAGTGTAGGATGGGGCGTCTGTAGATTGAAAGCAATATCGTGTCAAGTGGATGTACTTGTGGTGCAGAGTGGTTTGCCAGTGATCATACCAGAACCCTACTGGGGCCATTCCTGCAGCCATTTTCCTGTACCTGTTGTTTTCCCCGTCTATACACGTGGGTTGAATGGCAACGAAAGCAGTTACTTATGTGACGTAGCCAATTTTTATGTGAACGGTATCTAAAACCGGGGCCTGATTTCCTCCTGGCATCGGGTCAAGTTGAGGCAAGTATCTAGTAACCTAAAGAGAAGAAAAAAAGCTATAAATTATTTTATACGTAGAAATTTGCCGTGTTTGAATAGTTTTGCTTTTATTCAGGTTGTGGTCTTAATTCAGGACCCTAATTAAGAGCGCATAAGTCATCTTCTAGAGGCCCAGTCTATACCTCGGATGTGGTACCTGAGTGGAGTAGAAGGGATGGTTTCTGGTCCCTTCACTTCCTATTTCCTTGTTGGAGAACCAGGGATGGAGGGAGGGAGGGGATGAATGTACATGGCAACTGTGTAATTTAAAGTCATCTGGTATTAGGTGTGCAAGGAGGTTAGGGTCTCTGGTGACAACTTTTGTGGCCAGCGAGTAATTGTATAGCAGACTCCTACACCTCAGGGGTGGGAGGGTTCCTAATCATGTTGGAAACAGTGAGGTCTGTAGTGACTGTTGACGTGTCAGCTGCCTGTAGCACTGAGTGACCATGAACTCTGTACTATAAAAATAGGCAATATATATTTAATCATTAGCTTTATCACCTGCTTGACACTTTTTCCAGTTATATATATAAATCTACCTGATGAAAAGGTCTGTGACCTAGGACTTGGCATGACCCCACCTTCCCCCAAATCCAGATCTAGAACAAATTCCAATATATAAGGTGCTGAATACCATTGAAGTGAAATATTGAAGTATAGCTGATAACCAGTAGAGATAGGGGACAGGAATATGAATTGGTATTTCCCATGAGAGTAGGCAGGGCAAAGCAGATGAACACTGAAATAGGCTAGATCAGAATCCGAATGAACTAATTCCTGTTAGGTAAATGCACTTTTTTGGAATATAAATATTTCAAGTACAGTTTTTTAAACAGCTATGCCATTGACTTGCATTAACCTAGGTATCCTACAGTCTCGTGTAATACCTGTGGCATGTAAAACACATAACTTATCCCCATAGCACACCGAGCACCACCAGCTGGTCCAGGGCTCTCCCAAGACACACATGCCTTCCTGCTGGAGTGCTTGAACCAGGTGCTGACAGGATCGGTGTGTTTGTTCCCCAGCCTCCTTATGCCAATCGCGCTTGCTATTGGACTTAAGTAATGGGATGAAATAGTAGGTGAATATCTTATAAACGGATTAAACAGGAGTATAAAAAATCACTGCTTTCAAAATACATGGAATAGTTTGGACAAGATTCAAAACTAGTTACTATCAAAGCATTCATCAACATAGGTGGGTTGGGACATCTTTTAAGAGTTGGGGAACATGGGAAAAAATACAGAAGGGCTCTAGTCTTCACAAGTATCTCCGTTCTTGCTCGATTTCACAGAAACGGGGATTGGAAATCCCAGACCACATCATTGGAGGAGTTCATGACAGAAGGTCCACGGATAATTCTAGTTAGTAGACTCTTAGTCAAAGAAAGGTCATAGCTTGAAATGACCTTTTCACACCCATAGCTTGGGTGTGAAAGTGTACACCCTTACCGTGCCATATCTCATAACAGGCAAACCGGGATGGTCAATTTTGATAGCTGCAGATTAAATAAAGTTTTAAGGTATTGGTTACCTTAAAAGGATTTTGTGCTTTAATTAGTTCTCACCACTCATTACCTCAGCCCCAATTGTGTCAGATGGGAGGGCTTGACTGTATAACTTAACATGGGTACCCAAGAGTCAAAGCTTTTCCTTTGTATTAAAAAAAAAACAAAACCCTTTCTTGTTCCGTTACCTATTATTGGCAAGATCTGGAATAGATTTATTGTAACAGCACTAAATATTATCCTTTGGTTATGTATAGAAAATGGAATGTATGTGTGATGTGTATGAAATACCAACCCCCATTGTGACATATTCTTTTCCTTTCCAAATGGCAATATTAGATGCGATTTCTTTGGGATGGATAAACCAAACCTGGAACAATCTTCAGTTGAAAGGAGAAAAAGAAAACACGACAAGTGGGGGGAAAACCTTTTTCATAACAGTTGGTTGAGTCCTTGTTTCTTTTCCAGATGGTTTCCATCCTTGCCATATAAGCCATGGTTAAGCTATTACAGACATCAGACAATGACTGTTCTTAGGCCCGGCACCATATGCCACTTCCCCAACGACCCCTTTCCTGCTACACGATTGGGCTGGAAGGATCCAGGATCGGTTTGGGCTCGGGTTTAAAATGCTATCAAGTAAATTTCTCCAAAACGTTTTTTACACCCTACAATCCTCTTACTTCCTATTAAGTATAGGAATGTTTAGAATCCAGGACTGCATGTTGATGAATTGGAGGGGACCTGCCTTTGGAATTCTCCAGTGTTAACTTTGGAACTCTGTACCCAGTTGGGATAAGAGTGGCGTGGAGCCTTTGTGGTCAGCAACCGAGCCAATCTCCCAAAAAGTGAAGGCCACTGGACGCTGCTTTGAAGGTCATGGCTGGCAGCCAACAGAGGCCTTTTCTGATAGCACAGCAGTGCTGAAGCAGGAAGTTGGAATGGGATTTCGGTGTGGAGAGAGACCCTTAAGCTATTTGTACCTCTTTGCTCTTCTCCACTCTCACTCTTATTTCTTTGTACATTTTGGGTATGACCACTTGATGAAATGTTGCAGCAAACGATGCATGACTAGCTTCCGTCCCTTAAACCGATGGTCCTGTTGTAGGCATGAACTTAGATACGGATGGAGGAAAAAAAAAAAAAAAACCTGATTGGCATTAAAGTCTGCATTTTTATGAGGTTAGCTAGAGAAAATAAATTAGTTGGTCCCTGCAAGTGATCTTATTTCCAGACACCAGAAAAATGTTCAGAGGGCCAGCTGGCTCTGATGACTCAATCTCCTCTTGAAGAGAAAAGGTGCAGAATAATTGTAAGGATAATAAATGGAATTGAGGATTTAAAAACAAAAAGGGTTTGAAATCCTTAGGATCCTAAAGGTGTTTTCTGAGGGTTTTCTACTGGCTTACTTCAAAAGCATTTTGTTGGGCTTAAAACTTCTGCTTCAGTTTTCTGGACCAGACCCTGTCTTCTCGTTAAGAGAATAAGTAAACCCTGTCAAGTGATGGTCTGCGACCTGTAAGGTGGACACTTGGAGATATCCAGCATTGAATTAAAAGGATACATTGGCTTAAGACGGCAAAGTGTAATTTCTGATTGTAGTTGTGAAGAACAACCTGGTACAAAGGATTTTTAGAGCCTTTAGAGGAGTTTCCCCAAAACCTAGGAGATGATGAGGTCTGCCCATCAAGACAGAGGTGAGGAAGGCAGAAACTGGTGAGGTAGCTGAAGTGGCTAATCTCTCCATGAGGTTAGTCTCCTTGCTCGTAAAAGGTCAAATCACTGAGAGAGGACATTGGTAGGGCGAGAAAAGCACATTTGGAGAAGGCTGCTTCATCCATGGATGAAAAAGTAGTCCATTTCCAGCAACATAGACAACAGAATGAGGCTTCCATATAGCATTTGCCAGGCCTTTTCCTCTCCGGAGTGGAGTCCTCCGGCTCTGTGCTTCGTGCTGTGCTGTTCCAGCAGCGGGGCTAATGACAAATGGAGGGAGTGGGCAGCGTTTCAAGAAGAATCTTCTAGTGCAGGAGTGACCGAGGGGATTCAGCTCAGGTGCTAGCTGTTTGAGAGGGGGCTGCTC
Source organism: Herpailurus yagouaroundi (assembly GCF_014898765.1). Taxonomy (NCBI): domain Eukaryota; kingdom Metazoa; phylum Chordata; class Mammalia; order Carnivora; family Felidae; genus Herpailurus; species Herpailurus yagouaroundi. The sequence continues at coordinate 37,324,349 of NW_024412397.1, read as the reverse complement.
CCTGGGGCACGGTGTTGAGAAGGTTCCTGTGGCTGTGTGCAGCCTTGATGGTTAAAGGTCTTGGATCAGGGCTGGCTTTGGTTGGTAGTGATGGAGGTGGTGTGAGAGTCTTTGTGGTGTGCCTGACGGCTCAGGGGCTCCCGGTGAGCTACAGGTTCTGCCTAGTGTCTGAATCTTCTCTGGCTACAGTATGGGTTCTGTGTTTAGAAGTTGGAGAGGGGAACTCTACCCATGATCCCTGACCACCCCCCCCTTTTTGTTCTCTAATCCTTTTCTCAGGCTCTGCCTTGTTTAGCCTGTGAATGAGTGTGGCTCCTATTCTCTCCCCACTTGCTGAGCTTTCTGACCAGGCAGAGTACCACTTGCCCGCTTCTGAGTGGCTTGTAAAGTTTGAGCTGGGGTTTTATGTGGCCGAGCCCTCCTGGCCCTGCACGGAGGCCTCCCTACAGCTGCTTTTTTGATGTTGCACTTGCTCCTCAGGTGGGCTGTTAGAGGACACTGGGTTTGGACTGTTAATTGGATTCCAATGTGGTCCTCACTGCCTCTTGATTCTGGAATTCCCATGAAAGCTAGGTTTCCTTCTGCAAACCTCAAAATGCCTTTTGGACCCTCTTGGGCTTAACACCTGGTGGTATTTGTATATTAGCTAGTAAAGATGAGGTGCCCCTTAGCATGGTGGGTGCTGAGACACCTGAGGCTTGTGCAGTGAATGTGGAGCCCTTCTAGCTTGGGTGTGCTGCTCCTCTGTCCATGTAGGTGTTGCTGGCCCCATGTTATAGGTGGCAGGTCCCCAAGGCCTGCTGGGTGACTGGGAAAACTGTAAAATAGGCTGTGCTCTGACCAGAAGCAGCCCCCCACCCCAGCCGTTCTTTCTCCTTTTGGCACCCCTGCCCTGATGTGTCTGACTTCAAGTCTTGGGCCTGGGATTCTTGCTGACTTAGTCCTGTGTCCTCCCAGGTGCCAGCTTCTGCTCTTACCTTTACTCTGTGGCCTTGGCAGAGGTTTCCTCCTGCCCTGTTTGTGGATGTCACAGTGGCTAGGCTCCTAGTTTCCTGGTCATAGTCTTCCCTTATGGGGTTAGGGACAGTGGGTCACATTTCCTGTCCTTCGATGGAGGGATCCACTGGTTGTCCAGAAATCCTGGAGCCCATCTCCCATCCCAGCCTTCTTCTTTTTTTAAAGTTTATTTTGGGGAGAGGCAGAGAAAGAGGGAGAAAGGGAATTCCAAGAAGGCTCCATGCTGCTAGTTCAGAGTCCTACATGGGGCTTGAACTCAGGAAACCTTGAGATCATGACCTGAACTGAAACCTGGAGTCAGATGCTTAACCAACTGAGCCACCCAGGTGCCCCTCCATCCCAGCCTTCTTTCTGGGATCCCCAAGTGGCTAGCCACTGTCTTGGCACAAATTGTGTTCAGATTTGAAATCCTGAGTCTCTCTTTGCTACAGGAGACTTTTAGTGCTTATGAATCTTTTTAAATCTCCCTTTTACACCCCATCAGGTCTGTGACCTGCTGTTACCTAGAGTTCTGTTATCTGGGTAAAAATGGGCCCTCTGGGCTAATCAGATAAATACCTCCCATCATCTGGTTCCTATTAATCTACTTCAGCCCCCAGGTGCAGACCCCACAGAATGCTCGTGTGTCTAGAAGGCCATTGGGTCTGGGCTGGGAGAAGTCAGCTTGTCAGACTCTTCACTCTGTGGGTGGCTACCGCTAAGGTGGCTTATGGCCAAACAGTGATTGACAGATGTGCCCATACCCCTCTCCCCCAAGGGAGAAAGGGTAGAGGTAGGATGTGGAATGTTCCATTAGGTGGTTAAACTGCCCCAGGGTCTGGTGTTTAAATACTCCTAGCCATTCAGTTCTATCAAATCTATCCACATAAAGATGTGGACAGTACACAGAGAAGTCAGGAATGGTTTGTTGCCCCAAACTAAAAACATGTAGAGAACGAACTTAAAGAATAACTCTACTATCTACGGACATGCCGGTAAACATAAAGACAGGGGGTGAATAAAAAAAAGGAGACGCACCTATGAGAGAATTTGCCTGGGAACCTTCTAGATCCAGCTGGAAACTCAGGTCAGCTATGGGAATTAAGAGGAAGGAAATCTGAGCAAATGTGGATTGACCCACAAGAAAGAAAAGCACCTACACAAGGTCTCTTAAGGTCACATTTGTGTCCTTACTCTCCCCTTTTGACTTTCTTTAAATTATTCATGGCTTCTTTGTCACCTTTGATCTCTGAAGATCCCTAGTTTGTTGTATAAAATTTGAGCATTGCCTTAGAACCATTATTGATGTTTACTTTGCACTGTCCTAATAATGGCTTACATCCTTGACAAGGAACATGAAATTTTGGCAGAAATTGACTCGGGAGAATGGAGTCATAGTAGTGGGGAGACCTGTAACAGATGTTACAAGCCAGCATATGGTTCAAACTTGTCAGCTAGATTCCAGAGTTGCTGTCCAGCAGAACCTTTAGTTTTATCCAGAAAAACAACCCCTGAGAAGGAAACCACCATGCTTTTGAACAAGTTCTAGAGTGTTGCTACAGACGCTTTTTACTTCTGGCTCTGAGCTGCCTGGGGGATGTAATGCAGCCTCTGGTGGCGAGCTCTCTGCACCTGTGGCTCTCCCCGTGAAGAAACAGCTTCATTTTTGCTCATGGAACAGTAAAAGCATGTCAGGAAACAAAGTGATTTGTCTGGTTACTAGAGATTTTGATAGCAGGTCAGATGGCTTGCAGATACCTTGTTACGTGGAGGTTCTTCAAGGATTGGGTGGGCACCTATGTTTTTCGGGTCTTGCTGAGGGACTTGGAGAAAATGGATTCTTGGGTGGGGATTCTGGGCATGTTTTACTGATTGCTGTTGCGCTAGAAATACCAAATGGGAAGTATTTTAATTTGGGAATAAAAACACATGGAAAACATTAGTGTTGAGTCAAAACATGCAGCCAGTTCAAGATCTAATTCAAAGGAGATAAAGGTGTTTGGGAATTGGTTATAAGTGCTGGAGTCTCAGTTCACGTGCCAGGGTAATAGAGACAGAACAGCAAAGGAGAAAATAAAAAAGGTGAGCGTAATTGCAATCGTGTTAGTATAATTGAAAAAAGAAAACATTCTGTTCAATGTACTGTGAGGTGATGTGATTTATCTGCATCCTAGTAACGGCTGTGATGGTGTGGGCAGGAGGGGATCCATTTTACATGGATTCAGGGAAATCTTTGTGACAACGTACAGCATTAGGTGGTTGATATTTGAGTCATTTCTTAGCCTTTTAAGAAGATTCCACTTTAGATTCAATGGCCGACTTACTATCACCCTGGAAATTAGATAATGTATTTGCAAGTATTTCAAGTTGTAAAATGTCACAAAGATAGTTGGAGAAGAAGTCTACAAAATTGTAGATTGTTAATCTTGGCCATTTTTAAAAAAGTAACGTGAACCATGTTCACAGAGTGGCACCTTGGCAGTTGGGTCTTTACCCACCCTTGGTCCCACAGACCCTCACTAGTCTTCTGGAGCTGTGGGAGGGGCTAAGAGACTTGAGGCCTCCAGAAGATCTGGATGCGATATCAAGGTCCCATCCTGGGAGGTGGGGGAACTAAGGCCTGAATTTCTCTTAATTTCCTGACTAGTGCTCTTTGTACCTGCCTCTTCCTTTGCTTTTTAGGACATTTTTAAATGGTCTTCGGCTCTTTTCTGTACACATGGTTACAGAGCCTGGTGCAACCCTTCTGGTCTGAGAGGTCTGAAGTGCTGACAAAACCTCTAGATAGGGCTTCCAAAATACTTTCCCGAAGCAGTTTCACCAGGCTTCGAAGGACGGTTTTCTAGTGCAGTTCTGGTGTGATTCGTAGACGGTCCTAGGATCTGAGGAAAAAATGGATTTCATCCTTCAAGAGCTGATAATGTTTTGTTGTGCAGCTGAAACTCCCTTTTCCAAGCCGGGCTGCTAACTGCTGTAGAAGAAGCCGGAGTTTCTGCGTCCCTTTTCAGACTTCCATCTTGATCAGCTGGACTTGGCTTCTCATTTTGGACTTCTTGTTGGGAAGACCTGGAAACTAAGGCTCCTAACTGACCAGAACTACATGCTGGCAGCTCTGGCTTTTGGAACTCCTGGAAAGGAACACAAATGTTCTGGGCTGGAGGCTGGGAGTCTTCCTGCTCTTGGTGTGGAGGTCTGGTCCTTACCTGGGAAGATATAGGAGGTAGGGTTTATGTTCCAGGTAGCAGTTAGCTCTTGAGCATTTGAAGGTGGGCTGTTTTGTGTCCACACCATAGGAGCAGACCCCATAGTATTTGTTGATTGAAGAAACCTACTGTGATAGTGATATAGGATAAATATTTGAACTTGATCCTGTTTGTGGCACAAAGCTCCTAAAACCTGTGAAATTTAAGCGAGGAGAGCAACAGAATATTCTTTTTGTTAATGAGGTGGCTTGATCTCCACCTAAGGATGGGGTGGGTTACCAACCATGTGATTGGACAGCTTAGAACTTTCAGTTCCATCCCTGACCTTTTAGCCATTGGTGAGTGATTCAATCACTCATGCCTATAATGAAGGCTCCGTAAAACCCCAAAAGGATGAGGTTCAGAGAACTTGCTGGTTGGCGGACACAGGGAGATTCAGGAAGAGTGGCACATCTGGAGAGATTATGGAGGGGCTGTACCCCTCTCTCATATCTTTCTCTATACGTCCCTGCCACGTGGCTGTTCTTGAGTTACATCCTTTTATAATAAACTGGTAGTCAAGTAAAATGTTTGAGTTCTGTGTATCGAATTCATCAAACTCAACGAGAACTTCATTCGAACCTCTGATCAAAAGCTGGTAGATCAGGGGCACAGATGACAACCCGAGTTGACTATTAGTGTTTGAAGTAGGGTGCACAGTCTTGTAAGACTGATCCTTTAACCTGTGGTACTTGAAGTTCTCCACAGGTAGATGGTGTCCAAGTTGAGTTGAATTGTAGGGCACTTAGCTGGTGTCCAACTGGTATGTGGTGCGGGGAAGCCTACACACGCCTATGTTGCGATCTGGTCCAGGAACCCGAAAGAGCTGCTAAAAGGGTCATGCTACTGATGTGTGTTTAATGCATTTATTTCAGAAATGAATTTGTTTGGTATTTTCTTAGGAAGAAAAGGCAGTAAGTAGACCGCGAAAGTAAATAGAAAGTAACAAATCTGGGGGAGTGGGCGGAGTGTCATTTTCAAGAGTTTGCAGGAGAGCCCCGGGCTCTGTGGGGTACAGCGTGGATCCAGAAGCACAGCGCTTGCGACCGCTCGTGGCCTGCAGGTGTGCCAACCAGAGCACTGTGAGTGGGGCCTGGGGCATCCACTGCCACCTCTCCCACCTTCAGCCTTGTTAGGTCTGTCTGCTTATTGATAACGGGAAGGACAAGGGAGCCCTGGTGCCTCCCTCCTGGCAGTGATGGAGCTAATATGTGCACAGTGCAAGCATGGTGCCCAAGGGGTACTACCTGGGGCAAATGGTGGTAAATATCATCATCGTTCTTAGCAGTTGTGTGTGTTGTTGCTTTGCAAGTTGTTAGAGCGATGGGAATGCCCAGTGGTTCTCAAAGGAAGGTACTTGGGGAGTGTGTGGCGTGTTTAGAGACAGAACTCACTTGGATGCCATGTATGTCTTGCCCCCAATTCTTGAAGGACCTTCCTTATCCAGAACTGGATCTCAGAATGGCATTAAATATTAAACTAGGGAAAGACATTGTCAAATTCTTAAATATAAAACCCAAATAATGCTCAACTAAGGTGTTTAATGTGTGATATAGCCCCTACCCTTTTCTGCTTCGCCGACAGGTTTGAAACTACAGGTCAATATGTTTCTGTTCACATGTTACTTGATGCTGTGGGATGGAGTTGGCCGTCCTGAGTCCACAATTCCTGTTGAACTAGTGGCCTTGCACTCTGTGTTTTTCTTCTCTTCAGAGATCCTGGTTTTGATACATTGTATGGTGTTCCACTTTGGGCAAGCATCGAATGATCAGCATGTTTGCTGAAATACTCCAGTCTTCACTGAAACTAAATGGGTTTTGTGAAAGTGAAGGCAGCTTGATGGCACCCTTGTATGTGTCCCCAGATGGTGTTCTCCTGAAGGTACCGCCGAGAGGGAGGGTGAAACTTCTGAGCATGTGCTCCACCATTAAATAAGACAGTTGGGTGCGTGAAAAAGAGTGGAAACACCATAACATAACACCAAGTGCTAGTTATATTGTGTAACTTGAAAGTGGAAAATTATGTTCTAAGCCCTATAAAGGTAGTCAAAATATTCTGAGTTGATATTTACAGAATGATTGGATAAGCTGTTCAAACTGCACCAAAAAAATAGAAACTTATGTTTGTTTTGTCTACAACTCCACTAGTGATGGTAAACTCTTGACACATAAATAACCTGGAATAGTAATTGTGAGTGGACTGTATCTGGAAGATTTTTTAATGACTTGCCTGGCACAGGGTACTTTAAAATGATGGTACTTTAAAGTGATGCACTAAAATGCATGCACTAGCTTTTCTTCTATCTCCTGTTCTGCAGTTTGGGTCCTGGGGCTGGTGAGGTTGGGGATGGGTAGACTAGGCGCTTCTTGCCATCACTGGGCAGTGGCTCCCGGGCTTCAGAAGCCACCAGGAAGCATGTAGAGAGCCTGGAGCACTTCACACCTCATCAGAAAGCCATAAAAACAATTACCAGCCCATTAGGGACTTGACAAGGAGCTCCACAAAGCTGTCCTGGCTGGGAATTGCCAAGGCCAGAGTGAGTCACTGATGAGATTCATGCTGTGGACTTTTTTTTTTCTTTTTTGGTGGAAGATAGTAGATTCTAGAAGTGAGACATGTCTGTTGAGATGGCCTGGAAGAGCTCAGGCCAGGCTTCTCAAGGGTGGAACTGGTGACCTAGGCTTTTGCTGCAGGTATTGGGATGGTGATCCTCCCATCTCCCAACTCCCAAGGCAGTTTGGTGTTGGGGTTCAAGTTGTAGCCCTGCCTTTCCTCAGCTGTCATCCAGGGTTTGCAGTTCAGTCCTTTCTGGGATCTGACTCCAGGCTTGGCCTTCATCAGGACTCTTAAGTGGTCCCAGGCTGTGGCATCTGGTTCGGGGGTGTGGGGGATATGGAGTACTGAGTCCAGCTCAAGGGGCGGGGGGTGGGGGCACTGCTGACTTGGGCCTCATGGGAAGGACTTGTGATGTCACCTCCAGATGAGGTTGTACCTAGAATCCAAGATTAAATATTTATTTATTATTTTAAATTTTATTTATTTTTTAAATTTGTATCCAAATTAGCATATAGTAAAGCAATGATTTCAGACTCCTTAATGCCCCTTACCCATTTAGCCCATCCACCCTCCCACAACCCCTCCTGTAACCCTCTGTTCTCCATATTTATGAGTCTCTTCTGTTTTGTCCCCCTCCCTGTCTCCCTGTTTTTATATTATTTTTGTTTCCCTTTCCTTATGTTCTTCTGTTTTGCCTCTTGAAGTCCTCATGAATGAGGTCGTATGATGTTTGTCTTTCTCTGACTAATTTCACTTAGCATAATACCCTCCAGTTCTATCCACATAGTTGCAAATGTCAAGATTTCATTCTTTTGGATTGCCCAGTAATACTCCATTGTGTATATATACCGCATCTTCTTTATCCATTCATCCATGGATGGACATTTGGGCTCTTTCCATACCGTGGCTATTGTTGATAGTGCTGCTGTAAACATTGGGGTGCATGTGTCCCTTTGAAACAGCAGTCCTGTATCCCTTGGATAAATGCCTAGTAGTGCAATTGCTGGGTTGTAGGGTAGTTCTATTTTTGGTTTTTTGAGGAACCTCCATACTGTTATCCAGAGTGGCTGCACCAGCTTGCATTGCCACCAACAATGCAAAACAGATCCTGTTTCTCTGCATCCTCACCAACATCTGTTGTTGCCTGAGTTGTTAATGTTAGCCATTCTGACAGGTGTGAGGTGATATCTCAGTGTGGTTTTGATTTGTATTTCCCTGATGATGAGTGATGTTGAGCATTTTTTCATGTGTCGGTTGGCCATCTGGATGTCTTCTTTGGAGAGGTGTCTATTCATGTCTTTTGCCCATTTCTTCACTGGATTATTTGTTTTTTGGGTGTTGAATTTGGTAAGTTCTTTATAGATTTTGGATACTAACCCTTTATCTGATATGTCGTTTGCAAATATCTTCTCCCATTCTCTTGGTTGCCTTTTAGTTTTGCTGATTGTTTCCTTTGCTCTGCAGAAGCTTTTTATTTTGATGAGGTCCCAATAGTTCATTTTTGCTTGTTTCCCTTGTCTCTGGAGACGTGTTGAGTGAGCAATTGCTGCAGCCAAGATCACAGAGGTTTCTGCCTGCTTTCTCCTCGAGGATTTTGATGGCTTCCTGTCTTACATTGAGGTCTTTCATCCATTTTGAGTTTTTGTGTATGGTGTAAGAAAGTGGTCCAGGTTCATTCTTCTGCATGTCACCGTCCGGTTTTCCCAGCACCACTTGCTGAAGAGACTGTCTTTATTCCATTGGATATTCTTTCCTGCTTTGTCAAAGGTTAGTTGGCCATGTGCTTGTGGGTCCATTTCTGGGTTCTCTATTCTGTTTCATTGATCTGAGTGTCTGTTTTTGTGCCAGTACCATCCTGTCTTGATGATTATGGCTTTGTAGAATAGCTTGAAGTCTGGGATTGTGATGCCTCCTGCTTTGGTTTTCTTTTTCAAGATTGCTTTGGCTATTTGGGGCCTTTTCTGGTTCCATACAAATGTTAGGATTATTTGTTCTAGCTCTGTGAAGAATGCTGGTGATATTTTGATAGGGATTGCATTGAATGTGTAGATTGCTTTGGGTAGTATCGACATTTTAACAGTATTTGTTCTTCCTGTTCAGGAGCATGAAATCTTTTTCCATTTTTTTGTCTTCAATTTCTTTCATAAGCTTTCTATAGCGTTCAGTGTATAGATTTTTCACCTCTTTGGTTAGATTTATTCCTAGGTATTTTATGGTTTTTGGTGCAACTGTAAATGGGATTGATTCCTTGATTTCTCTTTCTGTTGCTTCATTGTTGGTGAATAGGGATGCAACCGATTTCTGTGCATTGATTTTATATCCTGCAACTTTGCTGAATTCATGGATCAGTTCTAGCAGTTTTTTGGTGGAATCTTTAGGGTTTTCCATATAGAGTATCATGTCATCTGCGAAGAGTGAAAGTTTGACCTCCTCCTGGCTGATTTGGATGCCTTTTATTTCTTTGTGTTGTCTGATTGCAGAGGCTAAGACTTCAATACTACGTTGAATAATAGTGGTGAGAATGGACATCCCTGTCTTGTTCCTAACCTTAGGGGGAAAACTCTGTTTTTCACAGGATGATATTAGCATTGGTCTTTCATGTATGGCTTTTATGATCTCAAGGTATGATCCTTCTACCCCTGCTTTCTTGAAGGTTTTTATCAAGAAAGGGTGCTGTGTTTTGTCAAATGCTTTATCTGGATCTGTTGAGAGGATCATATGGTTCTTGTCCAAGATTAAATATTTAAAATGTAACCGTATGTAATACATATTATATATAATATGTACATATAAATATATTTATATACATGTATAAAATATAACCCTCCTTTAGGATGTTTTCATGTGATTTAAATGGCTTAGGAGACAAAAATAAATAAGAAACGAAAAAGCAGATACCCTGGAGCAGTCCTGCTAAGATCTGGGCATCCAGATTGTAGCTGAGGGTGTTGGCTCCTCTTAGGGGTGTCCTAGTTTAGCGGAGAAGGTGGGTGAGGGAGGAGCAGTGACAGGCAGGATTCTAACTGCAGAATCAGCATGGTCAGGCAGTTAGACCTGGGATGTGGCATTGACTTTTCCAAGACGGGAGACCCTCAAGCTTCCCTTCTGAACTGCGGAAAGCACTGATGAGCCATGCAGCTGTCTTAGGTCCAGAACCTGGCATCTGGCAGTGCTACACCATTTTCATGAACTTGAGCTTTGATGCTTTTGCTGTCAAGAGTCAACAGTGTCTGGTGGGTGGGATTGAAGACATCACTGTTGTTTATATTACTGTAATGTCGGAAATGTCTAGCTTTCCACCTGCTTTGGAGAGTGACTCTTCACTACTTAGGTGCCTACTGGGTGCCACTACCGTGGTAAGTGCTGTAAGGGAAATAGGCATGTTAAGTACATGCAGTACAAAAAGGGGGGCATTTCCATCCACTCTCATGATTCTGACTAGAAGCTGTGTGCTTGGAGTTTCTAACTCTTAGAGTTCTGGATCTGCTGTGTGCTGTGCCCACTGGATACCTGAGCTTGATCCCACATGCATCTCCTATTTCTCACCCCCCACCAGAAGGGCTCGGCTCACCCATGCCTTGTGTCCCCAGTGAGTTCAGCATGGAACACTGACCATTCACCTCTTCTCCAACTGTGTGACCTGTGTCCTATTTCCCAAGGATGCTAGGTGACTCTTAAGAGCAGGAATGGAGGTCCTTCCTCTCTCTCAGCGTGGAAGGGTAAAGGGGCCTTGAAGGAACAAGCAGTTGGGTTTCAAGGAGCTAGTCCTAGAACCCCTGAGTCTCGATTTCTCCACTTGAACTTGGGGATAGAATTCATTTCAAAGGTGGAGAATTTTCTATGCACATTTAAAAAGTGTGTATGTGTATATATTTTGTCTCTTTAATAGGATGGTTACATTGAACGTTCTCTTGAATCTCGTCCTTGTTGTCATTCGCCAAGGAAGTTTGCACATAAAATTCTAATGGTACCCTTGATTTCTCCTGATCCTGAAGTGTACAGAATCTGACTTCTATTATTCTTAAACTAGATGTGAGGCTTGAGCTAAGCAGAGGAAAAACAAACCCGCAGTGCCTCTCCCAGGTCTGTTGTTTCTTAGATACAAACAGAAAATGGGCAAACTATACTTTTGGGACTGGAGCTCGGCCCCATGAAAAGGCAGGATGTCAGAGTGGGATGGGCAGCTTTTGTTGTTGCCTGTTGCTGCAAGGTGCATTTTTTTCTTTCCTTACTCCTTTAGGAGGGCAACAGTCCCAGACCCAAGAGTTGAAGAAGTCCTCACTTTGTGCCCAAATGAACTCACATGGTTACTGGTTATTGTCCTTTCCTGGAGCATTGATTTTCTTTTTTTTAATATGTTTGCGGGGCACCTGGGTGGCTCTGCGCATTGAGCGTCCAACTCTTGGTTTTGGCTCAGGCTATGATCTCCCAGTTTGTGAGTTGGACCCCTGAGTCAGGCTCTGCACTGGCAGCACAGAGCCTGCTTGGAATATCCTCCCTCCCTCCCCCCCCCCCACTCTCTCTCTTCCCCTCCCCTGCTCACTGTTTCTCTCAAAATAAGTAAAAACTTAAAAACAACTTCCCTGTGCACATAGACCCTAGGATGATGTAGCATGGATTTTTACTTGATTCTGATAGGGGTACATCTTAGGGGAATCCTTAAATCCTGCTTTCCTTACTTGCACAGGAGCAGGAAATTCTACTTGGCTCCTCAGAAGGACGCTGGGGCTGCCCTCACCTGCCCTCACTCCTGTCCTGGGAGAGATGGGTGGACATGGGGTAAGGCAGTGATCCAGTGAGGCCCAGGTTTTCCCTTTTCTTTGAGTGTAAGAATCCTCAAGATCCTTGCTTAGCCATGGGTGAGCAGCCTGCCCTCGGCATGGGCCAGGGGTCATTGTTCCTTCTGAACCACATGGTTCCTTCTGAACCACTAGGAAGCCTGTCTGGCCAGGGATGGGAGGCCAGTTCTCTCCAGGGGGGCATCAGTGGTAAGGCTGCATCAGTGTGGCTGGCATGCCTCTTTTCCCATGGGCCTCTGAACTCAGGAGGGAAAGACCACAGTGTGGTTTGTGGACCCCTAGAGCCCCACAGAGAAGTTCTGTGTATATGAGGCTCAAGAGTTAGGCATGTGGGTACTTGAGCTCTTCCCCTTCTCCCAGAGGCCTAGAATGCCATTGCCAAGTAGCTTAGAGATGAGCTGTGTGTGCAGCAGAAAGGGATGATGTGTCCAGAGCAGAGATGACCGGCAGCTGCTTCTGCCTTCTCTGCAGGGTTTCCAGCTTGGAGTAGGGTGGCCGTGCCAGGCTAAATTAAAACTGGAGGTGCCCTGAGCTTTCTTCTTTTTAAGGCTGGAGTATTTGAGGTGAAAGAGAGGGAGTGAGTCTAAAATAAAATGTGACTCTGTTGGGGGGGGGGTGTGTGCAGCCAGATGCTCTCTTTGGGCTCACTGTTCTAGAAGAGATGGAGCCTGGTTCGTGCTGGGGTCTTGTTCTGACATGCATGATGGCCATTGTCCTGAGTTCTGCCTGTTTTTATCTGGGAGAACGTTCTATACTTGGATATTTTTGGTAAACACTTCCTTAAGTAACAAAAGCGATGTAGGACATCGTCCTCTGATCTCTGGCTTTGGTGTGTCAAGGTGTGAACCCCACACGATTTTGAGATGAGAGCATCTGTGGCAAACTTGCTTTAGAAAAGTCCCTTTGTTTAGAGACTGATATAACTGGATGGTGACGGTTGTAGTACGCCTGGCATGATTCTCCACTCAGCGTTCTGAGGGCAAAGTGGGAAGTTAAACTCACAAACTCTGGGACCTGGAATAATCCTGGAACAGAATTTATGGAAGCACTGACTGATGGCAAGATTTGGGGAGAAATAACGACAGGACCACATAGATGAACGACCTGTGTCGTTCATGAATGCAACCAACTTGGAAAGATCAGGAGTTCACCTGTGTGGACAGGAAGTGATGCTGCCTTAGCTTTCATTCCTCCTGCCTGTGACACATGGCCTATGAATACTCTAACCAATAAGTGGTATTGCCCATGCATGGGAAATGAGCAACTGGAGGGTAGAGAGCCCAAGAACTGGAGTTTTGTCAGGGTTCAGTTTCTGATGCTGGAGCCTCTTCCCATGAGCAAAATGCCTGGTTTCGTGTGATGAGGCCAATACTCCTGAGGAGGGGGTGCTTCAGGCAGAGGTGTGTAGTATGCTGAGGCTCAGAGCCTTTCCTTGGTATGGATTTTGAGGACCTTAGAGGCCCTTGGCACTTGAGCAACCTGCTTCTGAGGGAGAGGGCTCATGGAAGAGGTGGAGAGAAGTCACTTTGCCAGCAATTGGCCCTCTTCCCACACAAGCACTAGGGTCCCTGCATCTGAAGGGGTGCTGACGGGTGCTGGAGAGTCCAGACAGGGATCCCTCAGCCAAGTTGGGGCGGTCTTGCCCAGGGAGGCTTCTTCATAACAGGGGTAGGTGCTGCAGGGGGTACTGTGGACAATGGCAAATTCAGGGAATTGGAGCTCAGGCAAGTTCAAGGCCTCCAACCACAGGGGGCATGGCCTGGGTCTTAAGAAGTCCTGAGACATGCATGTGTTGAGCCTTGGTCTTATCACTCTAGTAGCATGAGACCTTGAGTAGGTTACTTAATCTTCCCAGGCCTCAGGTGACTTTCTTGTAAAGGGGGAGTCCTCGTTGTGTGCATCTCATGGGGTGGGCTGGAGGTCTGGGTAAGATGATGTAGGTCCTGCCCCTCCAGCTTCAGCTCTGCAGGACTCCTAGGGACTTCCCAGACAGGCCATTTGGCCCATGACTCTGTGTCCTGTTGGTTGACTTCTATTCAGACTTTGGGGCTTCCCTCACATGCCCCGCCACACCACAGGGAAAATGATGGATGACCTTGCATGCCCCCTACAGAGGAGATGGGGCACATCAAGTGCTTGTCATAACCCCCTGCACATGGTAATTGGTGGCTCTTGTGTGGTAGTGCTGGTCCCCATGTAGGAGGGTAGACATTGGATGGAGCTAGTCCATCCGGCTCACACCCTGGCTTTACCACTAAAAGGCTTGTGATCTTGAGCAAGTTACTTCTCTCTGCCTCCCTTTTCTCCCCTGTAAAATGACACAGTCATAAGGCTGTTGGCATTAAATGAGTTAATCCACATCAGGTGTTGAGAACCCCATTGGGCACCTGGTAAGACCTATGTAAGCATGGTAGGGCAGCTACGATTAGCTTCCCTAGCACAATGCGCAGCACATAGTGGGGCCTAAAATACCTCTTTGAGTAAGAAGGGCAGAAGAATTTGGGATTATGGTGAGTCAAGCTGAAATATTAGACCCATAGATTTGTCTTCCTTTTCTTCCTGAAACCTTCTCCAGTTTCCCTGTAATGTTGTTAAGATATAGAAGCCAAAGTTGATGTATCTGCTTTAAAAAAAAAAAAAGCCTGCCAGAGCAGGGCACAGAAGGACTGCTTCCCACCCTCCAAGACCCTGACCCTCAGCCCCAGTCTCCTCCACCGCCCCTCCCCTAGGGATGTGACAAGGCTGCGTACAGCAAGGACAAAACTTTACTGGAACCAAGCAGGATGCATCTCTTAGTTCCCCTCTGGTCTTGTCTGCATTTCATGCTCAGGCAGCTAATTTGTACCTCACCATGGAGCACATTTTTTTACTTCTGGCTACTGTAATGGCACATGGGAAGGGCGGTTTTAATGAATTACTGTTTTCTTTTGGAGATTAAGCTTTCATTATAAATATAATTGTGGACACTTAGCCTTCTGGTACTTAGATATCATTTGCCAATTAGGATAATGGATTAGAAAGTCCCTTGGAAAGTGACAGGGACAAAGTTAAGCCTGTAACGCAGCTCAGGGTGCTGGCAAATGGATGCTTTGCCAACTGAAAGCAACATAGATCAAGTCTGTCCACAATATGTGTGTGCTAAGAGGTCTGAAAATATTCATGACCTTTGAGAAAGGGAGATTAAAATTAGTAGGCAGCCGTGTGGCAGCCAGCTCCCTTAGTTTGTGATGTGGTCATTCTGGAGCCACTGCCGTGCTGCCACATGCTTCTGGGATGGCTGCGGGGCAGGAGGCTGTGCTGCATAAGTTTAGAATTCTGTAATGTAACGTAATGTAATGCTGAAAGCATTTGTGATGGGTCTGGATCTAATGTGGTGATGTTCCCATCACTTGTAGAGGGCCTGGGTCTTCTGGGTACTTTGTCTTGTTCCTTCTAGAGCAGGATTTCCTCACTGCAGCAGTGTTGATATTTTGTGCAGGATACTTAATTATTGTGGGTCATCCTGTGCATTGTGGGGTATTGACCAGCATCCCTGGCCTCTGCCTGCTATATGCCAGAAGCAATACCCCTAGTTGTGACAGAAAAAAAAAATGCTTCCAGACATTGCTAAGTATCCATTGGGGGGGCAGAATTGGCTTTTCCCCCTTACGTTGTGCCAATTGGGTCTATTCCTAACTCTTAAGTGTGTTGATACTAGGGCCCCAACCTTCAGAAAAAAGAGATCTCTGGATATCCTATGTGAGCGTAGAGAGCTAGCCACATGGATTTAAAGGCCTAGGGTCTACAGATAAACTGGTCTTAGGGAAGGTCTTGGGAGGTGAGTGGTTTGATAAAAACCTGGAAGGATCTTTACAGGTAACATAGAAGGGGGCTAAAGAGACACTTGGAGAAAAGACACCTGAATGGGTATGGGCAGGAGCAGAGTGAATTTGGCAGTAGAGGGAATCCACTCTACTTGGACAGAGGATAGAAGCAGGAAACACCATGGGTGGGGATAGGTGTGGGTGAGAAATACTAGGCAAAGAAATGCATGGGTTTTCTGACTTACCCACTGCTTCAAGGCATCATTGTTTGGTTCAAACGAGATAATAATTTAAATTATTGGGTTGCCCAAAGATTATTATTAAGGTCCTTGTATAGACAGTCTTCAAATAGATGAGATTTTAATTTTATTTACTAAGTAGAAAATCAAGGAATCACTGAATAAGATTTTTAGCAGGGGAATAAGATGGAAATAGGCTGTAAAGAAGAATATTGTAGAAATGGTATATAGAATGAATAGTATGGAAAGAAGCCAAAACATGAGGGTGGAGGAGAGGAGGCTGGTGTAGCTGACCACCTTCCCTCACTGCCAGAATATTTCAGGGTTTCTAGGTGGTGGTGGTGGGGCTCCAGGGTTATACTGAGAAGTGTGGTTGAGGGATGCAATGATTGGCCTGATTCCATGATGAACTGAATATGGTTATACTTTTCTTGCTTCCCAGGTTGATTGAAAGTGATGTGTAGTATTAAAACAACACAAAAAAGTATTTTAAACAAATGTGGATCATGACAAATCAGAACAAAGAAACAAATGATACTAGGATATGGGATGAATTAGTTCCTGTAGCTGGTCATTCAACATTAGCACTAAACTTGCTGGTAGTTGAATGCAAAGGGTGAATATGCCTTAGAACCTAGATGTTTCCCTTTGTTTGAAATATCTCTTTGAGATTATGTAGAGGATGAAACCAGTGTTTGGGCTCTGATTTGGATTATTATACAAAGGCACAGAATGTTTGTAGCTACACGTTTTAAAAAACCACCCAAACCTTGTTAAAACGGGCATTTCTTATATTGAGCCATTTTCGGAAAAATGGAGGCACATTGAAAAATCTTGCTTCATTGGTCTTAGTGGTGTCATTTCTGTTTTTTTCCAAATCCCTTTCTGAAGCTCAGCTGGTGCCCAATGGAGCATGGCCAGCCTGGGAGGGTTGGCTGACTTGGGGAGACTATTGTGCATACAGTATTGGGCAGACTGAGTTGAGATTATATAAGGACAAGATCTGTTACTTAGGAAGATGGTACTGCAGGCATGTGAAAGGGGAGAAGTGGGCTGTGAGTTTAGGGTTTCTTCTGATGCTACCCACAAACACAGGGGTGGGTACAACTAGAATCGCCCAGGTTGATCCATTCACTTTACATCACACTCACACTCATGGAGGTACCAGAATAACAATACTGCTAACGCCAGCAATATAATTACCTAGGAGAATTAAATTTTTTTCTTTCTTTTCTGCTTCTATGTTCCTCACTTTTATACTTCTGAATCTACACTATCAAATCACAGACCCATTTTCAACCATCCTCTCCATTGTAGCCCTGATATACTTAGAGTTGCCCAGTATCCTCCTGTTTGCATTTACCACCAATGCCTATGTGGACACCTTTCTAGACGTTCGTTTTGAGTGTCCTAAGCTCATTCCCTACTTAGGGAGCCCTTGGGGTCAAAATTGGTTCTGTAATAATTCTAAAATGTTTACTTTCCAACCCCCACCTCTTTCTGTTAAGAGAATGCAGTGGAGTTTTCCAGATGCTATGACTTAGGATCTCCCCACAAACTGCATAAGCAGGTAGGTGAGTCAGGCTGTTGTATATTAAGAGAGAATGTTAAGAGATTTACAAAAAAACCCCGCAATGCTGTTGTACTTATTATTTTTGTTTGGGAAAACAGTTATTTTCCCTAAAATGTTATTTATGTTAGCATGAAATGGGGCTGTTAGTTTTTGATGAGTAAAACATTTAAAACTTTGTTTTAATTTCTAAAAGGTAAATAATGTGCATATCACCCACCTTTGTTTTTTATCATGAACAAAGCTCTTTGGGCTCCTTGATAATTTAGAGTATACAGAGTCAGAGATTAAAATTTGAGGATCCTCACTCTAGTAGATTCTTTAGGAAGGGCCTTGAGGTTTTGCACACTCACAGTTTTTTTGGTACACTTGATACTGAAATTTGTTGCTTTGTGTAATATACTCGGCTCTTGTTTTCTTGTTACTCCATTTCCTTCTATATCAAATGTTGGTTTAAAAAAGTCTGGTGATAATCTACTTCATAAGTCACTTGTTTTTGCTTGGACACTCCTTCCTCCCCGCCCCCCCCATATTTTCTTCTGTAAAATTCAGTAATTAGACTGTGTCTTGATGTATGTTCTTCCAGGCCAGTATTCTCAGGTACATAGTGGGCTCTTCGAATATGTATTTTCAAATATACAGATTAATTTTAGGAAAGGCTTTTTATATTACAGTTCTTAATATTGGTTCTCTTCCTTGTGGGCTTCAGGGGCTCCGATTTTCTGTAGGTTAGATCTTCTTTTTCTCCTTCTCCTTGCAGTAATTGACTTTGTTTTGAATCCTTTTTTTCTTTACGAATTAACAAAAAGTTCTCCTTGAAATTTACATATATTTTAAGCATTATCTGTTGTGTTCCTTTACTCTGGTTTCTTCCAGTTTAGTATTCATTTCTGAAATGATTTAATTTCAAACATCCAAGTTCTGTCATTTCATTTAGAAGTTTTCCTAGTTCTGATCTATATTGTTCTTGTATTATATTAATTCTCTGTATCTTTGATATCATTTTTTAAAAAGTAGGCCATGGATTTTTTTGGGGGGCCTTTTTGGCATGCTTACATTGTGTATAAGATGGTCATTCAGCTCCTTAATCACTTTTTCCCCTGTAGTAACTCTGCATGTGATTTGGCCTTTTATACTTTTATGTTGCTCGTTTTTATGTTGCTCGTTTTTATGTGACATTAATTTTCCTGAGCTTTTAGAAGGCAGCTTGGTTCAGTGTTGTTTTCCTAACATCACAGTTTCCACATCTATTTCAGTATAGTGTTCAGAGACATGGCTGCTTGCATTCTTAGACTTGTGGGCTCCATTCCTGTCTATTTTTAACTGGATCATCTCTTTCCTTTGTGTTGTTCCTATCTTGCTCAGTTTTGATGCCACTCCCAACAGTTTCTCCTATCCTGGAAGGGTGCCTTGGCAGCCAGTTTGAAGAGTTCACAGGGGCTAGACTGCTCCAAGTCATTCAGTCCTGACCATGGGCTCATGGACTCGCCTGGTATGGGATTGGTCAATACCCATCTCAGTTTCTGCTGCTGTTCTCAAATTGGCCTACCATACTTTCCAGTGAATACCTGTTAGCTATTTTGGGTTCTCCTATTCTCATGTCTGTCAGATGTCTCATTGTTTCCTCTATTTCTGCTAAGCAGGTGACAATACCATGCATGTCTTAAGGCTAGTGGTAATGTCCTCACCCACTTATATTTTAGTGTTTTGGGTTTTTTTTTTCCCCTTACCCACTTGTAGCTGACATTAGTTATTTGATAGGAAGAGATGTTGGGTTTTTTGGTCTGGTTGCTTTTTTAAAGATCAAATTTACTTAAAATTGTTTCTTAAAATTGTGTTTACCTTTGTATAACAAAGCCCTCAAAACAATAGTGAATGGTTTGAAGATAAAAGGTTCCTTCTCTATTGTGTAAAAGAAGCCAGAGCTAGTATGGCAGGTCCAAGTGTTCCAAGGTAATCAAGGACATAGTTCCCTCTTTCTTGCTGGCTCTGCCATTCTCAGAACATCCCCTCACTGTTCAGAATAACCACTTGAGCTCGAGTCATTGCTTCTGAATTTTAGGTAGCAGAGAGGAGGGAGCTCTGAAAAAGTGCCTTTCTGGAAGTTTCCACCTACAGAAGTTAGTTCTGTACCTACATATAGCTGTTAAGGAGTCCTGGAAATAAATGCTTCCAACTGACCTCAGGGCCACCCTCAGTAAAACTGGGGTTCTTCTCATGAGAAGGAAAGGGAGAGTGAATGGATCTTTCCTGCTGTGTACATGAACAAACATACAGAAAGTGAATAAATATGTAGGAAGTTGAAAGGACATTTTGAGTATGATTTTAATCTTTAACATATTTTTATTTATGCTGTTCTTCAAATGAAAACATTTCAGTGCTGTGAGTTGAATTTTTTGCACAAATCTTGGAATGCTGATGGCATCTCAGTGAAGATCTTGAGTCTCTTGGTGGGAGGGGACAGGTGACCCTCCTTTCTGCCTTTCCAGCAGTAATTCCTAAGTCTGTCTTTTCACTGTGGTATTATGCCAAACCCTGAGTACATCCACGCTGTGATGGCTGGATTTAAGGATTCCGTGGTTTCTTTTTTATTTAGATAGGTAAGCATCCATATAGCCATTAAAACATACATATCATGGGAAAAGTGCTGGGTGATTTTTCCACTTTCATACTGAAGCTGGGATGTCCTCATGGGAGTTTTTGCAGTTCCTGGACTAACTAGAGTCACAGAACTTGGCAGAATCTGAGTCTGATGTTAGGTTGGAAAACTCTGTATTGGGCTCACTTTTCTGTAAAGCGTGAGGAGCCACAGATGGTCTTTGGTGACTTAGGTAAATGAAAAAGCACACTCTTTGCTGTTCTATGTGTGTTGACTATTGTGAATAATGCTACAATAACGTTGGTGTCTGAGTATCTCTTTGAGACCTTGCTTTCAATATTTTTGTGGATATATGCTCAGATATATATCTGGATATATATATCCAGATATTGGTTGGTGTTGTTGCTGGATCATAGAGTCATTCTATTTTTAGTTTCTTGAAGAATAGCTGGATTTTCCATTGTGGTGGTGCCATTTTACATTCCCACCATCAGTGCATGAGGTTCCATTTTCTGCACCTCTCCATCAACACATTTAATTTTTTTTAATAGCAATTTTGATGAGTATGAGCTGATCTTTCATTGAAGTTTTAATTTGAATTTCTGCCATTAAATCTTTGAGTCTTTCTTTCACTCTTTTATTTTTATTTTATTATTTTTATTTATTTATTTTTTTTTTTAAATTTTTTTTCAACGTTTATTTATTTTTGGGACAGAGAGAGACAGAGCATGAACGGGGGAGGGGCAGAGAGAGAGGGAGACACAGAATTGGAAACAGGTTCTGAGCCATGAGCCCAGAGCCTGACGCGGGGCTCGAACTCACAGACCGCGAGATCGTGACCTGGCTGAAGTCGGACGCTTAACCGACTGCGCCACCCAGGCGCCCCTCTTTCACTCTTTTAAATGGAGAAATTGTAGGGTATTCTTTTTGTGGAAAGAGCAGTTGTTTTGGAATATTACGGGTTTTCAGGTGGTTTAGTGCTGCCATCTGGGCTGAGAGAAGCCACCTCTGTGCTTCCTGGAGTCATTTTTCAACTCTTCACTGAAACTGTTACCGCATTGCTGTCGTGCTGTGTCTTTTTTTGCAAAGAGTACAGTGGAAGCACAGAGGCTAATGTGAATTACCTTTATAGAGAATCTTCAGAAGCATAATGGAAATATTTTGGCTTCTTGAAAATGCAAAGGTCTTGGGAACACCTGGGTGGCTCTGATGGTTGAGTGTCCGACTTCGGCTCAGGTCATGATCTCATGGTTCATGAGTTTGAGCCCCATGTTGGGTTCTGTGCTGACAGCTCAGAGCTTGGAGCCTCCTTCAGATTCTGTGTTCTCTCTCTCTGCCCCTTCCCCGCTCATGCCCATGTGCGTGTTCTCTCTTTCAAAACTAAACATTAAAAAAATTAACGCAAAGGTCTTGCCATTGCTTGCTTAAAAATTATTTGCTGTTTATTGAAAGTTTGAATATAAACATTCTGCTGAAGTGGGTGAGATACTAGGCTCTAAATACTGTACTATCCATACTGATCCCCCCCACCAACGGAAGATGTGTTATAACCAATATCTCAATCATTTTCGTTGGGGGGGGGGGGGGTTTTATCAGGTCCCTCAGCGATCAAACAAATAAAATTTATTTGTTATAAAAACAAACACCCATAAATACACAATAAAATTTTTTTTTTTTTTTTTTTTTTTTTTTTTTTTTTTTAGTAGACAAGTTCTCTCTCATAAACAGTACGCCTTGGCTCTCAGTTTCTTCATCATTTCTATTTTGTTGTCCCTGTGGCCTGTCTGTTCTTACTCGTTCCCTTTGCTTGGTCTAATTATTTTGAAATGCGTCCCCACACCCCCCAACCTAAGCCACACTTCTTGGCAAACTGGTTTTAAGGCGCACATTTGCAAGCAAGTTATGGACCATTTACCCCTGTAACCACTTAAAAAATGCAAAACACGCATAGGTAACTGTCTGAACCATTTTTAAGTGTCTGGTTTAGCGGTATTAAGTACATTCACATTGTTGTGCAACCCCCACCACCAGCCATAGTAGAACTATTCTCATCTTGCAAACCTGAAACTCCATTCCCATTAAACAGCGACTTCCCATTTCCACTGCCCCGTGGCCCCTGGCAATCACCATTGTACTTCCTGTCTCCGTGAATTTGACCACTTCCTCCAGGTTGCTATAAGCAAGCAAGTGGAATCCTACAATGAGATGGAAACACTTTTCCTGCCCACTTCCCTTGTATATGGGCAGGGCACTAAAAAAAAATCTGATTGGTTGCTCTCTGCCCGTACCTCTTGGCTCTTGGATGGAGACCCGAGGACCTGCTACTCACAATGCAGTCTCATTTGTGAGGGAGGCCTCTGTTAGGCCATAGACCTGTAGTGTGGGGAAAGGACTGGCATGAGGGAGGTGATTCTCTTTTCTTTTTCACTTTTTTTTTTTTTTTTAATTTTAGAGAGAGAGAGGGGGAGAGAGGCAGAGGGAGAGAGAGGATTTTAAGGAGGCTCCACACCCAGCACAGAGCCCAATGCAGGACTAAATCTCACGACCCTGGGATCATGACCTGAGCCAAAATTGAGTTGGATGCTCAACTCACTGAGCCACCCAAGTGCCTCGCTTTTCTTAGTGTATCTACAGAGACGACAGCAGGACTGGCACTGGGACAATGAGGGTGATGGGGGTGGGAGGGGTGGAGGTCTAACAAAATGTGACCGGGAAGTAAGTGTCTATGGCCATCTTCTTCTGGGTGGAATCTTTCTCTTTTTCTCCATGGAACAGAGGAGAAGATGGAGTCCATAGGTAGAGTGAATGGTCAGAGGAGAAAAGATTGTGAAGGCATTTGACATTGAGGGAGGAGTTTTAAGGAGGAGAGCTAGGGCCACAGGCTTCTGTCTCTGTGTCTCAGATGTGAAGATGGGAGGTTGGCCGACCTCTTGATCTAGGTGGACAGTGGGATAACTCTTGTTTCCAGAGGTGAGCCACTGAATATGGGTTGTGGTGAGGGAGCGTTTTGGAGGATGGGATGCATGGTCCTTTCTCCACTGCCAAGAACATGGGGGAGATGGGGCAGGCAAGTGTCTTCTAGAGAGCCTTGGACTAGGAGGCTGGATCCCCAGATTCATGCTGGGCACCATTTTCTACTTGTGTGAGACCTTGGTTGGGTCATTGTACCTCTCTGATCCTCAATTTCCCAGTCTGTGAAATGGGCGCAATAATACCTTGTGCTCTCTGAGCTTTAGTGAAGATCAGATGTGGTGAAGGAAGAGTGCTGTGAAGCACTCTTTTTAGTCCTCAGCTTCTAGTGATGAGGCAGCTCCTACAGGACGTCTCACGTGGGGTGCACTGCAGGATGGCTATAATTGGCTACAAAAAGCTGAATGCCCATTTTGCCAGCTTACTGACTGACGTGTATAAACAAGTCAGTCACATAAGAGATGATGCGCACACAGATGTGGCCAGCTCATTTTTGTCCTCATAGGTTTGCTGGCTGGGAGCTGGAGGCAGTTGGGTATTGGGGGGAGCTTCATTAATGGCATTCCTCAGATATTTGATGGTGTCAGATGGAGGTAGCCGAGTGTGACCAGCCTGTATCCTAGGGACTAAGGGTGGTGGGGGTGGGGGCGGACAGGTTTCACCTCTGTAATGCTGCCAGGAGATCTGATGTTAGTGTCCCATATATTCAGGTACATCTGCTCGAGATTCTATATTTTGAGATAAAATTCACATACCGTAAAACTTCCTACTTCTGAGAAAGCATTTATTCTCCCTGGTTATTTAGTACATTCAGAGTTGTTCGACCATCATTCCTGGCTAAGTCCAGGATGTTTTCATTTACCCGCTGAAAAACACCTTGTGCTCACCAGCAGTTCCTCCCTATTCTTCTCCCCAGGTCCTTGGTAACCACGAATCTACTTTGTCTGGATTGGCCAAGCCTGGAAATTTCATATAAATAGAATTGTGGGATATGTGGCCTTTTGTATCTGGTTTTGATTGAGCATATTTCTAAGCTTTATCTGTGTTGTAGCATGGATCAGTACCTGATTTCCTTTTTATGGTTGAACAATATTCCATTGTATGGATATACCACATTTTGCTTCTCCATCCCCAAAGTTGATGGACCTTTGGGTGGTTTCCACAGTTTCGGTTATTAGGAATAATGTTGCTATGGACACTGAGGTGTGAATGTTCACATATGGATGCATTTTCAGGTCTCTTGGATAAATGCTTTTAAAGTTCATTAAAAAAAAATCCATTGGCTTCTTAAGGCAGACGTCTTTTAAACATGGTGCTTTTGAAGTCATCATGATTCACTGATAGCCCTGAGCCCAGGAGATGATGACAGGGAGCAGTGGGCAGGATGGAATTACTGAGCCAACAGGGCTTTGCCTTTTGGTGTCTAAAAGCAGAAAGTCTGACGAAGCTCCAGGGCCGAAGAAGGCCAGCATGTCTCCCTTTCTCTGATGACAGCCAAGAGGCCTTCCTCAGTAAAGATTCATAAGCTCTGAAGATGGTAAGGAACCTGAGTGCTTCTCTTGGTCAGTATCTAGGTACGGATATGATGACCATGTCGTCTGAGAGGAGAGGTGACTTATCTAAGGTCACACAAGAAGCACTGGCAAGTCCAGGGCTGGAGTCCATTTTTCCATGACTTTCGATCAGTCCTCCTTGCCTGACATCTCTGATGCGACGTCGTGGGGCCTCTGTGAGCCTTTCCCTTCCTTTATGTCTGAAAGGGAAATGGCTTTGTGCCAAGTGGGATTTCATCTTTCTGAATTTTAAGGCCTTGACAAATCTGTTCCAGTTTTCCGAGTATCCGAGCTTGAACCACAGTGAGTTTCCATCAGCTGCAGAAAACCCCACAGTTACTCACAGCCTCTTTTGTTTCACATATGCCGAGAGGCGTGTCTGCCGGGCCCGAAGCTGTGGCCAGCGGTGACGCAAGTTAGAAACTCCAGCTGGCTCGGTGCTAGGAAAGCTCTCTTGGTTAGACTCTGCTAAGTCATGACAATGAAGTGAAAATCTGCCAGGACAGTTTGGGCAGGAAGGGGGCTATGGAGGTGCAGGGAGCATGGACGGCTCAGTGAAAGTCCTCCAGCGCTGGAGCTGGCAGAGCCCTGGCCCAGCTCAACTGGGCGAGTGGACGGTGTAGGCAAGGGCATCTGGGTTGCCCTTCTGTTCCCCCGGGCACTGGCCAAGCTTGTCTGTGGGCCTCTGCAGGCTTCCCGCAGCCCCCCCTTTGGAACAAGTCTGGCAGAATAGAGTAGGGCATCGCTTTAGGTGACAGGGACCCGGGGGTGTGGGTGTAGAAGGAAGAATCCTGGTTAGTTCACAAAGCCCCGCAATTCACTTCGTACCTTTAACTCAATGTCTCTGAGACCATCTGCAGGACGAGTGGCAAGCCTTCCTTTTGTGCCACCTACCAGGCTGGGGACATCAGAAGCCCTCCTGGGGTGTTAGGGTGTGTTTACCAATACTGCAAACTTTTTTTTTTTTTTGAATATTTATTTTTGAGAGCAAGATCAGGCGTGCCACCAGGAGAGGGGTGGAGATGGAGAGAGACCGAATCCCAAGCAGGTTCTGTAGAGCCCGACCAGGGACTGGAACTCACAAACGGGGAGTTCATGACCTGAGCCAAAAACCAAGGGTCAGATGCTTAATCAACTGAACCACCCAGGCATCCCAATACTGCACACTCTTAAAGTGGAACTTATCATTTAAGGACCTCACTGTTCATCTTTACAACAGAGGATAGGCCCCAAGAAAGAGTTGGAACACTTAGTCATAATAAAAACTGGAAATTTTGTTAAGAAATAAAAAATAAAAAGGTAAAAGATGTTAGTGCAAAAATTACAAATTTCATTGGAATAATTCATGTTGTAAATTATTCCAGAGTTTCCTCAGCATCTGTCAAAGACACTTCAATTTAAGGTAGGATTATTAGTAACTGTGTTGGTATATCTAAACAATTTCTAGCAGCAATTGGGGCCTGAACCCCACTGCAGTCCGGTCCACTCTCTGAGGGTGGGGCCTGGGCATTGGTGTCCTTTAAAACTTCTCCAGGTGGGGGTGCCTGGGTGGCTTGGTCAGTTGAGCGTTTGACTTCAGCTCAGGCCATGATCTCACGGTTCGTGGATTCGAGCCCTGCGTTGGGGTCTGTGCTGACCGCTCAGAGCCTGGAGCCTGCCTCAGATTCTGTGTTTCCTTCTTTCTCTGCTTCTCTCCTGCTCAAAATCTGTGGTGCTTGGTCTCTCTCAAAAATAAACATTGGAAAAGAAATTTATTAAACTTCCTCAGGTAATTCTCAAGGGTGCTAATTCAAGCTCTGGGGCCCTCAGGGTAACTATAAGCCGTCGCTTATTTTGTGCCCCACCTGTGCTAAGCAGTCTACTTACGGGGATCACATTTCTGCCTCATTAGCAGAGAGGTTTTGTTATTCCTTCCATATAGCGGCAGAAACTGAGCTTAGCCGGGTTAAGTAACCTAGGGCCCCCCTTCCAGTCCCCAGCTGCCCCCTGAAAGTTTGGACAGTGCTGGCTCCCAGCCCAAGCCTCCCTCAGCTCCGGGGGCGATCCTGCCTGCTGCAGGGACTGTCTCCCTCAACAAGCCCCCAGGAGAGCCAGCCCCAGGTCAGGCAGACGCAAGGTGTTGTCTGCTCCAGGTATTGGTGACCTACCTCCCAGGAGAGAAGCGGCAGGGCCTGGGGGCTGGCTTGGTTTATGGACCTAGGCTTTTGCTGCTGTGAGGTCTCACCTGACCTCTTGAGGGTTCCACTCTTATCTGTAAATCAGGGATTGTAGTGTGTACCTTAGAGGGTTGATGGGGGGAATTACGTGAGCCAGAAGGAGGATTTGGCATAGTGGCCAACACGTGACAAAGATGAGGGTTGTATGTCATGTGGCCCAACCCCCTCCCAGGCTGCACACCCCGCTTCTGTGTGCTTGTGTGTCACCTGGAGACATGGATGCGGTAGGTCTGGCATGGGACCTGAGATGCCGCGTTTCTGACAAGTTCCTAGATGACGCTAAGGCTGCCCGACTCTGCTCCTGGGATTCTCACGCAGCCAGCGCAGTGGCCAGCAGGGTGCTGCAGGCATGGCCGTGGGGTGAGTCGAGGTGGTGTGTGTTCACCGCGTTGGCCCTCGCATTCCTGGATCTGGGGCTGCCATTGCTGCTTTCCTTCTGGCGTGGCCATCCATGGGTGCTTCTAGCTGTTGCCCAGAGGGTTTTTCAGTCCTTTGAGTTACCGGTCACTAGAAGGATTGTAACATCAATGATCTATTTACACGTTGACATGAAATCAACGGACTACTAAATGACATACCTAAAGCTCTGTTTCATGTTTTGGCTCTTGTGAAGTCCTTGCTGTTCATTTCTGTCTTGTAAAACCTCAGTTCCCATCAAGCACAATGAGAAATGGACGTGGCGTTGGCAGTTGTGGGTTTAGTTTTTGTCCCTGGCAGTTAGTAGCCGTTTCCTTGGACTTCTCCAGTCCTCCACTTGCGCATCTGTAAAATGGGCCCGACAGTACCAGGCTGTTGAATGGAAACAACCCAGAGGCACAGATACCACCATTTTTGTCTAATTGTATTTTAAGGGAAAAAAGTTTAAATTTTCGGAAGGAATTTGTTCAAAGATCAAAACCTATTTTTAAAGCTTTGGACATCTTCTTTTCTTGCCCCCTCCCTGCTTTCTCAGGAGGTGGCGGCAGTCGGGGGTGGGGGTGCTGTCATTCCAGGAGCCAAATTGATAGACAAGGGATGCTTGCAGGATACAGTTTATATCTTAAAGTTCAAATTTCTTTGCCTACATTATTTGATGGATTGTGACATGTTAATGAAAGATTTTTTTGAACAAGTAAGATGCAGGTGAAAATAGGATAATAAAAAACCAGGGGAATAAAGCTCAGGAGCTATATTTATAGAACTTGGGTCGAACAAACAACACATCTTCATACGCTTCCCAAGGAACCAGCTGTGAGGACATTTTTATGTGACTGTGAATGTGTCAAAATACAGAACAGATGTGATTCTTGTCCACATGGAAGAACAACTCTTGTTTGTGGCTGTAAGGTTCATGTATGCTGGGAATTGCATAATAATTATTTTGTCCTTTCGCTCCTTGTTGGTGAAATGAAGCAAGATTCTGTTTCTATTTAAATATGGTATGTCAAGTTGGACGGTGGTTTCCGGAAGTTGAATCAGCTGTGCAGGGGTTTGCCCAGCATTACCAAGCACTTAGTAGGTTCTTGATGATGGCCTGATGGGAAATTAATTTCAGGAGTGCATACTTGGGTAGGTGGTCATCTGCCCTAAACTCATATTGTGGCCTTGTCTGTTTAAAAAAAATTTTTTTTCAACGTTTATTTATTTTTGGGACAGAGAGAGTCAGAGCATGAATGGGGGAGGGGCAGAGAGAGAGGGAGACACAGAATCGGAAACAGGCTCCAGGCTCTGAGCCATCAGCCCAGAGCCCGACGCGGGGCTCGAACTCACGGACCGCGAGATCGTGACCTGGCTGAAGTCGGACGCTTAACCAACTGCGCCACCCAGGCGCCCCAAGGCCTTGTCTGTTTTTAAAAGCAAGATGGCACCTGCAAACGCTCTGGAAGCAGTGGGAAATGAGTGCTGGCTTTCACAGACACTGCCAGCAGGTGCTGGGTCACATACTGGCTGCATTCGGCATTGAGCAGGCACTGTGACTGCATATGGACTTGCGGAGATGTGGCCCAATACAAAGACAAGGACTGAGGTTCTCTGAGCTGGAGCGCTCGCAAACCCACCCACCCTCCTGCCTTGTTCGGCATTCTCATGTTTTTGAATGCTAAATCTTACATCTTTGTGAGAGTTTTCTGGGTTTCTACGTGTGCCTGTGAACATAGCCTTGGACACGTGTGGGGATGAGCATGGCATGTTTGTATTGGAACCCTGTGGCATAGTGTGAGGGGTGGGATGTGAGAGAGGGATACAGATAGCTCTGACACCTAACACCGAGAGGAGGTACGGTTGGACTAGGAAACTCTTCCGAAAACCTGCCTCGTCTCCTCTGGCAGTTATTCTCACCTTGAAATGAATGCATTTGATCTGATGGTCTCTTACCTGAGACCAGCTGCCCACTGGGACTGGGCACTCTTATTTTCAGAGTGTTACTTGGAATTTTGGAGTTAATGATGTTGCATGATCTGGCCGGCAGCTTTAGAGAACGGTCTATAAACCATTTTCATGGGCTGGTGAAGAGGAAGGGCTGTTGGCAGGAGGCTATGTATTAATGGTCGGCCCCACCACTGGGACTCTCACTGAGTAAAATCAGACCACATGTGACTTTTCATTTGGGCTTGTCACATCACCCACCCACCCACTTGGCACCCTCCCACCTGTAGACATGTACTAAGCATACACGCTTATGTGCCTTTTGAGGGATGAGGTCATGTAGGTGTCCAGTGCTTTGTGCATAGTAGGCTCCAGGGTCCATTGATGGGCAGCGTAAGTGTGTGGTTTGTTGGGATCACACAGGGCTAAGGCTATGTCTGCCATCTTCTGGTCTGCCTCTCTACTTGCCTCTCACCTCCTTCCTCCCCCAGTATGTGGAGCTTTTTGAAAAAGCAGATGTAAGGCAGGCCCAGGGGCTTTTGTAAGACCACAGAGCTTCCAATGTGCAGTCAAAATAAGAATTACTGCTTCACAAATCTCCTTTGGCTCCGGTCTCCACAAATTCCTTGAGCCTCCCTGAGTTTGCATTTCGCCACTGGTGCTGTGTCTGTTACCCGTGCTTCTGAACAAAGATGGTAGTAACAGCCCCGGTGCTCGAGAAGCACATCTGTCATGGGCTGTCAGCCTGGTGTTGGGAGGCTCATGCTTATTATTTCAGTCTAATTCAAGACTATCAGCCTTGCAAAATAGATACTGGCATTCCTATTTTACAGATGAGAACTGAGGCTCAAAAAGATTCACAGATTGCCAAAGACCGAGGCGTCAGTGGTTGAGCAAGAGTTCGTAGGGAGGTCTGCCTGATTCCAGAGCCATATTTTTTGCATAGGTTAGGTTGGCTCACTAAACCCTATTTTGAGCTCTGCAGACTTCCGACATTAAATCACAATCAATGGAGACTAGGTTTCAGAGCGTGGACTGGATTCAGAACCTTGCTCTGCCACTCATTGGCTGGGTCTTGAACATCCTGCTTAACTTGTGCCCCTCAGTGTCTTCATCTGTAAAACAGTAATGATAACGCTTGCAGGGTTAAAAGATAAGTGATTGTTGAGTATTTTCAGTAGCACAGTCCTTTCTTAGGAAGAAACAAGAAAGGCAGATGAGGTTGGGAGTGTTTGAGGCTGAGGAGTATGAGGCCTTGGCTGCTCAACCTCCTGCAGAGAAAGATCCTGCAGCTTTGAGACCTACCTTGCAGAGTCCTTGGGCTGTACTTGATGCCACCTTCTCCATGGTAATCCTCGGTCATGCACATTACCAACCTTAAAAACAGGAGTAGGGAGTTCAGTTGGTGGTGGTGATGCTCTGTTGTGAAGGAAGAAAAGAGCTGAATGGTGTGCAAACTTGGGGGGGTGTAAATGAGGATTCTGAAAGATTGTCTTGTTCACTAGGAGGATGTGCCCACATCAGTCCTAGTTGATGGGATGTCCAGGGCAGGGCCTGCATTGGTGGATAGTCCTGCATATCCAGGAGATGGGTGTTTAAAAAGGTAAATGTTAACCCCTCTAGGTGGAGGTGCTGTGGACGGGGCTGTCTGGTGTTAGCAGCCGAGGAGGAGATGTGGAGGGTGCAGGGAGATGGGGTGGTGGGACAGCAAGTGGGAAAGATGCCATCAAGAGATCTGTTGGCAGACAGAGGTGGCAGCCTTGTCTCATCAGAGGATGAAGCTGAGGACTGACACCTTGAGTTGGCACATATCCCGTATGCAGTGCCAGTGGCTACCCAGAGGTACCCAGAGGGTGGATCGTTGGGGAGCTGTCAGGGAGCAGCCAGGGGCTGGAGAGTGTCCATCATGAGGAAGACCAAGGATGTCCAGGGCTCAGGAGCCAAGGCCAGAGTATGTGGTGAATAATCTCCTTGGAAAGGGTGGGTCTCATGACTCTGCAGTGAAAGGGATGCATTACTGGGCTGGCTAAGTAAAGAGTGCATGAGAGGTGACTGTGCAGGCAGGTGGTCCATTGTGGTTAAGTTGCCCAGGTCATGCGATCCTTGTTATTGCTGGGAGGGGCTCCTGGAACTCTCTGCTTACTTGACTGCTGGGGAGCTAGGCCTGATGAGAGCTTCGGCCATTGGGTTGACGTCCTACAACCAGTTAAAATCAGGGCGAAGACTTGAGCTGGGGTCTTGCCAGTGCTTCTCAGGGAGCTGAGCCTGGAAGCCTGCCAAATTCTTTCCCCCCAGAAGGAGACCATCCTCCGTTGACCATGAGTAACTCCTCCTCCACTGTGGCTGAGGCATGTGCTCATTTCTTTGAGCTCCTGCTTTTTAAGGCCTGGAAGAATTAAGCTGCTAGTCTGAAGCATGATATCAATAAACAGACCAGAGTGGCTGTTTTAAGGAGTGATCATAACACATGGTTGGCAGTTCCAAGAATCTATAAAAGCCCTTCATCCATTCTGTTGGTGGTCATGTCTGTTCCATGCTGATCACGCTTCCCTGCTTTCCTCACTTGGTTGCCTCTCATTGTCTTTCACTGTTCAACTCCATGTTCGTTCCTCTAGCAAACCTCCTTCATTTCATCTGCCTGGTCTGGATGCCCCACATTGGTATTCTCAGGTGCTCTTACATGTTATTGTTGACTTGCTTTCTCCTTTACTAGTCTCTGAGCTCTTTGACTTTGTTTTTAACCTTTATGCTCTCAGTGCCAAGCACTATGTATATTTCAGGGCCTGGTACTGAGTAGACAATCAATGTTTGAGTGAATGGATGAGGAGGACATAGTTTGCCCTCAGTCTTCAGAATTGACTGTCAGGCACAAACTTCTGGCTACTGGAAAAGCCAAAGCTTTGGTGTCCGTGCTACAGCTCTGCTGGTATGGCCTGGTGGGGCCAGAGAAATCTTGCTCCCTGTTTGGGAAGTGGTGCCTTGGTGGTAGCTTGTCCAACTCTTACTCCAGATTTGGAAGTCAAATGTCCTCTTTGCCCTGAAGACCTCTGTCCATTCAACAACTGGTGTTGGAGACATAGCAGAGCAACAGTACTCATGAGAAAGATGACCAGAGGAAGAAGACCTTGGCCAGGGGCCCCATCCCCTACTATCAGTTTCCTGCTTCTGATTTTGTGTCATGTAGGAAATCGTTGGCTAATCAAATATCATAATCATAAATATCATAAAGCTTTATTCCTATCTTTTTGTCTGAGTTTTATTTTAATTCTGACATTTAGGTCTTTGATCCATTGAGTTTGCATTTGGTGTGAGGTGGGGGGTCCAACCTATCGTTTTGCATATAAATATCCATTTCTAGTTCCATTTGTTGAAAAGACTATCCTCATAGATTTTTGGTGAATTAATAAAAGTATTTTATTGTGTTTACTTTTTAAAATGTTGATACATTTTGAGAGAGAGTGAGAGTGCATGCATGATGCACAGGTAGGGGAGGAACAGAGGGAGAGCGAGAATCCCAAGCAGGCTCTGTGCTGTCAATGCAAAGCCCAGTGATGTGGAGCTGGATCCTACCAATGGTGAGATCATGACCTGAGCTGGAATTAAGAGTTGGATGCTTAACTGACTCAGCCCCCCAGATGCCCCAGCAAATGTATTTTTAAGGTTTGCTTTTATGACTTAAGTGCTCTTGTTAATTTCCTTGGGATCTGTTTTAAAGACAGTTGTTAAAAATAATGTAATTTCTCAAAGGGAAATAATGTGATCCTGAAGGAAGAATCAATTTCATAGCTCTCTGTTTATATTTTAACTAACATGAAGAAAAGAAGATAATGACTGAATTTTAGTTCTTAAAGCACACAAAGGTCTGGCCTTTCAGCACCTTGTTCCCATTTTTCAGTGGTGTTTTTCATCTTACTCACTGTGTTTTATGTGTATTTGCTTCCTTATTACTGCTTTCTGTTGGTATAATAGAGAGCGCCCACATTTACAGTGTTTGGAGCCCAACGTGGAGTAGGTACGCCCATGGATTTATCTTTATAACCTAGCCCCAGTGACACAGGAGAATATGCAGTGGTCAAGTTTCAAAAAGAGCAGAACCAAGATTCTGGTTCCTCTTCCCAAAGTGAGAGGACCTAACTTACTCCTGAGTCTCCTGACACTCTTCGGCTCTAGAACCTAAACAAAGGCCACTGTTCAGCCATTGGCAGATTGACCTGTCGGCTGACTTGCTCCCTTTGAGTAGCACCTGCTGTCTCACTCCCACCCAGATACTGCTCCTAAAATAGATACTGCCCTGATGGGCCATCTGCAGGGTGACAAATGGATCACTGGAGTTGTAGAGTAGGAATTGACCCCTTTGTATAAAGTGTGCTCTGTACTTGGCTAATTATAACCAGGACTGCCCCTCACCCCCTACCCCACATAGGCAGCAAATGGGGGATGTTGACAGTGTTGGGACTGTGGCCTCAGGGGGAGGGTGACAAAGGACAGAAAAGCTTCTCAAGCAGAGCCCTTTCTTGAGCACTTTTAGAACAACCAAAATAGTGTCTGCACAAATGCAAGGGCCTCCCGTGTGTGTGCTCAATATACACATGTAAAGAACAATTTGAGATAAAGCTACTTAGCAAGAAAATAAAAACTAATTTATTTAAAATTAAACTAAAATATATAGAAACATAGCTCCCTATAAAGGGAAAAGACGCCATTAAAACACAACTAAATGTGGCTTAAGTGTACATAATTTTTAAAAATTTATTAATTTTATTAGAGGGAGAATGTGTGAGCAGGGGAGGGGCAGAGGGAGAGAGAATCTTACACAGGTTCCATGTTCAGCATGGGGGTGGGGGTGGGGGAGCCTATGCGGGGCTTGATCCCACAACCCTGGGATCATGTCCTGAGGTGAAATCTAGTTGGATGCTCAATTGAGTGAGCCACCCAGGTGCCCCTGGTGCACATAATTTAATATCAGGATGATGGACAAGTGATGCAGAAAAAAAATCACATTTATTCTCGAACAGCTGGGAAAGCTATCGACGTGACTTGGAAGGTTATGATGTTCTCCTCACGTGGAAGTAAAGGTGATTCTGGAGAACAGGTGCCCAGGTGAATTTATGCCCCCCCCCCCCATAAAGCAAGATTTAAAGTAGAGAGAAATTTTTCCTTTTAAAGCACTTTTATAAAGTCAAAATCGCTTTTACCACAGTCACTTCGGATGTTTTGGTTTAATTAGTAAAAACTCACTACTGAATAACACGAGTGGTTAAAAAAAAAATACTAGGCATGGAAATCTAGTAGGGAAAAGAGCATGAAAAGCCAATATGGGAAAAAAGTGAATGACAGAGTTTTCTCACGGCCTGGTGGCCCATTGCCACGGCACGTGGGTCCCAGATGTCTCACCAGTGAGGTGGTCCCTCGAGACTGGTCAGGGCCTCTGCCTACCACGTCCGCGTGGTGAACCTTGGTTCCCTGAAAGACTCCATGGAGTGGCCACCATTGGGCGGGGCCAGAACCAGAGGGCTGCACAGTCTCAGGAGCTCAGTTACATAATTGAAACCCCCTAGTTTTTAGTAATACTCAACAGAAACTTACCAAAAGTTTGGCTCTTCATGTTTTCCATCATAAGTCAAAAGTCTACAGTCTGGTTGTGTTTGGAAAAAGAGACCTTAAGAGTATGTCTTGGTGGTGGGTGGCTGGCGATGTCCTACCTGCCCAGAGGTAAAGATACTTATTTCTCACACAAGTAGCTCAGTACTGCCTGTGTTCAGGTTCTCCTGCAGGTGCATGCACAGAGACCCCCAGGAACCTGTGGCTCCCTTCCCAGAAGTTCCTTTCTTTGCTTTGCTTTTTTTTTTTTTTTTTTGTAAAGACTGTTACACTTTACAATAAATTATAAAAAGTATTTATTTTAGGGAGAGGGGGAGACAGAATCCGAAGCAGGCTTCAGGTTTCAAGCTGTCAGCACAGAGCCTGACGCAGGGCTTGAACTCATGAACTGCAGGATCATGACCTGAGCTGAAGTCAGACGCTTAACCGACTGAGCCACCCAGGTGCCCCTAAAGACTATTTTGAGAAAGACAGCTTGCGTGTAAGTGGGAGAGGGGCAGAGAGAGAGAATCCCAAGCAGGCTCTGATGCAGGGTTTGATCTCACGAACCTCTGAGATTATGACCTGAACCGAAATCAAGACTTGGACTCTTAACCAACTGAGCCACCCATGGGCCCTCCCAGAGGTTTAATATTGGTCCTAATTGAAAAGTAGAAAGTGACGTGTCTTAACTGGGAGCCTAGGAGCCTTGGAATATGAGACCAGGTGATTCTGCAGGCTGTCCTCTGAGGTCAGGCCTGCCCACAGGGGCAGTGAGCCCATACTGCTTGGGATGACATTACCTGGGATGACAAGGGCTTCTTGCCCTGTGGATGGGTGTTGCTTTTAGAGTCAAGATAGTCCCACATCAGATCTCCATTAACTCATCATAGCCACACCCATAATGTCCAGCAGCCCAGGTTTATATATTTCATTCATGGTCAATTCTAAGGCACACCACTTAAATTTATCAAATTACCTACATATTCTCCTTATTTTCCAGCACTCACCATATCTATGATTCAATTAACCTTTACTGTGGTAAGAAATACCTAACAAACTCTGCTGTTTTAGCCATTTTAAGCGTCCAATTCAGTGGCATTAACTACATTCACGATTTTGTACGACCACCATCTCTATTTCTAAAACTTTGATTTTGCCAAACAAGCTTTGCAACAAAAGCAATAACTCCCCATTCTCCCCTCTCTCAGCCCTGTAACGTTGAAACTACTTTTTGACTTTATGGATTTGCCTATATAATTTTAAAACCTAATTTAAAATACTATTTTAAATTGGTCTTAGAAATTAAGTTTATATGAATTCAAAACTTCAAAACAGCACTTCACGTTTTACAGTTTTTTAGTGGAGCACATTTAAATCAGCAAATCTACCTCACTTCCACACTTAGACTACTGCTAGGAGAGACAGAAGATGGACAGAAGGGGACTGAAATTTGGAGGAGGTATCCTGTACCAAGCACAGGAGGAACCGTGTGGATGTTCATCTGAGCAGTTGCACATGGCAACTTCAGCCAGTGACTCACTCCTGCTTTAAGAAGATGAAACCGATTTTCATTGTGAAATTCATTGACATATGAAAGTCCTATTAATAGAGGAGTTAGAAAACAAAATCCTTCTGATCTCAATGTGTCCCTCTGAGGTCCTCTGTCTTCCAGAGTGCATAGAGGACATTTTGTAAGGGGGGGGCACACATTTCTCCCCTTTATTAAATTTGGCAGAGTGAGTTCCAGAGCACAAGGTAACAGCAGTGCCAGGGATGGCCTGAACAACACTAAGGACAAGGCGAGGGAGGTCTTGCCTTACCTGAAGCCACTCTGTCACTTGTCTACCCGTGTCAGCTCATCGCCGGTCAGTCATTGATGCTAGGCCCTGAGAGGTGAGCTAAAGGTCCCGGCTGGCTGCCAATGGTGATGACAGCAGTGGGGACAGTAGCAACACCCCCTCCTCCCCCGCCATGTTTATCAAGCACATTCGACGGGCTGGACCTGGGTAGGGCATTTCGTTCTATTCTCTAGAACTTACACAGCCTGTAAGAGAGATGGTAATGGACTGAGCATGGGGCAGCGGAAGCTCCCAGAAGTCATTTGAGGTTGTCAGGAGAGCACTTGGCTGATGGTGGCAGCGTGGGACTCAGGAGAGCCTCAGTGGTGGCTGTCAGCCTTCCAGTCTGCTGCATCCCACCTTGTGCTCTGTGCCGGGGGCGTGGGTAGGGTCAGGCTCCTTCTCTCAGGTCACTCCTCTGTGCAAGACAGACACCTGAGTAGCCGAGGGACCTGGCCAGCAGGAGGGAAGTGTTGGGGGCCTGGTTGAGCAGAGACTGCAGGGGAGGAGTGTTGGACGTTTCCATTTCTGGACTCCTTGGCTGGAAGATCCTCAGTGTTTTAGGGAGATGTTGGGCCTCTGCTGAGAGCCCCTTTCTCCTTGTGAACAGCACAGGTTGAATTGGAGGCAGGCTTCCTGGTCAGGGCAATCAGAAAGTTAAAGTCATCTGCCACAATTCTACGTGTTGGTGCTAATTTGTACATTGGAAAGGTTCTCACGTGACAGTTGTGTATTATCATGTGCATATTGCTATCAGCTTTGATTTCATTTCTTCCCAAAATATCAACAAAATCAAATTAGGAGTAAGGCTCCTTTGGACAGTCACAACAGCAAGAAGTAGGGGTGCAGGGAGAGTTGATTGGGTGGTCAGAGAAAGGGGAAGAAAAGATGGGAAGATTTGACTTTGTAAAAATGACTTGGTATGCAAGGATTTATTGGTACATCGTTAAAATTTAAGTTGTATGATTTAGGTTGTCACTGAGGACAAAAGGTGTCTTTTCGGTTCATTTCATTGGACCTGTTTTTATTAAGGCAATAAATATTTAATTGGTAGATGTTTTAAAGTTTACCAGGCTGCAGTAAATCTATATTTAGCGTAAACCCCAGTAATGTTGTCAGCCATTTCCAATAGGATTAAAGCTATCAGCATATTTCTCTAACCCTAAAAGAAATCCCAAACTCTGGATATTTACAGTTGTTTATTCTTAATTTCAGACAGACATTTTTGTTCTATGAACAAGCAATCCTTTTTCCAAGACCACACGATAAGGGTGGTGTAGCTCCTTTCCATGCTGCAGCATCCCCGAAAGAGACAGGAATCTGGTTCTATGAAGGTTGATGAGCTAATGCCTTCCATATTGCTTAACCTGTGAACCAGCTGGAAATAAATCGGCTTTTCACACAAATCTCCAACACCCTAGTGTCTGGGTATCATGGACACGAATGTCATGTCTTCACCATCTGTCACTACACAGAAGTATGAGAAAAGTGGGTTAGATGTCACTTGCAAAGTGTGAGGGGTCCTTAACCCCTATCCTGGGCATGCTCCTTAGCACGAGGGGCCTGTGGGCTATGCTTCAGACACAGGTAATGGAGTGAACCGTAATCTACCTCTTAGCATACCTCCTTCCACAACTATTGGGTTAATAGCGCTTACTTTGGTTAATCTCTAATTTCTGCTTACTAAAACGAAATAATTCGGATTTGTACAGCTGTTCCCCTGAGCTCCCTCTCTCCGTTCCAGTTGCTACCACTTTAATTTGGGGTCTTGACACCTCGGTTTGGGATATTGGTAACACTCCCCCTGGGTTCTCTCTCTCTCAGCAGAATTCCCTGCCAGCCCTTCATTCTTGGAGGTCATCTTGCTGGAGTGCAAATCTGACCGGACGTTCTGCTGCTGATAGCCTTTCATGGCCCACCCCCACCCTTGCCTTCCAACCACATCTGTGCCCTTAGGCTGGTGCGCAAGCACTTGGTCCTGCTGGCCGGTGTCCTGTCCCCTCCCATGCCCCTCCCTCTGCCTGCAATGGCATCCCCTCCTCTTGTCTCCTTGGCTGCCCAGCTTTTCCCTTGTCTGTCCAAACGTTCAAAAACTAAGAGGTCTACTTCCTTAATTCCATTTCAATTTCTTGCCCCTTGGGTGAGAGATACTGGAGCAACCAGAATATGTCTGTACACAAATGTTTTTGTTTCATGAGATGATATACTTCAGAAACTTCTTTACATGCTTTGTCTCTTACTGCCTTGGTATAGATTTCTGAGCTAGCAAGGGTATAAGAGAGGAAGAAAACAGATATGGAACTTTCAGTGACATTCTTTCCCCCAGATACTTGGAAAACCATTAAACCACTCAAAAAATGAACTGCCTTAGAGCAGATGATAATGTTGACCTTAATTTCTTTTACCAACTTTTCATTTCCTTGAAGTGTGTCTAATCAAGTACTATTTACAGTCTTGGAAAATTTTTTGGTTTAACTTTTTTTTTATTAATAGGTAACTATGAGTTCAAGAATTTTAGGTTGGGATACCTCATTGGCTCAGTTGGTTAAGTGTCTGACTTCGGCTCAGGTTGTGATCTCGTGGTTCATGAGTTTGAGCCCCATGTCGGGTTCTGTGCTGATAGCTCAGACCCCGGAACCTGCTTCAGATTCTGGGTCTCCTCCTCTCTCTGCCCCTCCCCCCACTCGTGTTCTGCCTGTGTCTCTTAAAAATCAATAAACATTACAAAAAGTTAAAAAATTAAAATTTACTCTGGATAATGTTACTTTTAACAAAAGAAAAGCATTAGATACATTAATGCATATAATTAAGCATAGCGTAAGAAATGATATTGTTTGATTTTCCCACCAGAAATTGTCGGTTTTCATCTGAGCGATTTGTTGACATTTGCTCCAGCAGGTAGGTTGTTATATGGAATTTGGAAATGCTGCATCTCATTTTGGCAAACATCACCACTTCTGACTGGGTTCAGAGTGGTGGGGTTAGCTCACAGTATAGAGGGATGTTCCCCACAGTTTCATGTTTTCATGTATTCTGAAAAGGAATTTCACAGAGATTAGCGTCTAGAATGTGTCTCATTCCAAGTGAAGACTTTAGGGTAGAAAGATGGAATTAAACGCTTTATACTGCAGTGTTCCATTTTGCTCGTTTTTAGAAAGCACACAAGTTGCTTTTGTGAAAACAGTTCAAAGATGCCTCATGTTAGTTTGAATGCTTTGTACACCACAAGTAGGCTAAGATTGGGAGGCACCAAGGTGAAACTGAGGTAACGGGGGTTGAGGTTTATGATGAAAATGTGTTCAGGAAAGGCATGCGGAAGTCAGACCCTTTTTCAGCACCTATATTCTCTTGCCAGATGGGAATTTCACGCTTCTAAAGAGGACTGAAATGGTGGTCTGGAAGGGAATGGTCCCTGTTACTGGGAGAGGAAGGGAAGGAAAAGCATAGGGCTCTCAGAAGAACTTTGAGTAGAATTGAGGCTTATTGGTTTTACAATAGGTCTGGCCATAAACATAATAAATTCTTACCAGTATCAAATTTAAGGAAAATGTTGTGAAATAACACTGGATGCAGTAAAAGGAATTTTAAAATAGTTATAATTTGCCATCTTCTCTTCAGTCAAGAGTATTTTGGAATCTGACTCCCTAACAGTGCAGTCATAAGGAACTGTCCTTCTTTCTCAAAGCATTTGGCCATGCTCTGTTGTTGACTGTCTCCCCCTCGGGTTCATGGGGAGGCCTCCTGGGCAGCTGGTGGCCAGGGCAGCTGTGCTGACCTAACTCCGGTGTGCCCCTCCCATCGATGGAGCTCCCAATTTAGCCGTTGGGTTTGTGCGTAAAATGCCACAGCACAGCAATCTGAGCTCTTGCTTGCTGCTGAAATAAAAAAGCAGATGCTTCACACATGTTTTCATGAATCGACATAAACCATGGAAGGAAAGAATGCTGATACTCAATAGTCACCCTGTAGCAGCTTGTTACTTGTAATTTTTAGGTTTACTGTAAGAGCAAATGCTGAAAGCCAGCCACGCATGTGTGCTGACCCCGGCTTAGGAGTCACCCATGCTCTTTGAAGTGCCTGAGTAATGGGTGGACGGGGCATCTATAAATAGTGAGCTCATGTGTCTGATGGACCTCAGACGGGATGGCTTCCTTGGGCCAGCATGGGCCCATGTGGCTGAAGGGAAGAGGGTACTCGCTTGTTTTCCATGCCGAGAAGAACAGACAGACGCTTGAGTCACAAAATTAGTCTGCTGAGGAGCATTAGGTCTGGAGCACAGGCCACTGGGAAGCCCTAAAAATAGGACTGAGGAAGGGTTTGCCCCTTTGCTTTAAGATAATGGCTTCTATGACTTTAGAGGCATCAGAGGGCTCCCCACAGGCTATCCTGTTAAGTGACACTTAGCTCTTCGGTTTCTTCCCGGGCTCACTGCTTGATGAAACTGATCTTTTCTTTGAACGTAGGGGCTAGAGAGGAAGGAGGTAGGCCCTGGATACTCCTTAAAGTTATGCGGATCTACCCATGACCGTACCGGGCACATGTCATTGTTGAGTTAATGGACAGTGCACATTTGTAAGCAGATAAACCACAACTTGAGGGTCATCTATGACCCACACAGAGTCAGGTGTCACGTGGACTGAGGTAGGGCCTACAAGTCATGAACCTACTGCAGACACTTAGGGAATGGATTGTTTGTCGTGTGCCCACCTAGAATCATGTCTCTGGCTTACCACCTGGTGTGGTGCTGTGCCCTCCTGTGTGAATGACTACCCGTAAGGGCCAGTCTGCACACACATGTTGAAACCCCAGTGCTGTCTGTGTGTGCTGCTTTGGAATGGTGGCCCTGTGAGATCCATTGGCGGGGTGGGGGTGGGGGTGGGTGCGGGGAGCAGGTCTATTGAATAAACAAGCTCATCGTTGTACATGTGGCTGGTCTTTATTAGGGCAGGACAGCTGGCTTCCTAACAAGCTTTTAGATACCAACAGTTATAAATTCGGTGGTAATATTTCTCATCTTCACACTTGAGGGTTTTTAAAAAAGTAGCCTTTGCCTAAAGGAAGAACCAGCTTCTGGGAATGGGTTGGGCAGGAGCCCTAGTATTTGGCTAGCCTCCTTAGCTCATCTGTGATTAGCTTAGATGCTTGATAAATTCTTTTCCCATTTCAGTAGGTTTATGACCATTGGAGTCCGTCTGGTGGCAGTTGAGGGTAGCAAGTAGGAAGTCACACAGTCTGGGTAGTGTGAATGGGAAGTGGAGACCTGTCTTACTGCTCTTTGATTGCAGCTGATGACTCCACAGTAGTGCTGGGGTTTTGATGTTTATCATGGTTTCTATCACTCCCACCCATTCCTTGCCCAAAAAGACAAATGGTGAGGTTAAATGAGGCTGTGACTCAGCCAGTGGTTGGCGAAAGCCCAATCATGACCATCAGGAAAGATGTCCTACAGTCACAGGCTTAGTTTTCACTAAGGTTTTAATAGCTCGTTATTAGAACTTACTCTGACAATTAGCTGATAATTCTAAGACCTGTTTTTTTTTTTTATTTATATATGAAATTTATTGTCAAATTGGTTTCCATACAACACCCAGTGCTCATCCCAAAAGGTGCCCTCCTCAATACCCATCACCCACCCTCTCCTCCCTCCCACCCCCCATCAACCCTCAGTTTGCTCTCAGTTCTCAACAGTCTCTTATGCTTTGGCTCTCTCCCACTCTAACCTCTTTTTTTTTTTTTTTTTCTTCCCCTCCCCCATGGGTTCCTGTTAAGTTTCTCAGGATCCACATAAGAGTGAAACCATATGGTATCTGTCTTTCTCTGTATGGCTTATTTCACTTAGCATCACACTCTCCAGTTCCATCCACGTTGCTACAAAAGGCCATATTTCATTTTTTCTCATTGCCACGTGGTATTCCATAGTGTATATAAACCACAATTTCTTTATCCATTCATCAGTTGATGGACATTTAGGCTCTTTCCATATTTTGGCTATTGTTGAGAGTGCTGCTATGAACATTGGGGTACAAGTGC
>NW_024412397.1:37254001-37281612 GCF_014898765.1 Herpailurus yagouaroundi | reverse complement strand
CTAAGACCTGTTTTAAATAAAAATATAGATGAGTTGGACTTACCATGTGATGTTTATGTATGAATAAATACACACAATTGAACAAAATCTAGGTTTTAGGCTTAGATGATTGGTTATTGAAGCAATAACCAATGGGGAAGTTGGATAGCATCTTCTGGAAGACTTGTCATTCTTATAAAGGTAGTTGGCCCTGAAAACTTGAGTTGAACCAAGACCTTGTAGAGCTGAGGTCTCAAGGGTCTTAAATAATGCAACCTAAAGCAAGACTGAGGTTGTATATGGTTAATTTTTGGTATGGGTTAAATTCTAGAAGGAAGAATACGGTAAGTAAAGTGGTGACTGGCTTAATTTTCTTCTTTAGAAAATATTTCAGAACACTAAGTGTTGTATGTACTGTTGAAAACCTACAAGGTGGCTCCCAAGTCCAGTGGAGGTTGTGGCAGGTCTTTTGGGGTAATTCTTCAGAATTGGCAGTTGACAAGAACACAGGAGAGGTGTGCAACCTTGTCATCCAGCCAGGGCTGCCATGGTTGTCGGTGGTGGTTTTGAGTCACGTGCCAGTTCTAGGGTACAGCAGGGCCATTCTGGTTCCTGGGTGGCAGCACCTGTGTGAGTAGGCTGTTTATAATGGGGAGAGGGAGTGTGCTACCTGAAGAATTATAAGGGAGTCAACATCGGAATGGGCGGGACCAGAATAGAGACAGGAAGAGGAGGGCAGGGGTCCCCTGGATCCCAGTGTGCCCAGAGCCTCCCTGCTAGATTGGTGTACAACCATCACTTTCAGAGTGGGGATGGCTTTTCAACAAGGTGTACAGCTTTTATTTTCTTAAAAGTTGTTTAATTAAACGTTTTATTATTTAAAAAAAATTGGCACATTCACATGGCTATGACTTTTGAACAGTGTAGTAAAATACATAGTACAGTAAAATATTCTACCCTCTTCTCTCTGCCTAAGTTCTGTACTCCCATTCTTAAAAATCACTAGTTGGCTATCACACTTAATTGGTGTTATTAATTTACTGTGTTTTTATGCATGGAGAAGAAATAAACTTTCCCTCCTCCTTAGGATAAAGAAATATAACCTGTCATATGCTTTATTTTTCACGTAATATTTCCTGAGGCTCTTTCCATATTAACAAATAAAGCACTTCCTATTTTAACAGCTGCTTAATACTGCATTTATATGTACATAGAAACTTTTATTCAGTACACCTCCTCTTGGAAGAATAGTTGGTTTGTTGTCTCTTCTTGGCCATAGTAAACAGTGCTGCAATGAATACCTTTGTATGTGCGCCATTTTGCACATGTGCAAGTTCATCTGGAGGATAAATTCCAGGGTCAAATGGTCTGTGCACTTAGAATTTGGATACATGTTGCCAGATTGCTTTTCATAGGACTTGTTCTAATTTTCTCTCTCATTGGCAATATGAGACCGATCAATTTGAATGGGTTGGAATACTTTTTAGCACGTCAAATAGTAATGGGAAAGACATATTCTATGTGTGGGTCCGGTCCAAAAGCACCATCAGAAATGGGATCGCAGTACTTGCCAACAGTGCAGGAGACCCAGCGGGTCTTGATGTCACATAAGAGAAGCCCACCCTGCCCAAGGACACCCCTCTCCCCTGCCACCCCTCCCACCCCCGCCTGGGGAAGCTTGAATGGGCCTGTGATTCAGCTCAACCTCCTGGCTGCCCAGATGGGGCATCATTCTCTAATTCCCCAGCAGCAGCTGTGACTGAAAAAGCCTTTTGAGAAACAAAACAAGATGCAATTCAGATTAGAAAACACAAAGTAGGGCCCCCGAGTAAGCCCT
Organism: Herpailurus yagouaroundi; assembly: GCF_014898765.1. Taxonomy (NCBI): domain Eukaryota; kingdom Metazoa; phylum Chordata; class Mammalia; order Carnivora; family Felidae; genus Herpailurus; species Herpailurus yagouaroundi. Next base: position 37,279,796 of record NW_024412397.1, on the reverse strand, counting down.
TAATCAAATCTGATTTAATTAAACACTGACAGAAGCTGTCTTGATCAGCTGTGTAAGAAGGGTGGCGCAGGGAGATGAGCAATCATCTTCAAATCTCAGTATTTTGACAGCACAAAAGATTGAATGTTTGCATCGTTGTAACATGAAGACCGGAAACCAGCAAGCAGGGAACCATGGCTCAGGGAGCCTTCCTGGGTGTCCCCCTGCCCCCTCTCCCCTGCCATTCCTTGCTGCAGATCCTGCCTCCTGGAGGGTTTACTGCACACATGTTCCCGCAGCCCCTCTGCCTGCTTCTCCTTTTGAGCCTTTGTGTCCAAATCCTCATTCTGCTATGAACTTTAAAATGCACGAACTGAAAACTTTCTGGTAATAAGAGCAATACACGTCTATGATAGTAAGTGTGCAGTATGGGATTGAAAGCTGCGATTACGATTTTGGACCCTTGCTAGGGGTTAGTTTGGGTTAGAGTGAGGAATGAGCAGATGTGGAAAAGGAAGTTGGAAATGGGTTGTACTGAGTTGGAGGGAAGTTCTCAGAGTATGTGGAACAGCTGAAATAGCTCAACAGAGTCTTGGCCACTGGGAAAGTGGGAAGAGAAGATAGTCTACCAGTTTTGGCAAGGGTGAATCTGCAAATTCCTGAACACACAACAAGATGATGGCGGACACTTCGAATGTGTTCAGCATCACATGTGGTGCTGACTTGGAAATCCTCTGCTGTTGTTGCAATGTGTTGAATCCTATTGGCTTACGATGGTGAGGAATAGTAGAAAGTACCCGAAACCCCATTGAAGGGCTGTGAGCAGTGAGCACGGTGTTCGGAGGCCCTGTGACCACAGCACATACTTCTGAAGATTGGAAGAAGCACCAAAAGGATGGCAGGGTTGCGCATAAAAGAAGTGCATGTGTAGTTTTTTATTAATAGTAGGTATAGGGGCGCTTGGGTGGCTCAGTCGGTTAAGCGTCTGCCTTCGGCATCAGGCTCTGTGCTGACAGCTCGGAGCCTGGAGCCTGCTTCCAATTCTGTGTCTCCCTCTCTCCCTGCCCCTCCCCAACTTGCGCTCTGTCTCTCTCAAAAATAAATTAAAATAAAAGGTATAGAAGAAAAACAGTACTATAGAATAACACATGAAGAAATGAAACAATATCCTAATTCAGGTTGCACTTACCCTGCTATAGTTATTCATGGCAATTCTCACCTTATACACTCAGCTCTGTGTGACCCTTGTTTTTGAAACTCCTATTTGTTCCAACATGCTGGATATATTACTGAACCATTGGAGCAAAACATGGGTTTTGTGTTTGCTTATATGTGATTTTCTTTGCGAAAGCACTAGATAAATGCAGGAAACTGCACCCAGCTGAGCCAAGACACGCGGGAATACACAGCGTACGCGCACACACCCCTCAAACCTCGACCGGCCGCCTCAGTTCACATCCTGTTGCGTGAGGCACGTTCTGTCCCCGTGTGTTAGAACTTTCTGATTTAGGATCCTCCTCCTACCACTTCACAATTGCTCAGTCCCAATGTCCACTTTTCTGAAGCACATTTTAGGTTCTTTTTGTTTGCTTGTTGCAGTAGAGTGCCACGTTTAGTGTAGTATTGGTGCATTCCTTCATCGTTTGGCATGTTTAAAATTGTGTTTTTATTAGGTTCTGGCCTTTTCCATTCATCTGGCCTTTGGTGTTGATTGTGTGATTTTTGCACAGCGTGCTGATTTTTAGGGCATGCATGTGTGGTGTTCTCACAGAACCGAGTCTGACTGCCTTGATTATGCTCGTTGTCTTGTCTCTGGCCCTTGCCCCCAACAATGTCAGTTCAGGGGGGCAGGGTGTTTTGGTCATTGGCTCACTCTTGTGTTCCCAGCCCCTAGAACAGTGTCTGGCATAGAGAAGGGGCTCAACAAATACTGGTTGAATGAATGAGATGTGAGATCTTTTATTGAAATAGCATTCTAGCCATATTCTGTTGCAAAGTAATGGCCCTATTAAAATTAGTATATTTAAAGGATATAGCATAGTGGATGATTTTGGCAAACTTGTCTGGCCCTTTGGCTGACAGCTGATTAAGGGGTGGGGGGCGCAAAAATGGAAGTGTGGAATATAGGTCACACAGCTTTTTAGAATTGGAATTTGAGAAGAAATGTTCTAACATCTTAAAAGTCCATTAAAGTAAGAACAATCAGAATAATAATAAAAGTGCCCAGACCCATAAAAGAGGTTATGTTCATTTAGGAAAAATAGTGGTGGTGGGGGGGAAACAAAGCAATCTTAATGGTGGTGTTTGACTCCAAAAGAATTCAATAAATGAAGAAAGGATTTTAAGAAAGACCTTTTGATCAGTTGTTAGGAAGGACCCAAGTTTGTTTGTTTAAACTAAAATTCTTTTTTTTTAGATGTCACTCAAAGAGGTTTTTATTTATTTTATTTTATTTTTTAGCTTTATTTATTTATTTATTTATTTTTAATATATGAAATTTATTGTCAAATTGGTTTCCATACAACACCCAGTGCTCATCCCAACAGGTGCCCTCCTCAATACCCATCACCCACCCTCCCCTCCCTCCCACCCCCATCAGCCCTCAGTTTGTTCTCAGGTTTTAAGAGTCTTATGCTTTGGCTCTCTCCCACTCTAACCTCTTTTTTTTTTTCCTTCCCCTCCCCCATGGGTTCCTGTTAAGTTTCTCAAGATCCACATAAGAGTGAAACCATATGGTATCTGTCTTTCTCTGTATGGCTTATTTCACTTAGCATGACACTCTCCAGTTCCATCCACGTTGCTACAAAAGGCCATATTTCATTCTTTCTCATTGCCACGTAGTACTCCATTGTGTATATAAACCACAATTTCTTTATCCATTCATCAGTTGAGGGACATTTAGGCTCTTTCCATAATTTGGCTATTGTTGAGAGTGCTGCTATAAACATTGGGGTACAAGTGCCCCTACGCATCAGGACTCCTGTATCCCTTGGGTAAATTCCTAGCAGTGCTACTGCTGGGTCATAGGGTAGGTCTATTTTTAATTTTTTGAGGAACCTCCACACTGTTTTCCAGAGTGGCTGTAGCAATTTGCATTCCCACCAACAGTGCAAGAGGGTTCCCGTTTCTCCACATCTTCTCCAGCATCTATAGTCTCCTGATTTGTTCATATTGGCCACTCTGACTGGCGTGAGGTGATATCTGAGTGTGGTTTTGATTTGTATTTCCTTGATGAGGAGCGATGTTGAGCATCTTTTCATGTACCTTAAACTAAAATTCTTAAGTCGTTTGATGATTGCCTTGCACCTATCATGGTTACTTAAAATATGAATGTATTCGTGCTCAGGAAAGGCATGGATTAAGTGTGCATGTAAAACCATTGGCTAGAGTTGTAGACCCAGAGATAAGTGCATATGTATAACATGTACACACAGGTAACTTTGCTGCAATTCTGGGAAGTGCTCTATATGCTGATTTCAGTTTATCCTCCCGATAGCCCTATATGGCAGCTGTTATTTTGTCCTCTCTCAGACGTGGACACTGAGGCCCAGAGAAGCTAAGTAATTTAGTGAGGATGATGTAGCTGGTGAGTGGGGAGCTGGGATTTGGAGATGTTGGATTCTGAGCCCTGTCTGTCTGCACTGAGGGCATTGCATAGGTCCTGCTGATTCCAGTGAAAAATCTTTGTCTCATGCCCTCCCTCAGAGGATATGGAGATGTAAATAAGAAATAACGGTGGGGTTGGTACCCATGGGAGCAGAGCACAAGGAATGTGGGGCTGGGGAGCAGGGACCTAGCTGCTTTATGTGGTGGGCCCTCTATCCTTTAACTAGGTGCTTTGGAAGGTGGCCTACATCAAAAGGAGCCAACCCCCCCCCCCCCCCAAAAGGCACAGGTGTGTACATGCAGGAAGGAAATAACATTTATTCTATTTCTACTTTATTCTGAGACGAGTTGATTTTTACACATTGAGTTAATAACTGATAATTTTGGATCCCGACTTGGTGATAAGTGCTTTTACTTGTTCTGTTTCATTTAATCTTTATTCCTGAGGTTGGTTCTGTTATCTGTATCTTCCATGAAACTCACAGAATGTGTCCAAAATCACTTTGGTTTTGTTCAGTTCTCAAGCCCCAACCAGTGAGATAGGAATTATTTGAGACAAGAGGACGACACACAGGGAGAAAGTAGCATGGTTAGGATTTAAACTCAGGTCTATCTTGATAGCATTTCTTTTTCCGTTATACATAAGGCACATGTTGAGTTGAGGCATGTTTCTAGAAGAAGGGCAGGAGATCTGAACAGAAGTGATTACATTTCCATAAAGCTTCATAAAAAGAAACGTGTACTTACAGTAATACAGATCTTCTATTGCAACACTCCAGGCTTCTCTAGTGAAACTTGATTAATAGCCACTGGCCTTCGGATTCTGTATCATGGTCACTGCTAAAGAAGCTGAAGACAAACTAGATTATTTCACTGTTTTGGTGTACCTATTGTCTGTTCCCTATAGCATGTAAGCTTCACAAGGACAGGTGTGTTCATGGAGTTACATGAAGATGATTGTGGGTGAGGATTAAAGAATGCATGTAAAGCTCTTACAGTTGAATGTGGGCATTGCCTAACTAAATAGAACATTGAGTCACTTCTAGCCAGTGTATATTTCTAGTACATTTGAACTTTGGCTTTGACTGTTGTCATGTGTAAATTTTGAAAACTGTGGAATAAGGTTGATAGAGTTCTGCAAAAAACGTTTCAGCGGGAGTCCGTTGAGAGGAGAATGTTAAATGAAGGGGCCCACGTTGCCCAGACTTAAGTTAGGGATATACCATGCTGGAACATGATCCTTTAGCCTAGGAGGGTTTTGACATCTAACTAGAAATTGAAGGTGGCAGACTTGCTTGTGGCAGGACATCTGGGAAAAAGAAACTAGCGGGGCAGACAGTAACTGGAGTGCCATTTAGGTGGGTTTCTGTGCTCTGAGGGGCAGTGCTCTGAGGCCAAGGGCTTCTCTGGGGTGGGATGTGTGTCTGCTACATTTGTGGGGCCTCCTCACAGCCTTCATACTTGGAAGCAGTCATCAGAACTGTTAGGAATGAAATTCATTCCTTGGCTGTGGCTGTGGGGAAAAAGAATGGCTTTTAAAAATGTCTAATTTTAGCTTATTAACATAGGTTACGGAAGTCCTAGGATTGGAGAAATAGTGGGGGTCAAGGTAGAAAGGGGGTCCAAGGCTTGACGGGAGATGAACGCGATGTAGACGGCAGGAAGGGGAGGGCATGGCTGAATTGAGGGAGGGAAAAAGCAGCTGGACGCCGTGGAGCTGCAGGGGGAAGTGTGTTTCTTGGGCGAGCGGTGCCTCCTGGTCCTGGAGCGTCCAGAAGGCAGCCTGATGGGGTCGCCACTGGGAAGGGATCTTGTTGCTCTGTAGCAAGAAAAGGTGAGAAGTAAGCTGTGGAGAGAGCTGACCTCCTAGCAGACCACGTGTCTTGTTGGCCCAGTGGGGCAAAGGGCCTGACCAGACTCTGGGAGCTCGCTGATGGGGGTACACGGCTGTTGCCTCATGCAGGCTCTAGACTTCTGGGTTTATCTCTTGAGGCCTCGAGGTCCCGGGTGTGAAGCCGTGAGATCTCAGAACACAGGAGATGCTCTCTTCCCTTCTTACAGTTGAAGGATATTCCTTGGGAAGAGAACAAAGATAAGGGACTCTGACAGCTCAATGGTGTTGATGTAAATTACCAGTTGTTTCACGATGACAGATCTCTGTTTGCCAGAAGACCCGGTTGGGCAAGTCGCCAGTTTTTAAAAATGGAAAATAAACAAGGTCAAAATGTTGTGCTCCTGGCAGTCGGACAGAAGTGTGCGGTGAAACCCGTACCACTCAGCACTTAGTAGATAATAATTTATTGAATAAAGAGTGAAATGTTGAGGCAAACTGTGGTAAGCGTGTTGTGAGCATTTCTGAATGATGGAGAATTAGTAGGAACCATGGTGGGTTAGCTGAGAGAAAATTGTGCTAAGCCAACCTCGGATCAGAGATAACAGTGGGTTGGTGGGTCTCATTTTGGGGAATCGATGTCAGAGGGATTCTTGCAGTGTCCTTGTGGTCTGGAGGTTAGTGTCGAAGAAATCACTTCTTAAAAAAAAACTTTTTTTTTTTAAAAGTCCTCAGAATGGAACAGGCAGACCCAATGGATGCTACCAGGCTGTCATGGCCTTATTTAATAAGAAAGCCTGTCCTATATCTTAAGGGCATACTCAAAGAATTACAAGTGATAGGTATTCCTATCAGCTTCCTAAACTTGCATGGCAAGCAGAGGTCTCAGGAGGTTAAGTCCACCAAAAACGTGGAACAAAATTGAGCTAAATGTCTTGCCTCTTGGGTCAAATGTTTGGACAGGAGTATAGATAGAGCCTTGAAAAAACAGCAGGTCTGTAAAAGACCTGTATGTTTTAGTTGGCCGCATTGACGGGATATACAGCTTTGCAGGATGGGACGGCCTACAAATCTTTACTTTCCGGTAAAAGGATATGAAGTGTTGCTAGCTGCGGTGACCTGCAAGTCCTATCTTAGGGGGGCCGTGCCGTGACTCTTGGGAGGGTGTACCGGGGAGCATGCAGGACAATAGTGGACACCCAGAGGGCCGGGGGAGGCCTGGCCTGGAAACCTGGTAGGGTTGAATGAAGCCTCTTCCTGATGGTCACATCTGTGCTGGGGAGGCAGCAGGCCTGTCCCCTGAGGGCAGCACTACCTCTGTGGGTCAAGGTTACTGGTGGACAGATCGAACTCTGTTTTGAGCAAGCTTGATGGCTGGGTTCGGGTGTGTCTTCAGTGGGTGGAGAGCAGAATTCAGTAGCCTCTCTAAATCGGAGATTCTGCAGTACTGGACATTCTACATTTTAATTTTGGAGTCACTACCATATGGTTTAGAGATGGGTTTATCATTATAATTTGAGTTGTGTAATACTATAAAAGGAAACTGTGATAGGACTGTCCTTTAAGTGGGAAGGCTCAAGGAAATCTCCAGAGAAGCGAGAGAAACCATGTCTGTTTTTGCAGAGGGTGAATCTTGGGCAATGTGCTTGGGAGGATAAAAGAAGCGTGTTATTCGAACAGGACAGTGAGTGGAGAGAAGGCAAGAAGACACGTGTGGCAGTGGCGTGCGGAATGCGTCTCTGAGAATGCGTTGGCATTTAGTCTGTAAAGGTTGACTCCGTTCAACGAATCTTGAAGACCAAACAAAAAGCCCTTTCTCCCTTTGGTAATTCTCTCTGAGCATGTCCGCTTTCCAGTAATCATAGCTTTGATTTCCCTGGAACGCTGTGCCTCTCAGGGAGCTGGGTTTTTCAGAGCGGTTATTACAGCTGGCATGGGTGGCTAAAGACCCATGGCCCATGGCTGGCCTGGAGATTTTCTGCAGAAAGAGACCCTGATTGCTTCTTATTTTTGCTCATGTTGTTTTACTCTAATCTGTAATTTAAAATCCACCATACAAAGAGTCTACAGAGTGCCAGCTGGATGCTAGTTGAAAGACTTTCTCTTCTTTATTTTTTAAAATTTTAAATTGGACTGTAAATTTTGGTGTTTGCTGTTTGGAAATTGGTGAGACGCGTCTCTTGGTCTCCTTAACTTCAGCGGATGGGGAAGGTTGAAAACAAAAATCACCAGCTGAAGATTTATGTTGAAGTCTTTTTTTTTCTTTTTTTCTTTTCCTAGAAAAGAGGGTTGGAATGCTTCCGCCAACTTCATCTGACCTAGAGGAGGGAAGGACCAGCAGGTTTCTGGAATTGGTCCTCTGATTACAGCCTGAGAAGTTGTGATCTCAGGGGACGTGTGCGTGCGCGCACGGTGGGTGCCTGGCCCTGCCATTCTCTGGGCATGTTGGGGTCACACGTGGAAGGCAGGCGGGGTGAGACAGTGCTCGCATTCACAGGTCACGGTCAGCCACAGAGGGCAGTAAATGGTACCTTCTTGCAGTTTTTGAAAAGCAAATGCTTAACTTACATATAATAATGGCTCTGTCTTTTGTTTAGTGCTTTTTATCCTATATTTGGACTGTATTTGGGAGAGGGTGGCTTTTCTTTTTGATTTTATGATTCTCTGCCTTTCAGCTCATTTTTTAAATTAAGTTTATTGTTGAAAATTTATTTTGAGAGAGAGAGAGAGAGAGAGAATGAGTGGGGGAGGGACAGAGAGGGAGAGAGAATCCCAAGCAGGCTCCACGCTGCCAGTGCAGAGCCCAACACGGGGCTCTGTTTCACAAACCTGGAGATCATGACCTGAGCTGAAACCAAGAGTCCAATGCTCAACTGACTGAGCCACCCAGGAGCCCCTCTGCATTTTCAATTTAGATGAAAGCCTTGCTCTTTCCCATTCCCTTTAATTATTCAAATGTCTTAGGCCCACACATGGACTTGTGAACAAAATCGTCTATAAAATCCAAACTTAATAGGACATTGTGAAGTGGATGTTCCGGAATCTGCTTTTGCTTTGGAAGAACAGTTCTTTCAGAAAATATTCTCTTTGTCCCTGTAATTTAGCTTCCAGGAATCAATCTGCAGGAAATCTTATGAAATGCAAGCCCTAAACATGTCCATTTTAAAGCATTATTTGTAATAATGAATTCTAATAATAGTGTAAACAAACTCTGTGTCCAATAGTAAGGGGATGGGTGTTACTTCTTTCCCCTTGCCTGTATTTTTTAGCATCTTGTTAAATGTGTTCACGTGATGTGTTCCAGCAAGTCATGGGACCAGATCTTTTATGGATGAGAGGCTAAGACTAGAGGAGGTTTAAATTACTTTGTGTGCGCCGCTTGTGTAAGAAAAAAAAGGGGGCTTGATTTAAAATAGCTCCTACTTGGGGCGCCTGGGTGGCGCAGTCGGTTGAGTGTCCGACTTCAGCCGGGTCACGATCTCGCGGTCCGTGGGTTCAAGCCCCGCGTCGGGCTCTGGGCTGATGGCTTGGAGCCTGGAGCCGGTTTCCGATTCTGTGTCTCCCTCTCTCTCTCTGCCCCTCCCCCGTTCGTGCTCTGTCTCTCTCTGTCCCAAAAATAAATAAACGTTGGAAAAAAAATTAAAAAAAAAAATATCTCCTACTTTTTGAATGTATGCCCTGGGGCTTCTGTTTCTGGCAGTATGGTAAACGGGATACTTTGAAAACCCTCCTCTTGGAGCATGCTTAGCACTGCTGACTATAAAACATTGAGTATGTACGTATATATGTTTTTAATGTTTATTTTTGAGAGCGCGAGAAGGACTGAGCATGAGCAGGGGAAGGGCAGAGCGGAGGGGAGACACAGAATCTGAAGCAGGCTCCAGTCTTCGAGCTGTCAGCACAGAGACCTATTGCTCTGTGATGTTTCCACCTATCTGACCCCCCCCCCCCCATCCCTCTTCTGGTAGCAGCACTCCCTTCCTCCTTGAGGGACCAGCCTTCCGTAGAGCCTGATGTTTGGGGAGGTCCTGTGGAGGCTTAGGTGTGAATCTTACACCACAACTCCCTGACTCTGGGTCCTGCTGGGACATCTATCATCTGCCTCATTGGAATCCTGATTTTGTGGGGAGTGATACAAGGCGGTGGGGAGTGTATTCATCCAACAGCAGAGGCTCTGGAAAATTGGCGAGTCATCAGTTAGCTGCATCCCCAGGGCTGCTGTGCTTCTAGCACTCTCCCAGGCCCAGCCATTAGCCTTCTGATTCTGAGGGCTTAGCTTCTATTGTTCATGCATGTTTCTGTTGTTTATTTTACCAGTTACTATCTTGCTTGGGACCCTAGAGACTTAATTGATTTACTAGGTGTTTAACCTTCTGTCTTTCTGATAAGCAAGATGGGGTGTGGAAAATCAAGTGATTCTCCACAGGTCTAGGGTCTCTAAGGGTAGAGGCTGAACTGGAAACCAGATCTGGCCTGGGCCAGAGATGGCTGTCACCAATTGGCCATGTCCACTCCCTTCATGGACTCCTGTGTATATTGAGACCGCCTGTTTCTTTGTTACAACTTGGTCGCATCTGCTTTTCTTTCATGATGATATCTCTGTATACTCCCACATCCTTGGGGTGGAGACTTGTCGAAAATTTGTATAAATGTGAATTACAGTTTTGGATTCTCCTCTTCTAGTTTACTATTGTTGCATAGTAAATTACCACAAATTTAGTGGTTGAAAAATACAGATTTATTTTCCCACAATTTACATAGGGCAGGAGTCCTAACATCGCTTAGCTGGGTCCTCTGCTTGGGATCTCACTAGGCTGAAATAAAGGGGTCAGCCGGGCCTTGTTCTCATCTGAGGCTCAAATTCCTCTGCCAGGCTCACTGGTTGTTGGCAGGATTCAATTCCTTGAGGTTGTAAGCCGGAGGTCCTCAGCCTCTACAGGCTGAGGCTACTTGCCCTGGTCTATCACGTGGCTCTTGTCAACAGAGCAGTCACCATTTCAAGGCCAATAAGAAAGGTCCTCTGCTGCTACTTGTCTCTACCTTCAAACCCACTATTCAAGGAATCACCTGATTAGGTCAGGCCCACCCAGGATAATCTCCCCTTTGATGGACTCAAACTGATTTGGGACTTTAATTCCACGTACAAAACCTCTTTCTCTTTTCCTTACAGTGTAACCTAATCGTGGCAGTGATATTCTGTCCTATTCACTGGTTTCACTTAGAGTCAAGGGGAGGGGATTATAGAATTTGTATAGCAAGGAAGGGAATCTGGGGGACCATCCTAAAATTCTATCTACCACACTTCTCTAAACATTTGCCATTTAAACCTCAAAGAACTGCACCAGGGTAGTAACAGTTTTTCCTTACAGAACCTACATGCTTTGCCTGCTCAAGTTCATTCATTAGTACTTTATTAGGAATGTCACCCACATCTCTATAAAGGAATGAGCTTCAGCACTACTTTTAGCTTAAGTGAAGAAGTTAACAATTTTTTTTTTCAGTTTTAAAGCATGTTGGGATTTTATTGAACATAAAGTATTCTGGGCAGGTGATCAGGACAAGGCTACTCAAAGTGTCATCTGTAGATTACTGCTGATTTGTGAACTGTTGGCTACCATGTCAAGAGAGATAAGTATAGAACCTGAGAGTAAGCATTTAGAAACAGTCCTATCTGAAAAAGACCTATCTCTTCTTACTGCACTTTGCTTAATTGTGCTTCACAGATAATGCATTTTTTCACAAATTGAAGGTTTGTGACAATCCAGCAGAGAGCAAGTCTATTGGTGCCATTTTTCCAACAGCATTTGTTGGAATGCTTCATGTCTTCTGTGTCACATTTTATAATTGTTGCAGCATTTCAAACTGTTTCATAATTAGTTACAGTGATCTGTGATTGACTCACTGAAAGCTTAGATGACGGTTAGCATTTTTAGATGATGGCTAAAGAGTTTTTTAGTTTCTCTCTTTTTTTTTTTTAACATGATGCTATGGTACACTTAATAGACGAGTGTCATGTAAACATAGCTTTTATATGCACTGGGAAGCCAACAAATTCATTTGATTCACTTTGTGATATTCACTTTATGGGTGGGTTTAGAATGGAACCTGCAGTCTCTCCAGGGTATGCCTATAGAATAATTTAATAGTGTTACACTATCCCGGCAAGGAATCAGTAGCCAGATCCCGTGCGCCAGAGTATAGATCAGATTGGGTATTGTAGAGTTACATATCCCATAAGCTGTGCATTAGTCATGTGTTTTACAACTAGGCTTCAAGGTGTTTTATTCTTAACCAACTTGATTGAGGCATATCTTACATTCAGAAAAATGCACCCATTTAAGTGACAGTTGGATACGTTTGACAAACGTATACCTCCACGTAACAAGCACTGCCACAATCTATGTTCCTCGATGTTTCTTGTACCCCTTCTCAAAGAACAGAGGTTTTGAATTTTGATGGGGTCCAATGTAGTAGCTTTCTCTCTCTGTATCCTACTTAAGAAATGTTTACCTGTGCTGCTCTTCTGAAGACGCTTTCTCTGTTTTCTGGTGGAAGCTTTATATTTTTAGTTATGTGTCTTGGTGTGTGATCCAGCTGTGAGTTAGTTTTGATGGATGACGTCAGGTATGGACATGCAGGTGTTGAAGCACTGTTTGTTGAAAATCCTATCCTTGTCTACCGAATTAGACTGGCACTTTGGTTGAAAATTAACTGGCAGTGTAGGAGGTTCTAGGTGCAGACTCTGTATTCTGTTCCAATGCTCTCTGTATGCTTGGGGCAATACCATACTGTCTTGTCATCTTATAGTATGTGTGGATGTTAAGTAGCCTAAGTCTTCAAATTCTTCAAAATTATTTCGGTTATTCTGTGCCCTTTGCATTTCTGTATGCATTGTAGACATCAGGTTGCTATTAAAACACATGGGATTTTGATTGGCATTGTAGTGAATCGATAGATCAGTTCGAGGAGAATTAACATCTTAATATTGGCCTTCCGTTGCCTTTATTGAGATAGGTATCTCCATTTATTTAGGCCATCTTCAGTTTCTCCAGTGCTTTATAGTTGTCAGAGTACAGGCTTCAACACAGGCTGTAAATGTATCCCTAAGTATGTCATTTTTGGATGCTAGTATAAATTTAAATTTCCAATTTTTATTGCTTTATACAGAAATAAAATAGATACTTATATAGGGGTGCCTGGGTGGCTCAGTCTGTTGAGTGTCCAGCTCTTGGTTTCAGCTCAGGTCATGATCGCATGGTTGTGGGATCCAGCCCTATGTCAGGCTCTGTACTGACAGCATGGAGCCTGCTTAGGATTCTGTCTCTCCCTCTGTCTCTGCCCCTCCCCTCCACATGCACGCAGGCTCTCTCTCTTTCAAATAAATTGAAAAAATTGCTATTTGTATTTTGGCTTTGTATCCTGTAGTTTTGCTACATTCCTTTATAGAAGCTTTTTAAAATTCTGTTGGTTATTTTAAATACATAATTATATCCCAAGTGAATAAAGATAGTATCTAAAGGGCACCTGGTGGCTCAGTGGGTTAAGCGTCCAACTTCAGCTCAGGTCATGATATCCTGGTTGGTGAGTTTGAGCCCTGCATCAGGCTCTGTGCTGACAGCACAGAGCCTGGAGCCTGCTTTGGATTCTTTGTCTCCCTTTCTCTTAGCCCCTCCCCTGCTCACACTCTGTCTCTGTCTCTCTCTGTCAAATAAACATTAAAAAAATTTTTAAAAAACTTAAAGTAGTATCTTCTAGCTTAAATGTAACTAAATATTTTTCAGTAAATGTATATGAATTCTGACTTTAATGATGGCAAAGCACATGCCACTGGACTTCTTTTGCAAAGATAAACCTCCTTATCTGAATGCACGGTTAGTTGTAAACAAAGTGGTGATGGTGGAAGCCATGTTGAGAGCAAAAGGTTTAATACTCGTTTTAGTTGGCAGTAGGAACCTTCGTACATTTAATTTTATAGCCATAGTTAGCCAAATAAACAGCCTGAGCACAAAGTGTTACTTTGTGAGAATGTACTGGCTGATGAAGAAATAAGAGCATCCATGCTTCAAGCGTGTGTGGATAAACCAAAGAAATAACATTGAAAACAAAAAGAATTATTTGAAAGCATCCAGTTAAGCCAGTTGACAGATGCAGGGGTTCAGTATTTCACATGTCAACATTGGTACTTTGTGGCTTCTCATTAAATAACTTTGATTTGCTAAAAATGAAAAGACAATATACAGTTGTTGAGACCAGCATCAAAAACACTGGTGTGGAAATGTTGGCTGAATCTAGGGCAAAGTAGTTACTCAAGTATCAATTGCCAGTGATGTATTCTGAAACTGGCTAGTGGTACAGAAAACAGCCCATAGAACAAAGAGTAGAGAAGTTTTCGTGACAGCTTGAAAAATATGCAGATTTGCTGATGTGGCAATTCTAGTAGATGTGTAATTTGAGCATGATGTAGAAAGGGAAGCATTCTCAGCTTTATTGCTGATGAACACAACGAACTCTGAACCATATAAAACTGAACAATTATACGGTCAACAAGTATAGTTTGGAATTGGTTTTATGGAAGAGAATGTGTTCTGATAGAAGAGAATATTCTAGAGCTGCCACGTGGATTAAGGAGCTTGCAACACAGTGTAAATCATGGCGTCCTTTGTCCATTGAGAAGCTAGTATGGAAAAATGTCATCTGAACTATATGGTGTGCTTAGTGATGATGTAAGGATTGTAAATTGTATAAAAGCAAAGGTGTTAAAGATTATCCTTCCTTTTATGTGCTATTATGGATTCTAATCATTAAAAACTGTTACCGCATGCTGAGGTATGATGGTTATCTACGGAAAACTTCTGTGGAAAATGAACTGTGAAATAAATTTCAGTGTTTCTTGAGGACCAGCAACTAGTTTGGTCTCAATTCTTTAAAGAGAGGAGTTAGCCAGATTCCTTAGTTGTTTGATACCCTAGGTGTTAAAAGTTCCATGCAACAAAGCAATGCATCATGTTTTTAAATGGCAGATAAGATCAAAGGACAAAAACAACTTTATAAGAACAGAGTCCGCAGATTGCTATGTTATATTCCGTGATTTAGCTACAGTTAGTAGTGAAGTAGGTAATAATCTTGACATTGAACATCTAGGAAATATTACCGCTGAATACCTTATGAGTTTCAACATTTTGAATGTGATTTTCTATCAAAGGAATTCATGCTTGGGAAATTTTTGGATATGGTATGTACTTACTTCATTGAACGATACTTTAAATTGAACCATAGCTGCACAGGATGGATTGGGGAACCGGCAACTGCTGAAGGAATAAAGATGCAGTTGGGAAATACAGCATCATTTGCTTTCATTGTGAATAAAAGCTAAAAACTAATGTTCTGACTTTGTCACAATTACGCTAAATTCTCTTTCCCTCCCATTTCCATCAACATGACTTGGTGAGACTGGTTGCTATGATGAGCATTACTAAACAAAATATAGAAACAATTTAGGTACATTGAATACATATTATCCCTTGAGAGTAATTTGGTTGATACCAGACTAAAGTAACAAGTGAAAGCTCAGTTAGTTTTTCTCATTAAAGATTTTGAATACTGATACATGTAGCTTTTCTTCATTGTGTGTGTATTAGGTTCTAATGTGGGAAGCTTGTCACATGTGACTTTTTGCACTACAACAAAGCTGTGAGAGTCCTGGTCACTTTGTACATTAATTGCCCATATGCTTTCTTTTAGATGCTTCTGTGTGTAATTCTCTTTGTGTTAGATTTTTTAGATTACTAATACAGAATTTTGTGCATTGAGTCTAGTGGTAAAACATAAAATACTGTATGTCCTGTTTGATTTCATTTACTGGTACTTTATTTTTGTTGTAATTGACCAAAGCATTGGTCAACAGTGGATTGGAAATGAATTTCCTAAAAAACTGTTCCTTCAACATGGATAGTTAGAGAAGCACTTGAGTGAATGTTTTGTTTTTTCCTTAAGCGCACGCATTTTAGGTGGCAAGTCCCCTGGACTGCCTGCCATATCTCCCCTCTAAGAGGTGGTTCCCAGGGGCGCCTCGGGGCTTGTTACTAGAAGGTTCCATGATAGCAGGAGGCTGTGGGGAGCCTCAGTGAAGACTGGACAGTAGAAGGCATTATTCAGAAATACACTTCACTTCACGTATACCAAGCAGACCAGTATGGCAGGTGTTGTCCACAGTTGCTTTTGTTTGCCTCTGTTCTGAGGACAGACCAGCACCCCTGGCCATTTCCTCTCGGTCACCATCAGCAGGGAATGTGCTTGCAGGTCACCAGCTACTGCATACTTGCCAAACGTGGGGACCTTTTTTCTTGTTTCCTGCCTTCCTCTGAAGCACTGGGGGCAGTTTGCCATCTGTGATTTTTAAATTGCCCTCTCCCCCTGCTCTCCAGATAACAGGCTTCCCTGCTTTCTCCCTCTCTTTTCTGGCAGCTTCTGTGAGTCATCTTTTGGTTGCTTGGGGTTACATTCCCCCTCAGCCCTTTCCTCAGGTCAGTGACCGTTCTCCTCCACCTGTGGCTTCTCAGTAGCCTTTGTAACCAGACCCAAGTTCCTCCCCTCTGGCCTGCACCTCTGTCCACAGATGTCACATCTAGCAGCCCCCCAGACTCAGCCTATCCATTAACTGCACAGTTCAGTCTCCCTCTTGTCGGCAAGAGCTGCCGGTGGCCCCCCGCCTGGCCAGCTTCCTTCCCTGCCCACTCTCTCAGTCTTGGAGATCCACACGTGGCGTTGCTGCCTGGAAGCCCTCCAGCCTTGCTCTCTGCTTCCAGTTCACAGCCTGACTTGGCTCTGGCCCCCACTCTCTGACAGACGTAGCTCCCTATTTCTGTCCCCTGCTGCTCTCCTCTAGCTCCCCCTCCACTCGTACACCTGAGCTTTCACTTAAAAAACCAGTTGTGATCATGAATTAATCTCTCCGTGGCCTTGGGGTGAGGCCCAGACCCTCCACGTCCTGGCCTGAGCATGTCTGGTGTCACCTCAGGTGACTCTGTGTCCAGATTGAACTCCCACGTCATGCCCATCACAGTCAGATGCTGATAGAGGCTGTTGAGGGTCCGTGTTTTCTGCAACAAAACAAAGTGAATCTACCATGTCACGGAAACTTTGGGCAAGAGAGGATGGGAAGGTTTGTAGCCAGCAGAGGCCGCCGAACGGAAGGAACACATGGCACCTTAGTGACTGATGGGAGCTGTAAGGGGCCCCTCGTGGTTTTTATTGAGAGTGCTGTTTGACTGCAGCTAACATGTGGTTTTTCTGAAGACTTTAATGCAGACCCATCCTGAACCTTGGACCCTCTGGCTGCTTTCTCAAAAGTTTGTCAGCCATGGACTTCCTCTCTGGGGTTGCATAAAGGTAGCTGTATCACCCCACTCCCTTGGCTTTCTCTTCCTAAGGACCTTGTTAGGTGCCTTGTCAGATCTTTGGATCTGCCCCCTAGAGGTATTTTTTTTATTATCAAAATTTTTTAAAAAATGTTTATTCTTGAGGTCGGGGGAGGGGAAGGGCAGAGAGGAAGATAGAATATCCCAAGCGGGCTCCGTGCTGTCAGCACAGAGTCTGATGTGGGGCTTGGACCCACATCATGACTTGAGCCGAAGTCAGACGCTCAACTGACTGAGCCACCCAAGTGCCCCAGGCCCTGGGTTTAGCAGAGAAGTCAGTGAATGCTTGAAGAATAAACAGATTGACATTCCTGCACTTTAAGGGGTGCCTGAGTGGCTCAGTTGGTTAAGTATCCAACTTTAGCTCAGGTCATGATCTCACGGTTCATGAGTTCAAGCCCCACGTCGGGCTCTGTGCTGACAGCTCAGAGCCTGGAGCCTGCTTCGGATTCTGTGTCTCTGTCTCTCTCTGCCCTCCCCCTGCTCATGCTCTCTTTCTCTCACAAATAAACATTAAAAGACATTCCTGCGCTTAAGAGTGAACCATTGCTTCTTAGATCTTAGTGTGTATGTGATGTTTCCAGAGATCTTGTCAACATGTAGGTGATTCTTCAGTAGGTCCGGTGGCACAAACGTTCTGTGCTTCTCACAAGCTCCCAGCTGATGGTGCTGGCGCTGGTCCAGGCCCCACGCTTTGAGTAGCTATGGGTTGGGGACATTCAGGTTCAGCCAGCCACTTGTCGTGAGGACTGGCTGAGCTGTTCCCTTCTGTGGTAGGAGCTCCAGGAAGCTGTTCTGCATTCACCTGGGGGGAGCCTTTGCTTCCTGATGGGGCGCTGGGTTACCCACCTGATCTCCAACCTCCCTTCCTTGTCTGAGTAGCCCATGAAAGGGCTGCAAGTGGGATGGGAAGGGCCCGAGGTGCTGTCCCATTCGGGTGCCGGGACCAGCTGCCTGAGTCTGCCTTTGGAAAACAAGGATTCCACCCGCCAAGCTCCAAAGCTCTCCTGGTGCTCCTACTCTGCCACCAGGACCTTGAGGCTTGCCACTTGCTGTTAGGCCCCAGGGGTGTAGATTACCTTGGGGCAGGGGAGGCTGAGGTTGAGTTCTGAAATTTTTGTTAATGAACCTAAGCACCTTTATGGGAGGAAAAACACCCCAATTCATAAACTCTTTGAATATCTTCCCACATATCAACATAGTTTACATACTTGTCATTTTTAAGTGGCTCAGTAGTTCTGTTCCCTCAGGTTGCCTGGGTAAAGCCATGTGTGGTCATCCCCCTGAGGCTGACGCTTGGCTCACCTCCAGGTTTTTTTTCCTTGTATTTTCACTGATGGGGTTGTCTCTGCTGAGATTCTCCCAACCCCCATTACTGCCTTGGATAACCTTCAGAAATCGGGAGTTTATGTGATCCGGCCCGTCTGGTTAGATGTTCTTATAGCCCTGCTATGCTTTTGTTTTCTTTCATGGTGTTTTTTTGCAATTGTAGTTACATAATCATTTGCATGGTTACGTGTTCAAAGTCTGTCTCCCTCACCAGAGAACATCTCAGTTCCACAGGATGGCCTCTCTACCTTTGCCATTGTGACGTTCTTGGTGCCTAGAATGCTGCCTGACCTGTGGGGGCTCCGTAAAGCGGGTTACATGAAGAAGTGTGTGCTCTGTGGCTGGACTGCACGTGTGGTCAAGTGCTGCTTGCCCCCCCCCCCCCCCGCCCCCGGGCTCTCCTTGGCTGCCAGTAGGCATTAGGTGCCTGTATGGGCCAGATGTCATGTAGGACGCTGGTGCAGAAGGGTTTGCGTGGACCTGCCTTCAGGTAGCTCAGTTCCAGCTGGGAGACTTCATTGTTTCAAGGGCCAGAAAAAGTGAAAGCACAGGGATCTTTGGGAACATGGAGGAAGAGGACCAGATTGAGACTTAGGGTCCAAAGGAAGCCTACTTGGAGACCAGGAGGCCTGAATTGGGGTGTGGAAGACTTCAACGCATTTCCTGATAGTCCAATTGTGGACAAGGTGTGATCACTGCTTTGGTAGGCAGAGCCCTTGCTGGCAGGATTCCTCTTAGTGTCGTGTTTTCTAGTGGGCTCCTTTATTTTGATTGCTAAAGTCATTATAGGGATGGCACATTGGGAAACCACACATCACAGTGGAAATGTCACTCAAACAGTTGGCTGTGCAGTTGCCTTCATGAGCCTTAATCACAGACCGCGTGGTCCAGCACCAGCTCTCCATCACATTTTGGAGGTAGTGCCTGCCCTGGGGAACAAAATGTACCTTCTCAGATTGGGGGACCCTTTGAATTTGTTTGGTGGAGTTAGCAGGGACCTTGGTAAAGTTACTGACACACTGGTTGATGGAAAAAAGTGTCCCCCTTCCCCTGCCCCAATGTCAAAATTAGAAAGGCTAAGCCAAGTTAAGCTAAGTTAGGATTTTTTACTTCAGTTCATGAAAGTCTGTGAATAAAGCTGAGGAATAGAATAAAAAATGACTGATTACAGACTGTTTCCTCTATGAGTCATGGTGTGAGAGAGCGTCATTATTTTTCACAATTTAGAAATGACATTGCCAGTGACTGGAATACTCAACCACATTCCATGTGTTCTTGGATCGCCCCCTCCCTGCTCCCAGTCCCCCACATCCCCCTTCCTGTTTGCTCTGTTTCATGTAATGTGTTTGCAAGATAGTGGTTGAAGCATTCTTCTAAGTATATGGCATTCTTTGAGCTGAAAATAGTCTGTGGAGGCTAACAGTTGTTCTGTTCTTGTTTTTTTTTTTCTTCTTACAAGGTATATTCATGATAATGTTTATCATACCCAGGAATGTATTTCCATATTTAGCTCAAAAGTGGTGGATTTTATTCCTCACTTCTTTCTAAATGGATTTTCCCTCCTAGATTTTTTATTGGATGATTTTGTTACATTGGCATTTGGACTTCTTACACTGATAAGCTTCTTTTTCAGTCTGTTTCTCTGTCTTACCTTATGTGGTAAGATAGAGAAATACAGGCAAATTCCCCCCAAATGAGGATTTGTTGGGGAAGTTTTGTTGAAAGGTATTTTTATATTGAAACTCTTTCATTTTGAAATAATTGGGACCTTCCCCCCACATTACAAGACTACTACATAAACTTTCTGTGTGCCTTTCACCCAGCTTCCCCAAACGTTAACATCTTACAGACCGTAGTACAAACATCCAAACCAGGCAATTAATATTGTGACAATACTACCAACTACTCTTCATGCTTCATTCAAATTTTGTCACTTGTTCCACTATCTTTTTTCAGTCCCAGGGCCCAACTGAGCCTTCATTCCAGTGTCCCGTATCTCATTTCAGCTGTCACCTCTCCCTAGTCTCTTCTGCTTTGTGACCACTTCTTACTGTTTTTCTTTCGTGACCTTGACACATTTCAAGAGTACTGGCCAGCGATGTTGTAGGATGACTCTCAAAATGGATTCGTCGGATGTTCCCTCATGATTGAATTGCAGTTTTGTGTTTTTGACAGAAATATGGCAGAAATATTGTGTCCTTCTCAGTTCATCAGATGAGGGAGGCACATGATTGGGTACGTTTCACTGTTGCAGATGGTAACTCTGGTCATGTGGGGTAGGTGCTATCCCCAAGCTTTTCCCCCTTGTAATTAATATCTTGTCAGGAAGTGCTTTGAGATGATGCAGATATTCTGCTTCTCATCATACTTTCAAATCCGTTGATAATTTTTGCCTGTGACAGTCATTACTGTGATGTTTGCCTAATAGTACTTTTCCATTTCTGTCATTTTATATGCACTTATGAATTGAGATTCTGTAAGGAGCATCTTCCTTTCTCTATTTACTTAGTAATATCAGTATGAGCTTAGGGATATCTGTTTTGTTCTATGGGTTCTAACCCATTAGTATCATTTATTGTCTGGTCTCTCCAGATTTGACCATTGGGAGATCGTTCTCCCACAGGTTGACTCCTGTGTCCTTTAGATACTCTGTTATTATATTTTCTTGGACTTAAAAATTTTTCCCATCTCTAGATGCTTTATCCTCCTCTTGTGCTTGCCATGTTCAGTCCTGGAAGCTGTTGTTTGTCCAAGGAGCTCTGTTTGCTTCAGTGGAGAATGGTGTTTAGAGAACAAGATCTTAAGAAGCTAGGTGTGCTCATTGATACTGGAGTGTCATTGGTTTTATACCTTTTCAGAGCATAGAGCTAGAATACGTGTGTGTGTGTGTGTGTGTGTGTGTGTGTGTGTGTGTGTGTATGTAAATTCACATACTTCCCTGTCTCGATGTTTCAAAATCTTTGAGTTTGTAATGATAGGACTTATTCTGATCTACCCACACAGGGCTACTTATAGTCTTTCCCCTTTGTCTTATATGTAACTCCTTTCTCCATCAAAAAGAAACCTGGATCTTGTTAGCCACAATATATTTACCTATTTTCTCAGTCTTAGAAAACAGAATAAAGTGGAATAGTTTCTGAATCACTAGCCCATGAACTTTTGGGGAAAAAGCTAAATAGAATATAACAATTACTGTACAATCCTTTTATCGTTAGCCTGACAGTGTCCCGTCAAGATACTGTTCTCCAAAGTTACTTATCTCCTACCCTCTCCTTCAGTGTGGTTAAATGGTTCATTTGTAGTACCTTTAAGTTTGGTGGTTACTTTTTGTACACCACTTCAGGTGCTTCTCACTTCTTGGTTGATTTTAATTATTAATTTTTTGGAATATGTGAGAAACTAGGCACAGTTATAAAAAATGAAATCATTCAAAAGAGACACTCAGCAGGATTACTTCCCCTTAATCCATTGTGTTGCCATCTGCCCCCCCTTCCTGCCACATTGTTCCCAGTCATACCCTGTAGGTAACCAATCTCTTTAGTTTTTCATCTGTTATTCTGTACTTCCTGTTGTGCAAATGAACAGATTCACGAGTATTTTCTTACCTCCCCGTTCTCACATGAAAGGTTTCAATACTGTGGATACTCTTTTGCAGTTTGCTTTTTTTTCTTTACTTCAGAGAATGCTATAGAAATCACTTCCGATCAGTTCATGGAGATCTTTCCCAGTCTTGTTTGCAGCAGCCTCGTATTCCATTTTGTGGATGTGCCACAGTTTATTCAATTCTTAGGCGAGGCATTTAGGTTGTTTTCAGTACATTGCAATTACTGCACCGGGTAAGCCTCCTGCATGTGTATTTTCATGTTGTGGGAGGCATATTGTTGGGGTGGATTCTTAGGCGTAAAAGATACGGTGCCTCTACAGTTTTGATGTGGTAGGATGATTTAAGTAGGCAGGCCTAGCAGACTGACATGGTGGGCTGTGAGGACATTGAGTGGTTGCAGAGATGTGATGGAGAGCGTGAGTAGTTCTCCTGGAGGACCTGTTGTCCTTTCTCTCCTCCTGTCTTCTAGGGCAAGGGTACAGTGTAGTGGACAGAGAATGGAGGCCAGCTCAGGATTAAGTTAGTCATCCTTTCCAGGCCACCTCAGGGTCATATGGGCTGCTGTTCATGATGGTTCATGAAGTGGTCTCTTAAGGAAAGAGCATGGACTGAGCACGTGAGGTGGGTTAAAAGCTTCTGAGTTTGAGTCCTGCCCTGAGTTTTAGTGGTATGACTCCTAAGCAGGCGTTTCCCACCTGAAAAATGGGGGAAATAAATCCTAATGTATGGAAAATACATTTCATGTGTCCAGTAGGGTTGATAGGGTTGATCTGAGGAGTAAACAAATCATAAATGGAGTTGTACACACTGAAGCATATTGTCCTTCTCCACTCTCAAATGCCGTTCAATTTATTTGAGATCAGAAGACAGAGTCTAGATCATTCTGCTGACCATGAGGCTGTGTTTAAAATGCCTACAAAAATAAGTTTTCTTTCACTTCAATATTTGACAGCCTGTCTAAGGGTATGATCACAAAGGTTGGGGCCTCTGCCTTCCCTTGGGTTTCGTCTTTCCCTCTGAGGATGCCTTGCTGCTGAGTTCCAGGAATTGGGGCATTTCCAGGCAGTGACCACTGAGGCTTTTTATCTGGTTAGCCACCACGATTGCGATTACGGTCTCCCAGATCTTAATATAAGTCAGATTGAAACCGAAGTTGCAGATTTCTTCTAAATCAATTAATGAAGCCTTCTTGACCCTATTCCAGGGTTTTCCGGTGTTTTTGTTGCATCCGAAACACAAAAGCCTTCCTCCAGGCTTGTGCCAGTGAACTGATGACCTGGCCCTTATACTGGGTTAGGCTTTGATGGCAGGAACGTGTTGCTGGACAGCAGATGTTAAAGGGTTTAGAATTGCTGAAGAATTGACTGTGGCTCATCCTGCTTGCAGACACACGACCGACCCATGCAGGGTGAGCGAACTGTTGGAAAACCAGACCTCAAAATGTGATGCTGTTCACCCAAAGCCACCACTTGGGGATCCAGAACACTGGGAAGCTGGTTTCCCTGCAGTCTAGAAGGGCCCTGGGGGTTATCAGAATGATGGATCATCAGCAGTGACAGTCTGACGTCACCAGCAACATGAGAAGCCAGCAGCAGAGTCAGGCTGTCTTTTAACAGCTTTAAATCTCCGTATTGATTTCTCCTTCTCAGCAGCATGAGCCTCTGTGGGCATTTTTCTTTTCCAATGTGCTGGCT
Source organism: Herpailurus yagouaroundi (assembly GCF_014898765.1). Taxonomy (NCBI): domain Eukaryota; kingdom Metazoa; phylum Chordata; class Mammalia; order Carnivora; family Felidae; genus Herpailurus; species Herpailurus yagouaroundi. The sequence goes on along the minus strand of NW_024412397.1, from coordinate 37,256,336 downwards.
CATCGGCCCTGGAGACTGTTCCCCAGGGAAGTCATGGGATAATTTCTCACTGGCAAGTTTTACCTCACTTAAATCCACACGTCCCAAATTGAACCCTTTTTTAATGGAAAGGCTTTGCAAGTCCATCAGGATCTGAAAGTACATGGAACCGAGGGGGGCACCCCAGTTGGGGAGGTTATGGAATGACCTCCTGTGGAGGTGGGTCCTGAAGGAGAGCTGCCCATTCGCCCTGGTTGGCATTCTCGTTACCCCCTTCCTCATGTCCTGACTGAGCTCTTAGTCTATGTACATGGGTGCTCTCCAAGTGGTTCTAGGTATCTGCCTCCCTCTAAGAGGATAGAGTTCCTGTAAGGTGAATGTCGTCTTCATCTACTTACCTTGTGCGTGCACGGCCTTCGGTCTTTGACAATGAAGCCTCCCTTGCCAGAGGGGTGGATCGGTCTTCCCCCTGCATGTGCTGCGATCGCCCAAAAGGCCTTTCCACGCACCTGTGGCAGCGCCTTCTCTTTTGGATTTGAGCTTGACTTCTATCAGAGATGAGTGCCTTTACGGTGCGGAGTTTGGAAGAAGTCGTGTGTCCTTAGGGCAGCACTGCTCAAACTGGAGCCTCTGTGATGGACGGGTCCGCTCCTTAACTGTCTGCTTCTACCGAAATGTTGAAATCTTTGCTTGGTTGTTTGTTTGTTTCTTTCTTTCTTGGCTTTATTTTACAAACTCATTTGGACTATGCCTTCTACTTTCTAAGGATCACTGATTCATATAAATGTAATACTTGAGAATCCCAGATGTTTGAGTAGGAAGGAGGCTCAGGATGGGGGGCCATTAAGCCCGCGGGCTAATGCTGTGCCATTGTGGGTCCCTGGGGCATGAGCACGTGTTGGAAGGGGCCAGACCAGAGCATCTCTCAGGATGCCATTATCCACATACCTTCATGCTTGTCTGGGAGCCTGGTGTTTGGTTTGGCCTCGGCGTGTGACAAGTGTCTAGGCATCATCAGCTTGACCAGGCTCCATTCGACAGGTGTGTTTTTTCCATATGAGCTGGTCTGTTCCACAAAGGTAAGCAAGGCCGGTGTGGACCTCACACTTGCCTTTACCTTCAGTGTGGTTATTAAAAGGGTTGATGAAGGTGGGGAGGAGGACAGGTGTTTCCAGCCTCAGGCGGTTTTCCACAATGTGGCAAAAGCTAACCAGTGTCCCCAGATGGCTATTGCAGCATTATTTATCATGAAAGTCAGCAACCTTACTGTTTAATTGCAACAGGATATGTTTATTGAAACTCTCAAACTAATGGAATATCACGTAGTCACTAACACGATTCTTAGTGCAGCAACCTGGAAAAGGTTTTTAAGGTACGTAAAAGCCTTTTTAGAACTTAATTTAGAAACACATAAAGTTGATATCTGAACAAGAAACTGGTTTCTTTGGCTGCCTCTGAGAAGGGGAATCAGATAGCTGGGGAGACGTGGGGGGGTGGGGTGAGAGATTGACTGTGTAGGCTTTTGTAACTTTTGACTTTGATAGCATGTGAAAGTATTTCCTTTTCAAAAGTAAAAAATAAGAAATATGTCACAACTAAAAAGAAATACAGCAAAAGGTTAGTCCTTGTGTTAGACGATGCCATGAAGCATGCTTTCATTAAACCCCAAGCTCCTTAATAAAGGATTATTACTACTGTTTTGAAATAAAAGAGCAAGCATGAGTATATACATGGCAGGAAGAATTTTCCTGAGCTTCCTCAAATGTCCAAAGTAGACAGAGTCCACTCTGTGTCTTCGGTGTTGGTGCATGGAGGATGGGGGAGGAGCTGTCTCAAAGATAATCCAAAACCAGGGGGGTCTGTGACAATAATCTGGAAGTTTGGATTGAATTTTTTGTTGCAGAACCATACACATTATAGCAATGAAGCCCTATTCCGCAGACCCTTGCCAACACCCCTTGTCAACGTGCCTCTGCCTGGGCTACTGAGGCCTGGAGGTGGATGGTGATGGACTGCACCTTTTCCATTGCTGGAACCGGGCTGACCTAGTTTCCCAAACATTTTGTGCATGAGATTCTCTGCTTCCACCTGCATAAGAGAGTGCTTCCTTTTGACAGCCTTGAACAGGCCCGGGGTGGGGTGGGGGGGGCCGTCTGAGCACCGTTCCTCCTTCTACTTCTGGCTGGGCCCAGTGAAGCTACAGGCATGGTGTGTGGGATGACTCAGGATGGGGTGTCTGCCAAGGTGCAGAAAGAAAGCTCGTATGCTATCCGTGGCTGTCCCCTGGGGGCTACCCTTAATTGGTCTTGCAGTTGGGAAATTTGTCCTCGGTGCTTTCCTTGCTGTGCCTCTTGAC